>NC_133103.1:32067868-32381524 GCF_022965805.1 Primulina eburnea | reverse complement strand
CATGGGCCAGTCTTTATGGGGTTCTGGCAAATACTTCAAGTGCGGAGCCAGTGATCATATGCTGAGGGTTCCCGCAGCAGAGGTAGCCAACCAAGGGGAGAGTGTTTGCCATGCATGTCGAGGAGGCGAACCCAGACATGACTCTACTGATTGGTAACCTAATTAATTCAGCACATTATTTATTTTTGGTCATGCAAGCTTCAAATTTTTGTTTGGGATATTAGTATGTTGCATTCGTATTTTGGAAACTTTGAATAGAGATTTTCAACTATGCATGATGTTAAGATTTGTATTTTGGGATATAAGTTTTTGTGTTGTGCTAACGTCCTTCAAGAAATATCTTCATAAAGAAAGTAGCAACAAAGGCCAGATTCCGGGGTCACTCACTCATTTATCTAATATACATTCGCTAATCATTGGGTGTCAAGTCCATAGGACTCGTCGTGAGCTGCTACGTGACAATCCCATCAGGGGAGGAGTTATCAGTTATTAGCGTGGTCAGAGATATCGATTTTGAACTACAGGGCCACCTAGTTTAAGCCGATCTAATTGTGTTGCCAATGCCAGAGTTTGATTTTATCTTAGAGATGGACTGGCTGATGAAGAAAAGAGTTCTAATTGACTTTCAGAAAAGATCATTATTAAGACCATTGGGCATTGAGCAATTTCTTTTTGAGTCGAACAGGTGGAGAAGTTTCCCTCGCATGATCTTGCATGCATGGACATAGACTTATGCATAAAGGGTGTCAGGTACTCTTGGTCAGTATTATTTGGGGACCTGACACACCCACCCCATCGATAGAGGATGTGCCAGTTGTCAGGGATTTTCCTGATGTTTTCCCAGACGAAGTTTTAGGCCCTCTACCAGAGAGAGAGGTGTAGTTCTCCTTTTACCTTATGCCAGGAACTGTGCTAATCTCTAAGGCACCGTACCGTTTGGCTCCAGCAGAGATGTTAGAGCTCAAGCAGCAAATCCAGGAGATCGATGAAAAAGATTTCATCTGCCCTATTTTCTCACCATGAGCGGCACTAGTGCTCTTCGTAAAGAAGTAAGATGAGAGCATGAGGTTGTGTATCGATTACCTAGAATTGAACAAGGTAACGATCAAGAACAAATGCCCACTACCAAGGATCTAGGACTTATTTGATCAGTTGTACGGAGCTACAATGTTCTCTAAGATAGATCTAAGTTCTGGGCATAAAAAGCTGAAGGTAAAAGATGCAGATGTTCGTAAGACAGCCTTCAGAACTCGATATGAGCATTATGAGTTCTTAGTGATGACATTCGGACTGACGAATGCTCCAGCGATTTTTATGGACCTTATGAATCGAGCATTTCAGCCTTACATAGATCAGTTCGTCATAGTATTAATTGACGACATCCTTATTTACTCAAAGAGTCATGACTAACGCAGTCAGCATTTGGGTATAGTTTTGCAAGTCTTGCAAAGCCGCAAGTTGTTTGCAAAATTCAGTAAGTGTGAGTTCCAATTGGAGAAAGTAGCATTTTTGGGTCATATCATATATAACAGTGGCATTGAGGTAGACCCAACTAAAGTGGAAGAAATGAGAGAATGGGTTGAGCCGAAAAACTCGTCAGAGATCCGTATTTTCCTAGGCTTGGCAGGCTACTATAGGAAATTTATTCAGGGGTTTTCTTCAATTGCAGTGACACTCGTGTAATATCCCAACCTCTTATCCTTCTATGGTCAATGATGTTATTCATGGTTATTGTTTATTCATGGTTATTATTCTATGGTATTGTTAGTTGTTATGGTTGTGAATTTTTAATGGTTGAATTCGAATTGATGGTTTTGATGGTAAAAGCATGATTATTGTTTTGGTGTTGTGTTCCATAGTTGGGTCGGTTTACGGAGGGGGAGGATTTGTTGTTGTGATTGTTTATATAGATGATTTGAGCATGTATTTGGATGGTTTGTTGCATTGGTATTGCATGGAATTGGTAATGGAAGTTTATGGTTATATTGTATCATAGGTGGGTTTGCATTGTTGGTTTGGTGCAAGAGCAGCGCCGCAGCAACAGAGGAAGGGGGCTGCAGCGTTGTTGGGCGTAGGAGGCAGCGCCCAGGGCCGAAGCCCTAGCGACGCAGTGCTGCCAGGCAGCGCCATGGCGCTGCAGGCCCCAATAAGGGGGCGCTGCAGCGCCAAGGGATGGCGCCGGGGCGCTAGTCAGTGCAGAAGTGCTTCTTGGAAATGCGATTTTAGGCGTTGAGCGCCATGGCGCTGCAGGCCCCAATAAGGGGGCGCTGCAGCGCCAAGGGATGGCGCCGGGGCGCTAATCAGTGCAGAAGTGCTTCTTGGAAATGCGATTTTAGGCGTTGGAAAGGTTTTTATATACCCATTCTAGAGACTTCTACTCATTCCCACCCTTCTCCCTTCTCTTCTATCGGTTCTAGGTTCTTCCCTTCAATATTTTCTCTCCTCAATCTTCCATTTCAAGTTCCAGGATCCTAGTATATTTCTTGTTACTCCTATGTTATTTTCCTAGCCTCCAAGGTAAAAACTCTTTATAGTTTGGATTTAGTGGGTTTAAAGAGTTGAAGGCATTAATTTCCTTGATCAATGGTTCAATGGTGATGATTATTAGTTGTTTTATGTATTCGTTTGTAGGAATTCCTTTGAGATCATCATAGAAATCGTGTGCTTCTCGGGTTCTAAGTTGAGGCTTTCAATTCTTGCTCACATGATATATATATGTACAAAATCCATTTTTATTGATGTCTAGCTCCTTCCATTGATATATTTTTGTTATATGTATTGATATATATTCATTGATCAAAGAATACTATTGAATTATTGATAAAGGAGCTAGTAATCCATTGCGCCTATCATATGTTTGTTTAATTGCCTAAATGAAGTTTCTATGATTGAAGGGAAGAATTGATAGTAATTATTATGCATGTTATTGTCCAATTTCATGATAAAGGTGTATCTCTCACAGTTTTGTTATTTATATCAAAGAGGTACATAATTCATAGTCACAGGTCACTGGTCACAAGACTATCAATTTCTTTCTTTAATCCATGCCCTTGAATACCATCTATAATACCTTGGTATTTATTGTTCATTGAAGATGGTATTATATAGCTTTCATTGCCATAACCATGTTATTCAAGCCAAGCTTGTGTATATGTATTTGTTATTCGTTGCTTTCTACTTATTGAGTTATAAATTCATTTTAGTTAATATCATGTGATGCAGGTGACAAGAAAGAATGAAATGGATTGTTGAAGGTAGAAGAAGTCATATGACTAGGGAAAGGGAAAATTTTGGCACGTAATACTTGTTTTGGTATGGTGAAACATTGGTAGTTATAGGTATCATGTATTTTGTAAAAATGATACATGTTTTGTGGGGACCCGGGCTCTAACTCTTTTCTTTGGGATTCAAGGGATCGTTAGTATAAAAAGTGGGTCAAATTTTCGCTTTTCAACATTTATTCTAATGTTGTATAAACAAGCATAAAGCCTTTATTTATTTTACAAACATAAGGTACAACATGTCTTGTTCCATCCATTCTCAACAACTAGTAATTAAATACAGTACATGTCAAAAGTACAACTACTAGTTCTTCTGCTATGCCCGAGATCACCACGCTATGTCCATCTCTCATCCTCTGCGTGACCCAGATCCTGCCCCACCTGTTGTTATGCACACATACAAACTTAACAACAGCCGGAAACTCCGGTGAGAACAAATCCCAGTATAAACATGTATACATGCATATAATCAATCTAAACATGAAACATGCTAATATGAGTGACATTCATATAAATATGCAATGCGAATCAAACCATGTCTGGACTCGACTCGACTATAACTCTAGGGATCCCGGTGTGAATAAGACGTCAATGGCTGTCACCTACACTCCCACTCGGGGTGACTGTACGTCTTATTCCTAGACTTCGGTCTGAGCTGTATCAACGACTGCAATAGGAGTCAAGGCTGCTCCTAAGCTGAGATACACCGAACATCTAGATAGTTGACAATGGCTGTCAACGACTCTCCTATCTTAAATGCAATGAATATCAATATGTAAACAAAGCATGCTTATATTCATATCTGAATATCACAATAATCTTATATGCTTGAATACAATTCTATAATCAAAACATAATCATGTTACAAGATTTGGATATAATTCTATAAACAAGTCATAAACATGTTACCATATATACAACAATACTAGTATGTGATTTTGGTTGGGAAACTCAAATAATATCTTATTTGAGTTGTGGCTTCCCAAACAAACATGGCTTATACCTTTCGTCGCACAATTGCTGTCGCTGTCACCAATACGAATCTGAAATGGAAATGTTGATACACAATTTATCAATCTCTAACTCAACCAAGACATTTATACATTCTATACTTGATCTTGGTACAATTTGACAGCATAACGACGTATATTCCTGATACCGATCAATCCAACTCTCAACATATATCACCAATTCATCGTTAGAAGTACATGATATTACTCAAAATCTGAATATCTTACTTCTAAAAATGCTAGAAAATAGCAACAATAGCATATGACATCCGTTCTTTGATCCGTTTGCAAATATATCATGTTCAATACATCAAGAACACAATATAACTATCATATTACAATTTCCCCAACATCTCAATCTCAAATCATATAGAAACTGAGTAAAACTTACATCACCTTGTAGCTAATACGGAGGGGAGTTCAAAACCGAAATCGGATTTCACTTTGGATGGCTAATTCTTGCACATGGTTTGATTCAAAGATGGAAGAAGCTTGCACTTTCCCTGGAGCTCTCTCGGTGGTCTTCAGCTGAGGAAAAGGGGAAATGAAGACACCTATATCATTTATGAATGGCAAGGAAAAGTGCTTTATTCTTTGAATTACACGCATGACCGCGGGTGCGGTAGCATTAAGGAGCGCGGGTGCGCCAAGCACTCGGCAATTCTATCCAAAAATGCAGAACATCGACCGCGGGTGCGGTCTCTGCAAGACCGCGGGTGCGGTCTTGTCACCGTGGGTGCGGTCTACTTACACCGTGGTTGCGGTGATGCTACGAATAAGATGTGCCAACTTTCTGTCCATGCACCGCGGGTGCGGTGTCTCCTAGCACCGCAGGTGCGGTGTGGCTTCGGCAGCTCATTCAAAATTCTATAATTTATGACCGCGGGTGCACTCTTGTTCTAAGCGCGCGTGCGGCCTCTCACACATGAAATATTTTGTACTTTCATCTTATGACATGCATTCTCATATCCTCCGAGTCGTACGTCAATGAAAGCTAATAATCTCGAGCCTTACATTTCTCCCCCTCTAAGAAAAGATTTCGCCCTCGAAATCACATATCGTTCTATCAGTGCAAGCATCAAAAGTAATAACATCAAAGTTAAATCAATACTTACATTATTGAAATAACTCGGGGTGTTTCTGTCGCATGTCGGCTTCTGTCTTCCATGTCGCTTCTTCAGCGCCGTGACGACTCCATTGGACTTTCACTAGAGGAATAGTCTTCGTTCTGAGCTTCTTTTCCTTCCGATCAAGAATTTGAATCGGTTGTTCAATATAGCTCAATGTCTGATCAAGCTCAGCTTCGTCAGGCTGAATGACATGAGAAATATCTGGCATGTATCTACGCAACATCGATACATGAAAAACTTCATGTATACTGGATAGAGAAGGAGGAAGAGCCAGTCGATAGGCTCGATCGCCAATTTTCTCTAAGATCTCGTAAGGACCGACGTATCTAGGAGACAACTTTCCGCGCTTGCCAAATCTGACAATGCCCCTGAAAGGAGAAATCTTTAAGAATACTCTGTCTCCCTGTTCGAATACTAACGGTCTACGTCTGATATTGGCGTACTTGGCTTGTCTATCTTGTGCCGTCTTCATTCTCTTCTGAATGACTTTCACCTTCTCAGTCATGTCACGAATCATATCTCGTCCAAGTTCTGGTACCTCTGAAATGTCATCCCAGTATAGCGGAGATCTGCACTTCTTACCATATAAAGCTTCAAACGGTGCCATCTCAATGCTTGTCTAATAGCTATTATTATAAGAGAATTCGCAAAGAGGTAAGGAATCTTGTCAACTAGTTCCAAAATCTAGCACTACGGCTCTCAACATATCCTCTAACGTCTGGATAGTCCGCTCTGACTGTCCGTCTGTCTGAGGATGATAAGCAGTACTCAGGTGTAATATCGTACCTAAGGCCTGCTGTAAACTGTGCCAGAAGTGTGAAGTGAATCGTGGATCACGATCTGATACGATAGACTTCGGCACACCATGAAATCTGACTACATCTCGGACATATATCTCCGCCATTTGATCGTTTCTGTAAGTCATTTTGTACGGGATGAAACAAGCTGATTTGGTCAATCTGTCGATAACGACCCAAATTGCATCACAGCCTCGGGAAGATCGGGGTAACTTCGTCACGAAATCCATGGAAATGTGATCCCATTTCCATTCTGGAATAGCTAAACTCTGAAGTAACCCTCCGGGCTTCTTCCTTTCGGCCTTCACCTGTTGGCAGTTCAAGCATTTAGACACATATTTTGCGATGTCTGACTTCATCTGCTTCCACCAGAACTGTGTCTTCAAATCATTGTACATCTTCCTGCCACCAGGATGAATGCTAAACCGACTACAGTGCGCTTCGGACATAATCTGATGCCTCAACTCTGAAACATCTGGCACTACGAGACGGTTATTGACGTACAAAACATGCTCACGCACCTGATATTCTGACAAATGCCCTGATCTGACCATTTGAATCGATCTTTGCACATTCTGATCGGTTTATTGAGCTTCTTTGATCCTTATGATCAAGTCTGGCTCAACTTGAATAGCTGTAATTCGTAGTGGCCTCCTATCTGTATAAAACTCTAATCCAGAGAAACAGCAGTTTTCAACTAGCTTTGTAACACCTATCGTGGATAAGGATAGGGAACAAACCTTTCGACTTAAGGTGTCTGCTGCTGCATTTGACTTCCCTGGATAATATTTGATCTCGCAATCAAAATCTTTCAGCAGATCAAGCCATCTACGTTGTCGCATGTTCAACTTCGACTGAGAAAACAAGTATTTTAGGCTTTTATGGTCTGAATAGATATCAAATTTCTCGCCATAAAGATAATGACGCCAGATCTTTAGTGCAAATACGATAGCCGCCAATTCAAGATCATGAATGGGGTATCGAGTCTCGTGAGTTTTCAACTGTCTTGAGGCATATGCGACCACATGACCTCGCTGCATAAGAACACATCCCAAACCTCGGTGAGAGGCATCACAATATACAACGAAATCACCGGTACCTGAAGGAATCATCAAGACAGGTGCACTGGTCAGCCTCTTCTTCAACTCTAGAAAGCTAGACTCATACTCCTCAGACCATAGGAATGGCGTATTCTTCTGTGTCAATTGTGTAATTGGCTTCGCAATACGGGAGAAATCTTGGATGAATCGTCTATAGTATCCTGATAGACCCATGAAACTGCGTATCTCTGGCACAGAAGTCGGTCTCGACCAACTGATCACAGCTTCCACTTTACTCGAATCTACAGAAATACCATCTCCAGATATGATATGTCCCAAAAAGACAACTCGATTCAACCAAAATTCACACTTTGATAATTTGGCATGATTTCTCATTTCTCAGTGTCTGCAACACAATTCTGAGATGTTCTGCATGCTCATTCCTATTCTTAGAATACACCAGAATATCATCGATAAAGACAATCACAAAATCATCTAATACCTCTGAAATATTTGATTCATCAAGCCCATAAATCCCGCCGGAGCATTAGTTAAACCAAAAAGCATGACAATGAATTCGTAATGCCCATACCTGGTTTGAAATGCTGTCTTCGGTATGTCTACATCTCGAACTCGGAGCTGATGATATCCGGATCGCAAATCAATCTTAGAATAAACAGAGGATCCCTGCAACTGATCAAATAAATCATCAATTCTAGGCAAAGGATACTTATTCTTTATCGTGGCCTTATTCAGTTGCCTGTAATCGATACACAACCGCATCGATCCATCTTTCTTTCGCACAAATAGTACCGGAGCGCCCCAAAGAGATACACTAGGTCTGATATATCCCTTGGCTAGCAAATCTTCCAACTGTGCTTTCAATTCTTTCAACTCTATCGGCGCCATCCTATACGGATCTCTCGAAATAGGAGTGGTACCTGGAATCAAATCAATACTAAAATCTACCTCTCGCACTGGAGGTAACCCTGGAATCTCCTCTGGAAACACATCTGCAAATTCTCGTACTACTGGCAGATCTGCCAATGTCGGGCTAGATTTCTGTACATCTACAACATACACAAGGAACCCATCTGCTCCTTTCTGCAACAACTTATTCATAGTCAAAGCCGAAATCAAGGGAATCCGAGATCTGGAACCCTTACCGTAGAATTTCCACTCTTCTGCCATTTCTGGTCTGAATCTGACAATCTTGTGGAAACAATCCACGGTGGCTCTGTACTTTGTTAACATATCAATTCCATCAATGCAATCAAAATCATCTAACCCGAGTACTATGCAATCTAGATCAATTTCATGACCCTCAAATTGTAGTCACCGATACAAATTCACTTCCTAACGGAGAAGTAATCGACACGACATCCAACAAAGACTCAACAGGCAAGGAATGCAATAATGCAAATCGTTCTGATATGACTGTATGCGATGCACCCGTATCTATCAATATATAAGCAGGATAACCGCAAAGAGAACAGTTACCTGCTATGACATCATCTGGGGCATCCTGTGCTTGCTCCTTTTTCAACGCAAACACCTGAGCCTGTTGTCTCTGAGGCTGACTCCCTGTCTGGCCACCTCTGGCTCGAGGCTGGGTCTGTGCAGGTGGCGGCTGAAAGGAGTGAACAGATGAAGCTTGCCTCTCAGGCTGAGCTACGGATGTTGATGACCCTGCACCCTGAAATCTCGATGCACCCACTTCTCTGAGGACAGACCTTGGCATAATGCCCCGTTTGCTTACATATGTTACACCTGCCCACTACACCTTGACACTGTTATGTGGCATGCTTACCTCCACAAGTACTGCAATATCCACTCATCACCTCTAAACTCTGGCCAGGACCTTTCTGTCTTGACCCGCTGGAGCTCGACGAACTGCTCCCTGCCCTCTTAAACTGTTTGCCCTTCGCTTTCAATTGATCTTTTCGTCCGCTGCTACTACCACCGCTATCGAATCTTGAAGGAGGTTGTGCTGGAGGTAGTGGTGGTCTCGGACTCGGAGCAACGTACGGAACACTCCGTTGCCTAAGAAATCCTGCTTCTGCTCCTTTTGCACGGTTCAAGGCTTCAGCGAAGTTATTGGGTCTCCCAGTATTAACCAATGTAAAGACATCAGGATTTAAGCCGTTTATAAACTGATCTGCCACGGCCTCATCATTACTTGAAACGTGAGGTGCAAAGCGAAGCAAGGAAGAAAATTTAGCAACGTAATCTTCAATATTTAATTGCCCTTGCCTCAGGTTTGAAAATTCAGCGCCTTTATCTTTTCGGTAGGATACAGGAAAGAATCGCTGATAGAACTCTGTCTTGAACACCTTCCATGTAATCTCTGTGCCACGCTGCTCTAATGCTCTTCTAATATTCAACCACCAATACTTAGCCACATCTTGCAGTTGATGGCCAATAAGTTTCACTCGCTTCTCATCACTATATTCCAGAGACTCGAATAACATCTCGATATCCTCCAACCAGCTTTCACATTCAATTGCATTTTCTGTACCCTTTAAAGTCGGTGGTCGGAAAGACTGGAATCGCTTTAATAGAGTCTCCATGGGCGTAGCAATGACATCCATCGTATCACCAGATGTGCTACCCTGTTCTGGTGCTGGTGGTCGTAACGGAACGGCTGCTCTTCTAGGAGGCATGTATCTGCTATTCAAACAGTTTAGTATACAATCTATACCAACTGTCTCAGCCCTCCTCTGATCATTTACCTCTGATCCAGAATCGGTTCTGATTCAGTCTTAACCATTACATGCTGCAATTAAATCAGATAACACAACACGTAATAGAGAAAGCAACAAAGCATGATATGCTAGCATGATATAAACAAGGCAGATGACTCAATCTACCCCGCTCATTCTATTCTATCTCAATCTACAGAACCTACGGCTCTGATACCACTTGTTGTGGGGACCCGGGCTCTAACTCTTTTCTTTGGGATTCAAGGGATCGTTAGTATAAAAAGTGGGTCAAATTTTCGCTTTTCAACATTTATTCTAATGTTGTATAAACAAGCATAAAGTCTTTATTTATTTTACAAACATAAGGTACAACATGTCTTATTCCATCCATTCTCAACAACTAGTAATTAAATACAGTACATGTCAAAAGTGAAAGGGGATCGGTTACGGAAGTTTAAAAATCAAATTTTTCATGTAAATTTTCGGCCACACCTCATTTCATGTAGCAAATACAAAAACACAACTATATCATACATAGGGTGTAAGAAAATCGTTACCTATCAATCTTAAAAGATTGATGATGGCTCCAACTTAGTTGATATACAACTAAGCTCTTCAATGGCAAGACAATCTTCAAGCTTCCTTTGAGCCCACCTTGCTCAAATATTAAGCCCACCACCAACTAGCTAGAACCACTCTTATTTTGCACTAGAAAAATTAGAGCATTTTTCTTTGAGAAGTGTATTGTTTCTCCAACAATTGAAGAACAAAAATAGGAGAGAAAATGAATAGTATTTTTGGCACTATTCATCCCTAGGAGAGAAGGAGAGACATTTTCGAAAATGTTGAGTCTAGAATGAGGGAGGATGACTAGTCTTGGTTGTGGGAAAAGCCAAAACACTTTTTAGCATCCCAAGCCTAGAACCTTGAAAAAGTTGTCTCCTAACCTTTCATCTCCCCATGCACATTCTATATGGGCTTGTAACAATTACAAGGCCCATGGAATTTTATTTAAATGTCTCAAACACATTTGAGACCATTTAACCATTACTTGATTTTACTCAAGCCCACTAGTTTAATAATTATTTCTAATTGGGCTCTACTAGACCCAATGTTATTTAATTAATCCAACACTTGAATTAATTTAATTACTTGGACTCTACTAGGCCCACTAGTGTTTAATTAATTCAACACTTGAATTAATTTAATTTAGTCCAAAATAATGTTTATGAAAATCACAATTTTCAAATACATTATTTATTTGGCCAACTTTTAATTTAAGAACACATTCATAAATTAAAAGTTACATTTCTCTCATAGAAGTCATACTTCTATTTTTCTTATGCTTATAAACTCATTTATAAGCCGTTCAACACATTGAACTAATTTCTCCTTTATAGAAGTCATACTTCTAATTTTCCTTACGCTTATAAACTCCTTTATAAGCCGTTCAACACATTGAACTATTTTTACTTCTCAACGGGTTCTAGAAAGCCAGTACTTGTGTGGCCCTCAATGGTTCATTGATACAACTAGCCGTGGGTTCACATCTCTATGTGATTCGGACTAAACATGTCCTTATATGAGCATACCCCAATTGCTCCATTCTTATTTATCAACTCCTTGATAATAAGAACGTCAGAACTCAAGTCTGATAGTACCCAACCAATCATGTTAAACGCCTAGCAGCATCGCTTACATGATTCCCTAGGTATCAAATGATAGTGCCTGCAAGAACCATTCGATTATGGTTAGCGTACACTACAGTCCCTTCAACTCATATATCCCGATCGATTCGACAACCATTGGTTTATCGAGAGTTGTCAATGAATCGATACTATGTGTCATGTCGTAGTTGCATCAATGGTGTAATCTATGAAACCCCTTTAATAATTACAACCATACTCTGGCCAGAGATTTCAACCTACATACACATGATAACACATAGGATATCCATACCCGAAGGTAAGCGGTGAATCCCCGACTACAATGCATCGACTCCTATATGTTTCGACATGACACCCAACCTTGCCACCTGATGACCCCATAAGAGTCGGTAAACAAGTCAAAGTGAAATGCTAGCACATAGAGTCTCAATGTTGTCCCGGGTCATAAGGACTAATGGTGTACAACCATAAACTAGGACTTTTCCACTCGATAAGTGAGAACCACTTGGAAAGTCCTTTTATGGAGGTTTTTTCAGTGCACTCTACTAGGAGCACCTATCTGCATGCTCGGACATCACAATGTCCCCTACCAATGAAACATGGTACTCACATCGCAGATACTAGTCTCTAACTCGAGCGGCCTATATCCTTCTTAGTGGCGGCTGAATCGACTAGGAACTGTTTAGAATATACAGTATTACAAATATGAGTTTCATGATACTCATCATATGAGCATCTCATATTCTTTCTACTATTTGTATATTCAAAGGCTTTATCTATGCAACTAGCATGGGTATACAGATAAAGATGTGCCAAAATAATAATTTCAAATATTACTAAAATAAAGATTGTTTATACATAGAGTTTCATTGTGAACACTCGGCCAACACTTGGCTCGACGGGCACCTACTCTAACAATCTCCCACTTGCACAAGAGCCAACTACCCATATGCTTTAAACCCATTGATTCGCGATGCATCTCGAATAATGGTCCAGGTAAAGGCTTAGCTAGTGGATCAACAACATTATCTGCGGAGCCGACTATGTCAAAAGACACTTCTCCTTTTTCCCACAATCTCTCCGAGGATGTGGTACTTTCTCAATACATGTTTGGACTTCTGATGAGACCTTGGCTCCTTTGCTTGAGCTAAAGCTCCCGTGTTGTCACAAAACACCGGGATAGGAGCTACTCCATTAGGAATGACGTCCAACTCTTAGACGAAATTCCTTATCCAAACAGCCTCCCTTGCTGCATCTGATGTAGCAATGTATTCGGCCTCTGTGCTGGAATCCGCAGTATTGTCATGCTTGGAACTCTTCCAAGAGACAGCAGCACCATTGAGCATGAATACAAACCTAGAGGTTGACTTCGAGTCATCGATATCGCTTTGGAAGCTAGAGTCGGTATAGCCTTCCAATTTCATTTCTCCACCCCCATAGACCAAGAACAATTTATTGGTCCTTCTCAAATACTTGAGGATGTCTTTCACAACTTTCAGGTGTGGAAGACCAGGGTTCGATTGATATCTACTCACTACACTTAGTGCGAAAACCACGTCAGGACGTGTAGATATCATCTCATACATGATGCTACCAATCGTAGATGCATAAGAAATGCCTGTCATCGCCGCTATCTCTGCATCAGTCTTGGGAGACATAGACTTGGATAGGGACACGCCATAACACATTGGTAGGTGTCCTCTCTTGGACTCACCCATTGAGAACCGCTTCACGATGGTATCAATGTATGTGGACTGGGTGAGATCAAGCAATCTTTTCGATCTGTCTCTATAGATCTGTATCCCAATACAAAAGATGCTTCACCCATGTCCTGCTTCGAGAACTTACTCGCTAACCATATCTTAGTTGATTGCAACATTCCTACATCATTCCCAATGAGTAGAATGTCATCAACATAAAGCACAAGGAATGTCACAGCACTCCCACTGACCTTCTTATACACACAGGGTTCCTCAGGATTCTTAGCAAAACCAAAATCTTTGATTGTACTATCGAATATGAGGTTCCAACTCCCAGATGCCTGCTTTAGAACATAAATAGATCTCTGAAGTTTGCATACCATATGCTCACTTCCGATAGATGTAAACCTTTCAGGTTGAGACATGTAAATCAGTTTCTTAAAATCCCCATTAAGAAAGACTGTCTTGACATCCATCTGCCATATCTCATAGTCATACCATGCAGCTATGGCTGGCAATATCCTTATGGACTTGAACATTGCAACTGGGCAAAAGGTTTCCTCAAAGTCAACTCCTTGTATTTGAGTATATCCTTTGTTAGAGTAGGTGCACGTCGAGCCAAGTGTTGGCCGAGTGTTCACAATGAAACTCTGTGTATAAACGATCTTTATTTTAATAATATTTGAATTTATTAATTTGGCGCATCTTTATCTTTATACCCATGCGAGTTGCATAGATAAAGTCCTTGAATATACATATAGTAGAAAGAATATGAGATGCTCATATGATGAGTATCATGAAACTCATATTTGTAATACTGTATATTCTAAACGGTTCCTAGTCGATTCAGCCGCCACTAAGAAGGATATAGGCCGCTCGAGTTAGAGACTAGTATCTGCGATGTGAGTACCATGTTTCATTGGTAGGGGACATTGTGATGTCCGAGCATGCAGATAGGTGCTCCTGGTAGAGTGCACTGAACAACCCTCTATAAAGGACTTTCCAAGTGGTTCTCACTTATCGAGTGGAAAAGTCCTAGTTTATGGTTGTACACCATTAGTCCTTATGACCCGGGACAACATTGAGACTCTATGTGCTAGCGTTTCACTTTGACTTGTTTACCGACTCTTATGGGGTCATCAGGTGACAAGGTTGGGTGTTACGGCGAAACATATAGGAGTCGATGCATTGTAGCCGGGGATTCACCGCTTACCTACGGGTATGGATATCCTATGTGTTTTTCATGTATGTGTGGGTTGAAATCTCTGATCAGAGTATGGTGGTAATTATGAAAGGGGTTTCATAGATTACACCATCGATGCAACCACAACATGACATATAGTATCGATTCATTGACAACTCTCGATAAACCAATAGTTGTCGAATCGGTCGGGATATATGAGTTGAAGGGACCGTACTGTACGCTAACCATAATTGAATGGTTCTTGCCGGCACTATCATGTGATACCTAGGGAATCACGTAAGCGATGCTGCTAGGCGTTTAACGTGATTGGTTGGGTACTATCAGACTTGAGTTCTGACGTTCTTACTATCAAGGAGTTGATAAGTAAGAATGGAGCAATTGGGGTATGCTCGAATAAGGACATGTTTAGTCCGAATCACATGGAGATGTGAACCCACGGCTAGTTGTATCAATGAACCATTGAGGGCCACACAAGTATTAGCTTTGTAAATCCTGATCAGAAGTAAAATAGTTCAATGTGTTGAACGGCTTATAAATGTGTTTATAAGCGTAAAGAAAAATAGAAGTATGACTTCTAAGAGAGAAATATAAATTTTAATTTATGGAAGTGTTCCTAAGATTAAAATTTGGCCAAGTAAATAATGTAGTTGAAAATTGTGATTTTCATAAACATTATTGTGGACTAAATTAAATTAATTCAAGTGTTGAATTAATTAAACACTAGTGGACCTAGTAGAGTCCAAATAATTAAAATAATTCAAGTGTTGAATTAATTTAATTGAGTCTTGTAGAGCTCAATTAAAATAATTATTTAACTAGTGGGACTTGAATAAATTCAAGTAGTATTTAATTAATCTCAAATGTGTTTGAGATAATTAAAAATTTAGTCCATGGTTTTTAATGTGTTAAAAACCATATTATATATACATGACATGCTAGGGTTTGCATGCTTGGGAGGTGAAGAGGTGTGGATTACTTTTTATTAAAAAATTCAAAAGGCATGCAACTTTGTCTCCCAACTTTTGACACACCCAAGACTAGACTTCACTCTCTCATTCTACCCTCTCTACTTGGCCGAAACCTTGAAGCTTTTTCTCTCAAAATATTTTTCTTCATTGTGTTCTTCAATTTGTTGGAGAAACAAAATCTTTTCATTGAAAAATCTTCTTGTTTTTCTAGTGCAAAACAAGAAGGGGTTTACCTTGCTAGTGGTGGGCCTTATTTTGAAGGAAAGGGAGTTGGAGGCTTGTAGATCTTACACCTTGAAGAGCTTTGTTGTTTACAACAAAGTTGGTGTCATACTTCAACCTCAAGAGGTTGATAGGTAATATCTTCTTACATCCTATGTATGGTTTGTTAAAATGTAAATATTGCACAATATACATGGTGGCCGAAAATTCTTGCTTGAATTTAAAATTTTTGACTTCCGTTGCGCTTCCGGCCACCGTAACCGGTCCGCTTTCAAGTGGTATCCGAGCTATGGTTACGGTTTTTGTGTAATATTTGCATAATATTATGTTGAGATCGATTTCTAACCGCTTGAGAATTTTTTTGTGCATAAAATCATGAAGGCCGAAAATTTTAGTAACAAAAAAAAAAAAAATTGTTTCGGGCAGCTTGCTGCTGCCCGTGAAATCTCGGGCTGCCTGAGAATTTCGGGCAGCATATGGGGCAGCCGAAAGTTGCTGTTTTTAAAAATAAAAAAAACATTTTTTTTGTTGCCGGAAACCGGCGACGGAGCTCCGGCAACGGCGATGACGACTAGGGTTTCCAAAAGTGTTTTGGTGAATCCTAGTGTCATGGGCCTTGAGATGTTGGGCCATTGGATGGCCAACATAATTTGTGAAATTTAAATGGGCCAAAATATTTTTTGGTGAAAAATGGTTTTTGGGCCCTTAAGTTTAAATTTACAATTGTTGCACATATTTTCTCATAAAATAAATAATTGAAGTAGGACTTTAATTATTTATAGTAAATTGTGATTTACAAGAAATTCGATTATAAATAAATTAATTTGAAAATAGACAAAGGAGTTTGTATACTTTGTTAATTTAATTTATAATTGTGGCGGTTAGTGATTGGATCAAGATATATAATATTGGATCAATTAATTATTGTGATAATTATTTGATGGTGTATGATATATGATATTATGCATGAAGGATGATCAAAAGCCCAAGCCCAATTTTCTAGGTGTATGCTAGGATATTTGTGTTGTATGATTGTAATAATTATCAATTTCAAGTGGGCTTGGTTTATGGCCCGTTCCCACCCCCATGAGTTGTATCCCTATGTGCCATGGTTATTTAATTGTAAATATTAGAATAGTGGATCAAGATTGGAAGATGGTGGCCTTGGTGATTATGAAGATCGAAGACATGTAATATTGGATGCTAATGTAATAATTTAGTTTCATTTGCATCCCGTGCATTTACCCTAGGATTGGACCTAGGCCCGTGTTTAGCTCACACGGGCCATTAGTTTTGGGGCGATTGATCATCCTTGTATTGTTTTTCTATTTATAATATATGCATGATATGTTATAAATAATGAGTATGTGCGTTATTATTATTATAATAACAAAGTTGCTTGATCCGGCAAACATACGATCAAACATGGCGAGCTTTTAAAATAAAATTAATGATGAGACCTTTCAAAATTAAAAACCCTCATTTTGAATAAGATTCAAAATTAATATCAAGTCCGAAAAGGGGAATTATAAATCTGTTTATAATTTCCTTGTCTTCCATCGACAATGGATGCATGATGAACGCTACCCGTACTCGGGGCTCGGCTCATATTATTGAGGGGGCCCTGGGTGCCGGAAAGCTGTGACATCCATTGACATAGTGATGTGAACTACGTGGAACTCCCATGATTTCGGCTCATATTATTGAGGGAACTCATGGCGACCGTCCATTAAGGTTCAATATCGATGGGTTAGGCTTGACACGTAAAGATGAACGACGTCATATTATTGGGTCCTAATCAAACGTGAGACAAAAGTATACGTAGAGGGTTGCATGGCGATGTAATTGGAAACTACCTTTTAGAAATTGTGATGGCCGATATTATTCGGGATCACAATTCGTCGATTGGACCTTACGTACCTACTGAGGAAAGCGTTTCCCGTTTTCACTAGAGGGTAGTGAAAATGTCAAAACAGTGGGAGCGATAATTTATAAAGTAAAAGTCCAAACTTTATATCTTATTAAATATTTTAAAATAGTCATTAACATTTATCTGTTTTACTTTTCAGTACAAATCTTTGACAATGTCATCAATTCGCAACCCGTTTTCCGTCATTCTCGAAAAACACATTCTAACCGGACCTAACTATATCACTTGGGTAAGAAATCTAAAGATTGTCTTGAACTCGGAGAAAATTGCATACACACTGATTGAGTCGCCCCCTGCTGAGGCTCCGAATAGCTGCACTCCTGAGGAATTGCAGACCTACAAGGATTGGTGCGACCATGACTTGAAGGCGAGGTGTTATATGCAGGCTTCGATGAACGATGAGCTGCAGAGGCGATTCGAGGATGCTAAGAATGCTGCTGACATTCATATGCACCTCAAGGAGCTCTTCGGTGAGCAGACTCGGCCTTTGAGGCATGCCACAGTAAAGGAGCTCATCACTTTACGCATGCGAGATGGGACTTCGGTCCATGAGCATGGCCTAAAGTTGATTGGGCTCGTGGACAAGCTCGTTGGCATGGATTTGATCTTACCATCGGAGTTGACCACGAATGTGTTGCTGTTGTCACTGCCTAGCTCTTTCGATCTTTTTGTTGTGAACTTCAATATGAACAAGCTCGAGCCCAGCCTTGAAGAGTTGGTGAACATGCTTGTGACCTTTGAGTCCACAATCAAAAGGAGAAGTCGGTTCTTTATGTGGGCTCTTCATCTGGCACGAAGACCGGTCCACCTGGGAAAAGAAAGAAGCGTTCTTTCCAGCGCCCCAAGAAGGGCGAGCCCTTGAAGAGGCAGACTCCGAGTCCCGTAGTGGCAGCCGCGCCAGCCAAGGCTGAGAAGACAGTTGACATATGTCATCACTGCAAGAAGCCTGGACATTGGAGGCGTAACTGCAGGGAATATCTTGCCTAGAAGGGTTCTGGCAAAGGCATGTTCTACATTGAAATAAATATCTCCATTAACTCTACTTCTTGGGTATTGGATACCGGCTGTGGCTCACATCTCTGTAATGATTTGCAGGTGATGGAAAGAAGTAGGAAGCTCAGAGAAGGTGAGACCTTCTTGAGGATAGGCAATGGAGCAAGGGTTGCTGCCAAGGCTGTGGGAGATGTTTATTTATGTTTAAACAATGATTTTAAGTTTGTTTTGAGAAATGTTTTGTTCGTACCAGACTTGATTAAAAACATTATTTCCATTCCTATGCTTGATATTGATGGATTTTCTTGTTTATTTGGCAAAGGTGTTTGCAATATTTACAAGAATGAATGTTTAGTTGGTACCGGAGAAGTTGAAAACAATCTCTACATCTTAAAATTAAAAGATATTCCACTTAACAATGTCCAAGAAATAACAACAACAAATAAGCGCAAACAAGATACTCTAAATTCGGCACAATTATGGCATGCTCGATTAGGACATATTTCCTCAAGAAGGATGAACAAGCTAGTGGGAGTTGGCATGTTTGATATGTCCGATATTAATGCTCTCACGACTTGTGAATCCTGTCTAAAAGGAAATATGACCAAAATTCCCTTTAAGGGCCATGCGGAGCGAGCCAAAGGGTTATTGGATTTGATCCATACCGATGTGTGCGGTCCGCTTAGCATCACTACTAAGCATGGATATGCCTACTTCATCACCTTTACCGATGACTTTTCGAGGTATGGGTATGTGTATTTGATGAAATACAAGTCTGAAGCCTTTGAAAGGTTCAAAGAATTCAGAAGTGAAGTAGAGAAGCAATTGGGACGAAGCATCAAGACACTTCGATCGGATCGAGGTGGTGAGTACTTGAGTGCCGAGTTCCAAGAGTATCTTAGAGAGAATGGGATTCTCTCGCAGTGGACTCCGCCCGCTACACCGCAGTTGAATGGTGTCTCGGAGCGTCGTAACCGGACTTTGATGGACATGGTTCGGTCTATGATGGGGTTCACGGAGTTGCCGCCATCCTTTTGGGGATATGCGCTTGAAACAGCGGCACTGTTGTTGAACAATGTCCATACAAAGGCAGTTGACAAGACTCCATATGAGATATGGATGGGTAAGCCTCCCAAGTATTCTTATCTTAGAATATGGGGGTGTCCTGCTTATGTGAAGCAGGCAGTGGGAGATAAATTGGATAGTCGATCCATTTTATGCTACTTTGTGGGATATCCAAGGAATTCCGTTGGATATTATTTCTATCATCCCCAAGAAACAAAGGTGTTTGTTTCTAGGAATGCAACCTTTTTGGAAAGGGAATTTCTATTGGATAGAAAAGGCGAGATGATAGAACTCGAAGAGGTTCGAGAGACACCCACAGTTGTAGAACCCACACCCGAGAAGCCAAGTGAGGAGATACAAGCTCCTAGAAGAACCGAGAGAGTCTCGAGACCACCTATAAGGTATGGTCTGCTTCTTGAAGAGGGCCATGATGAGCCTAATCTTGGATGTGATCCAAGGACCTTCAAGGAAGCGTTATCTGATGCCGATTCATCCAAATGGCTTGAAGCAATGGAATCTGAGATGAATTCCATGCATTCGAACCAAGTGTGGAATCTCGTGGATCCACCTGAGGGAATTGTTCCCATAGGGTGTAAATGGATTTACAAGAGGAAACTTGGGGCGGATGGGAAGGTATTGACCTTCAAGGCGCGATTGGTAGCAAAAGGATATACTCAAAGGCAAGGTGTTGACTATGAGGAAACCTTTTCTCCAGTTGCGATGTTCAAGTCCATTAGGATTTTGCTAGCCATAGCTGCATGGTATGACTATGAGATATGGCAGATGGATGTCAAGACTGCCTTCCTTAATGGGGATATTAAGGAAGAAATTTACATGTCTCAACCTAAAGGGTTTACATCTATCGGAAGTGAGCATATGGTATGCAAACTTCAAAGATCTATTTATGGTCTTAAGCAGGCATCTAGGAGTTGGAACCTCAGATTCGATAGTACAATCAAAGAGTTTGGTTTTACTAAGAATCCTGAGGAACCCTGTGTGTATAAGAAGGTCAGTGGGAGTGCTGTGACATTCCTTGTTCTTTATGTTGATGACATTCTACTCATTGGGAATGATGTAGGAATGTTGCAATCAACTAAGATATGGTTGGCAAGTAAGTTCTCGATGCAGGACTTGGGTGAAGCATCTTTTGTATTGGGAATACAGATCTATAGAGATAGATCAAAAAGATTGCTTGGTCTCACTCAGTCCACATACATTGATACCATCGTGAAGCGGTTCTCGATGGATAAGTCCAAGAGAGGACATCTACCAATGTGTCATGGCGTGTCCCTATCCAAGTCTATGTCTCCCAAGACTGATGCAGAGATAGCGGCGATGATACGAATTCCGTATGCTTCGGGTATTGGTAGCATCATGTATGGGATGATATCTACACGTCCTGACGTGGCTTTTGCACTAAGTGTAGTGAGTAGATATCAATCCAACCCTGGTCTTCCACACTGGAAAGCTGTGAAAGACATCCTCAAGTATTTGAGAAGGACCAATAAGTTGTTCTTGGTCTATGGGGGTGGAGAACTGAAATTGGAAGGCTATACCGACTCTAGCTTCCAAAGCGATGTTGATGACTCGAAGTTAACCTCCGGATTCATATTCATTCTCAATGGTGGTGCTGTCTCTTAGAAGAGTTCCAAGCAAGACAGTACTGCGGATTCCACCACTGAGGCAGAATACATTGCTGCATCGGCTGCAGCAAAGGAGGCTGTTTGGATTAGGAATTTCGTCCAAGAGTTGGGCATCATTCCTAATGGAGTTTCTCCTATCCCGGTGATGTGTGACAACACGGGAGCCATAGCTCAGGCGAAGGAGCCAAGGTCTCATCAGAAGTCCAAACATGTATTGAAAAAGTACCACATCCTCAGAGAGATCGTGGAACGAGGAGAAGTGTCGATCGACAAAGTCGGCTCCGCAGATAATGTTGCTGATCCATTAGCTAAGCCTTTACCAGGACCATCATTCGAGAAGCATCGCGAATCAATGGGTCTGAAGTATATGGGTAGTTGGCTCTAGTGCAAGTAGGAGATTGTTAGAGTAGGTGCACGTCGAGCCAATTGTTGGCCGAGTGTTCACAATGAGACTCTGTGTATAAACGATCTTTATTTTAATATTATTTGAATTTATTAATTTGGCGCATCTTTATCTTTATACCCATGCGAGTTGCATAGATAAAGTCCTTGAATATACATATAGTAGAAAGAATATGAGATGCTCATATGATGAGTATCATGAAACTCATATTTGTAATACTGTATATTCTAAACGGTTCTTAGTCGATTCAGCCGCCACTAAGAAGGATATAGGCCGCTCGAGTTAGAGACTAGTATCTGCGATGTGAGTACCATGTTTCATTGGTAGGGGACATTGTGATGTCCGAGCATGCAGATAGGTGCTCCTGGTAGAGTGCACTGAACAACCCTCTATAAAGGACTTTCCAAGTGGTTCTCACTTATCGAGTGGAAAAGTCCTAGTTTATGGTTGTACACCATTAGTCCTTATGACCCGGGACAACATTGAGACTCTATGTGCTAGCGTTTCACTTTGACTTGTTTACCGACTCTTATGGGGTCATCAGGTGACAAGGTTGGGTATTACGGCAAAACATATAGGAGTCGATGCATTGTAGCCGGGGATTCACCGCTTACCTACGGGTATGAATATCCTATGTGTTTTTCATGTATGTGTGGGTTGAAATCTCTGATTAGAGTATGGTGGTAATTATGAAAGGGGTTTCATAGATTACACCGTCGATGCAACCACAACATGACACATAGTATCGATTCATTGACAACTCTCGATAAACCAATAGTTGTCGAATCGGTCGGGATATATGAGTTGAAGGGACCGTACTGTACGCTAACCATAATTGAATGGTTCTTGCAGGCACTATCATGTGATACCTAGGGAATCACGTAAGCGATGCTGCTAGGCGTTTAACGTGATTGGTTGGGTACTATCAGACTTGAGTTCTGACGTTCTTACTATCAAGGAGTTGATAAGTAAGAATGGAGCAATTGGGGTATGCTCGAATAAGGACATGTTTAGTCCGAATCACATGGAGATGTGAACCCACGGCTAGTTGTATCAATGAACCATTGAGGGCCACACAAGTATTAGCTTTGTAAATCCCGATGAGAAGTAAAATAGTTCAATGTGTTGAACGGCTTATAAATGTGTTTATAAGCGTAAAGAAAAATAGAAGTATGACTTCTAAGAGAGAAATATAAATTTTAATTTAAGGAAGTGTTCCTAAGATTAAAATTTGGCCAAGTAAATAATGTAGTTGAAAATTGTGATTTTCATAAACATTATTGTGGACTAAATTAAATTAATTCAAGTGTTGAATTAATTAAACACTAGTGGACCTAGTAGAGTCCAAATAATTAAAATAATTCAAGTGTTGAATTAATTTAATTGAGTCTTGTAGAGCTCAATTAAAATAATTATTTAACTAATGGGACTTGAATAAATTCAAGTAGTATTTAATTAATCTCAAATGTGTTTGAGATAATTAAAAATTTAGTCCATGGTTTTTAATGTGTTAAAAACCATATTATATATACATGACATGCTAGGGTTTGCATGCTTGGGAGGTGAAGAGGTGTGGATTACTTTTTATTAAAAAATTCAAAAGGCATGCAACTTTGTCTCCCAACTTTTGACACACCCAAGACTAGACTTCACTCTCTCATTCTACCCTCTCTACTTGGCCGAAACCTTGAAGCTTTTTCTCTCAAAATATTTTTCTTCATTGTGTTCTTCAATTTGTTGGAGAAACAAAATCTTTTCATTGAAAAATCTTCTTGTTTTTCTAGTGAAAAACAAGAAGGGGTTTACCTTGCTAGTGGTGGGCCTTATTTTGAAGGAAAGGGAGTTGGAGGCTTGTAGATCTTCAACCTTGAAGAGCTTTGTTGTTTACAACAAAGTTGGTGCCATACATCAACCTCAAGAGGTTGATAGGTAATATCTTCTTACATCATATGTATGGTTTGTTAAAATGTAAATATTGCACAATATACATGGTGGCCAAAAATTCTTGCTTGAATTTAAAATTTTTGACTTCCGTTGCGCTTCCGGCCACCGTAACCGGTCCGCTTTCATCCTTTTGCCACCAATCGCGCCTTGAAGGTCAATACCTTCCCATCCGCCCCAAGTTTCCTCTTGTAAATCCATTTACACCCTATGGTAACAATTCCCTCAGGTGGATCCACGAGATTCCACACTTGGTTCGAATTCATGGAATTCATCTCAGATTCCATAGCTTCAAGTCATTTGGATGAATCAGCATCAGATAACACTTCCTTGAAGGTCCATGGATCACATCCATGGTTAGGCTCATCATGGCCCTCTTCAAGAAGCTGACCATACCTCATAGGTGGTCTCGAGACTTTCTCGGATCTTATAGGAGCTTGTATCTCCTCTCTTGGCTCTTCGGGTGTGGGTTCTATAATTGTGGGTGTCTCTCGAACCTCTTCGAGTTCTATCATCTCCCCTTTTCTATCCAATAGAAAATTCCTTTTCCAAAAAGGTTGCATTCCTAGAAAAAAACACCTTTGTTTCTTGGGGATGATAGAAATGATATCCAATTGAATTCCGTGGATATCCCACAAAGTACCATAAAATGGATCGACTATCCAATTTATCTCCCACTACCTGCTTCAAATAAGCAGGGCTCCCCATATTCTAAGATAAGAATATTTGGGAGACTTACACATCCAAATCTCATATGGTGTCTGCCTTTGTATGGACATTTAATGGAATATCTTTCAATTTTAAGTTATAGAGATCGTTTTCAAGTTCACCAGTACCAATCAAACATTCATTCATGTAAATGTTGCAAACACCTTTGCAAAATAAACAAGAATATCCATTTTTATCAGCATAGAAATGAAAACAATGTTTTTCACAAAATTAGGTACAAACAAAACATCTCATAAAACTATTGTTCAACAATAAGTAAACATCTTCAACAGCCTTGGCAGCAACTCTTGCTCCATTGCCCATCTTCTAGAAGGTCACACCTTCCTTAAGCTTTCTACTTCTTCCCATCACCTGTAACACATTACAGAGATGTGATCCACATCCGGTATCCAATACCCAAGAATTAGAGTTAATTGAAATGTTTACTTCAATTTAGAACATACCGTTTCCAGAACTTTTCTGGGCAAGATATTCTCTGCAGTTACGCCTCCAATGTCCAGGCTTCTTGCAGTGATGACATTCATCACTAGTCTTGTCAGCCTTAACTGGTATGGCTGCCACAACGGGATTCGGAGATTGCCTCAACAGGGGCACGTTCTTCTTGGGACGTTGGAAAGAACGCTTCTTTCCCTTCCCATGTGGATCAATCTTCGTACCAGATGAAGAACCCACATAAAGAACCAACTTCTCTTTCTAGATGGTTGATTCAAACGTAACAAGCATATTCACCAACTCCTCAAGGGTCGGCTCCATCTTGTTCATGTTGAAGTTCACCACAAAAGGATCAAATGAGCTAGGCAATGATAACAGCAACACGTCGGTGGTCAACTCCGAAGACAAGATCAGATCCATGCCAACGAGCTTGTCCACGAGCCCGATCATCTTTAGGCCATGCTCATGGACCGAGGCCCCATCACGCATGCGCAAAGTGATTAGCTCCTTGACGGTAGCATGCCTAAGAGGCCGAGTCTGCTCACCAAAGAGCTCCTTGAGGTGCAAATGAATGTCAGCAGCATTCTTTGCACCCTCAAAACGCCTCTGTAGCTCATCATTCATAGAAGTCAGCATATAACACCTGGATATCAAGTCATGGTTACACCATTCCTTGTAAGCCTGCAATTCCTCAGGATTGCAGTCAGTCGGAGCCTCAACAGGGGGCGACTCAGTCAGTGTATATGCTACCCTTTCCCAATTCAAGACGATTTTCAGGTTTCTTAGCCAAGTGAGGTAATTAGGTCCAGTTAATAAGTGTTTGTCGAGTATTATAGATATCGGATTGCGAATCGAAGACATTGTCAATTTGTACTGAAAAGTAAAAACAGATAAATGTTGATGACTATTTTAAAATATTTACTAAGATATGAAGTTTGGACTTTTACTTCATAAATATTTGCTCCCACTGTTTTGACATCTTTCACTACCCTCTAGTGAAAACGGGAAACTCCTTTCCTCAGTAGGTACGTAAGGTCCAATTAGCGAATTATGATCCCGAATAATATCAGCCAATCACAATTCATAAAAGGTAGTTTCCAATTGCATCACAATGCAACCCTCTACGTAAACTTTTGTCTCACGTTTGATTAGGACCCAATATTGACGTCGTTCATCTTTACGTGTCAAGCCTTACCCATCGATGTTGAACCTTAATGGACGGTCGCCATGAGTTCCCTCAATTATCTGAGCCGAAGTCATGGGAGTTCCACGTAGTTCACATCACCATGTCAAATGTATGTCACAGCTTTCCGGTACTAAGGGCCCCCCCAATAATATGAGCCGAGCCCCGAGCACGGGTAGCGCTTCGTCATGCACCCATTTGTCGATGGAAGACATGGAAATTATAAACAAATTTATAATTCCCCTTTTCGGGCTTGATATTAATTTTGAATCTTATTCAAAATGAGGGTTTTTAATTTTGAAAGGTCTCATCATTAATTTTTATTTTAAAAGCTCGCCATGTTTGATCGTATGTTTGCCGGATTCATGCAACTTTGTTATTATCATAATAATAACGCACATACTCATTATTTATAACATACCATGCATATATTATAAACAGTAAACAAACAAGGATGATCAATCGCCCCAATACTAACGGACCGTGTGAGCTAAACACGGGCCTAGGGTAAATGCACGGGATGCAATGCAACTATTACATTAGCTTCCAATATTTACATGTCTTCGATCTTCATAATCATCATGGCCACCATCTTCCAATCTTGATCATCCACTATACTAATATTTACAAATAAATATCCATGGCAAATAGGGATACATCTCATGGGGTGGGAACGGGCCATAAACCAAGCCCACTTTATAAATTGATAATTATTACAATCATTCAACACAAAATATCATAGCATACACCTAGCAAATTGGTCTTGGGCTTTTGATCATCCTTCATGCATAATATCACATATCATACACCATCAATTAATTATCACAATAATTAATTGATCCGATATTATATATCTTGATCCAATCACTAAAAGCCACGATTATAAACTAAATTAACAAAGTATACAAACACCTTTGTCTACTTTCAAATTAATTTATTTATAACCGAATTTCTTGTAAATCACCATTTACTATAAATATTTAAAGTCCAACTTAAAATATTTATTTCATGAGAAAATATTTGCAACTTTTGTAATTTTAAACTTAAGGGCCCAAAAACTCATTTTTCACCAAAAACGTTTTGGCCCATTTAAAATTCACAAATATGTTAGCCATCCAATGGCCCAACAACTCAAGTCCCATGACACTTTGATAATCCAAAACACTTTTGGAAACCCTAGTCGTCATCGCCGTCGCCGGAGCTCCGTCGCCGGATTCCGGCAACAAAAAAATTTTTTTTTTATTAAAAGTAGGGGCTGTTCGGGGGGGCTGCCCTTGCTGCCCGAAACGGGCAGCCCCTCGGGCAGCCCGAGCTGCCCGACACGGGCAGCAACATGCTGCCCGAAAAAATCCCAATCAAACCTTGAATTTTGTTGCAAAATTTCATCCTCATGCGGTTAGAAATCAATCTCAATATAATATCTTGTAGTTGCTACACAAAATCGTAACCATAGCTCGGATACCACTTGAAAGGGGATCGGTTACGGTGACCGGAAGCGCAACGGAAGTTTAAAAATCAAATTTTTCATGTAAATTTTCGGCCACCCCTCATTTCATGTAGCAAATACAAAAACACAAATATGTCATACATAGGGTGTAAGAAAATCGTTACCTATCAATCTTAAAATATTGATGATGGCTCCAACTTAGTTGATATACAACTAAGCTTTTCAATGGCAAGACAATCTTCAAGCTTCCTTTGAGCCCACCTTGCTCAAATATTAAGCCCACCACCAACTAGCTAGAACCACTCTAATTTTGCACTAGAAAAATTAGAGCATTTTTCTTTGAAAAGTGTATTGTTTCTCCAACAATTGAAGAACAAAAATATGAGAGAAAATGAATAGTATTTTCGGCACTATTCATCCCTAGGAGAGAAGGAGAGACATTTTCGAAAATGTTGAGTGTAGAATGAGGGAGGATGACTAGTCTTGGTTGTGGGAAAAGCCAAAACACTTTTTAGCATCCCAAGCCTAGAACCTTGAAAAAGTTGTCTCCCAACCTTTCATCTCCCCATGCACATTATATATGGGCTTGTAACAATTGAGACCATTTAACCATTACTTGATTTTACTCAAGCCCACTAGTTTAATAATTATTTCTAATTGGGCTCTACTAGACCCAATTTTATTTAATTAATCCAACACTTGAATTAATTTAATTACTTGGACTCTACTAGGCCCACTAGTGTTTAATTAATTCAACACTTGAATTAATTTAATTTAGTCCAAAATAATGTTTATGAAAATCACAATTTTCAAATACATTATTTATTTGGCCAACTTTTAATTTAAGAACACATTCATAAATTAAAAGTTACATTTCTCTCATAGAAGTCATACTTCTATTTTTCTTATGCTTATAAACTCATTTATAAGCCGTTCAACACATTGAACTAATTTCTCCTTTATAGAAGTCATACTTCTAATTTTCCTTACGCTTATAAACTCCTTTATAAGCCGTTCAACACATTGAACTATTTTTACTTCTCAACGGGTTCTAGAAAGACAGTACTTGTGTGGCCCTCAATGGTTCATTGATACAACTAGCCGTGGGTTCACATCCCTATGTGATTCGGACTAAACATGTCCTTATATGAGCATACCCCAATTGCTCCATTCTTATTTATCAACTCCTTGATAATAAGAACGTCAGAACTCAAGTCTGATAGTACCCAACCAATCATGTTAAACTCCTAGCAGCATCGCTTACATGATTCCCTAGGTATCAAATGATAGTGCCTGTAAGAACCATTCAATTATGGTTAGCGTACAGTACGGTCCCTTCAACTCATATATCCCGATCGATTCGACAACCATTGGTTTATCGAGAGTTGTCAATGAATCGATACTATGTGTCATGTCGTAGTTGCATCAATGGTGTAATCTATGAAACCCCTTTCATAATTACAACCATACTCTGGCCAGAGATTTCGACCTACATACACATGATAACACATAGGATATCCATACCCGAAGGTGAGCGGTGAATCCCCGACTACAATGCATCGACTCCTATATGTTTCGACATGACACCCAACCTTGCCACCTGATGACCCCATAAGAGTCGGTAAACAAGTCAAAGTGAAATGCTAGCACATAGAGTCTCAATGTTGTCCCGGGTCATAAGGACTAATGGTGTACAACCATAAACTAGGACTTTTCCACTCGATAAGTGAGAATCACTTGGAAAGTCCTTTTATGGAGGGTTGTTCAGTGCACTCTACCAGGAGCACCTATCTGCATGCTCGGACATCACAATGTCCCCTACCAATGAAACATGGTACTCACATCGCAGATACTAGTCTCTAACTCGAGCGGCCTATATCCTTCTTAGTGGCGGCTGAATCGACTAGGAACTGTTTAGAATATACAGTATTACAAATATGAGTTTCATGATACTCATCATATGAGCATATCATATTCTTTCTACTATTTGTATATTCAAGGGCTTTATCTATGCAACTAGCATGGGTATACAGATAAAGATGTGCCAAAATAATAATTTCAAATATTACTAAAATAAAGATTGTTTATACATAGAGTTTCATTGTGAACACTCGGCCAACACTTGGCTCGACGGGCACCTACTCTAACAAAAAGTACAACTACTAGTTCTTCTGCTATGCCCGAGATCACCACGCTATGTCCATCTCTCATCCTCTGCGTGACCCAGATCCTGCCCCACCTGTTGTTATGAACACATACAAACATAACAACAGCCGGAAACTCCGGTGAGAACAAATCCCAGTATAAATATGTATACATGCATATAATCAATCTAAACATGAAACATGCTAATATGAGTGACATTCATATAAATATGCAATGCGAATCAAACCATGTCTGGACTCGACTCGACTATAACTCTAGGGATCCCGGTGTGAATAAGACGTCAATGGCTGTCACCTACCCTCCCACTCGGGGTGACTGTACGTCTTATTCCTAGACTTCGGTCTGAGCTGTATCAATGACTGCAATAGGAGTCAAGGCTGCTCCTAAGCTGAGATACACCGAACATCTAGATAGTTGACAATGGCTGTCAACGACTCTCCTATCTTAAATGCAATGAATATCAATCTGTAAACAAAGCATGCTCATATTCATATCTGAATATCACAATAATCTTATATGCTTGAATACAATTCTATAATCAAAACATAATCATGTTACAAGATTTGGATATAATTCTATAAACAAGTCATAAACATGTTACCATATATACAACAATACTAGTATGTGATTTTGGTTGGGAAACTCAAATAATATCTTATTTGAGTTGTGGCTTCCCAAACAAACATGGCTTATACCTTTCGTCGCACAATTGCTGTCGTTGTCACCAATACGAATCTGAAATGGAAATGTTGATACACAATTTATCAATCTCTAACTCAACCAAGACATTTATACAATCTATACTTGATCTTGGTACAATTTGACGGCATAACGACGTATATTCCTGATACCGATCAATCCAACTCTCAACATATATCACCAATTCATCATTAGAAGCACATGATATTACTCAAAATCTGAATATCTTACTTCTAAAAATGCTAGAAAATAGCAACAATAGCATATGACATCCGTTCTTTGATCCGTTTGCAAATATATCATGTTCAATACATCAAGAACACAATATAACTATCATATTACAATTTCCCCAACATCTCAATCTCAAATCATATAGAAACTGAGTAAACCTTACATCACCTTGTAGCTAATACGGAGGGGAGTTCAAAACCGAAATCGGATTTCACTTTGGATGGCTAATTCTTGCACATGGTTTGATTCAAAGATGGAAGAAGCTTGCACTTTCCCTGGAGCTCTCTCGGTGGTCTTCAGCTGAGGAAAAGGGGAAATGAAGACACCTATATCATTTATGCATGGCAAGGAAAAGTGCTTTATTCTTTGAATTACACGCATGACCGCGGGTGCGGTAGCATTAAGGAGCGCGGGTGCGCCAAGCTCTCGGCAATTCTATCCAAAAATGCAGAACATCGACCGCGGGTGCGGTCTCTGCAAGACCGCGGGTGCGGTCTTGTCACCGCGGGTGCGGTCTACTTACACCGCGGTTGCGGTGATGCTACGAATAAGATGTGCCAACTTTCTGTCCATGCACCGCGGGTGCGGTGTCTCCTAGCACCGCAGGTGCGGTGTGGCTTCGGCAGCTCATTCAAAATTCTATAATTTATGACCGCGGGTGCACTCTTGTTCTAAGCGCGGGTGCGGCCTCTCACACATGAAATATTTTGTACTTTCATCTTGTGACATGCATTCTTATATCCTCCGAGTCGTACATCAATGAAAGCTAATAATCTCGAGCCTTACATGTTTCATGGTGAGTATTGATTATATTTTTCATGTTGTTTTTTGGAATTGTTGCTTAGTAACTTATTGTTTTTTTATTTGTACGAGTTCATTTCTATGTTTCCCTTTAAAATGTAATGCTTCCGCATATGTTATTTCATTAAATTTAAATTTCAAGGGAGTGGGGTGTTTCAATTGGTATCAGAGAAGGTTTTTCGAACCATATATGACTTCTTCTACCTAAGAAAATCCGGTATGTTTATGAGCCTGCATCTATTGATTTTAACATTGAGAAATGATTCTATTTCATTGTCATTGATATCTCATTGTTTCCTAGCTATGTTAAAGTGAGTTTATGTAAAGCCCGAGATTTTACCGTCGTAATTAGACATTGATTAATGACATAATTGAGATTTCAGGAGCTAAAATAAGATGTGAAAGGAGAAGCCGGGCGTTGGTGCATAACAAGCCAAGATTTTGGACAGAACTTCTGGCGCCCGAGCGGTAGAAAAGAACCGCCCGAGCGCCAGTTGTTGCGACTTTGATTGTTGCACTCCCAAGAGCAGGTTGTCCACAACTAATATAATTCGATGAGTCCGAATATCGTATCCACGAGGAAGCTAAGGAATTACAAGTTCACTACAATGTCTTTTTATTTATTTTTTCTTTTAGTTGTTTGAATCTTTAATTGGTAATTTTTTATTGTTCAAATTTAAATTTAAGTAGTTGAGATTAAATGATCAACTCTTGGTATTTTAATAAAGTTAACATTAACGAATAATATTGAAATCCACTTAATAAAATGGTTCCAATATATTAAATAATCATATTTATATTATGTTATAAATTATTATCTTATAAGTAAATAATATATACCAAAACTTATAAATGTGGTCAAGTATTTATTGTGCTATATATATTTGTAAACACTAAATCAAGGTTCCCACTTTAAATGGTTGGTAATACCAAACAAACATTTAAATGGTACCAATAAATTAATATTATGATATATTCATATATAATAAATCAAGGAATCCAAGTTAAATGGTTGGTAAAACCAAACTAACATTTAAATGGTTCCAAGAATTTAATATTATAATATATTTATATATAATAACTCAAGGCATCAACTTTAAATGGTTGGTAATACCAAACTAACATTTAAATGGTTCCAAGAATTTAGTGTAACATATAGCAACAATAAATCAAAACTCCCACTTATAAGTAGGGTATAAAAATGCTTAAAGAAATAAATATAACATAAACAAAAAATAATGATTAAATAATATAAAACATAGATTCTTACCTTATAATAACCTTATTATCATGCCAAGAGCTTCACCTTATCATCTCAACTTTAGGAAGTTAGCTATTCATTATTCAAAGTGTAAAACTTTGAATATGAAATTAACATGCTAATTATATTTAAATGAAGAAATAAAAGAAAAATATAGAGAGAAATATTATGAACTTAAAGATTTGTTCATAGAATGAGGGATATCCCAATACATTACAATGCACCCCTATTTATAGCCAACTTTGGGGAGACAACCACAAATAAAATATTATTTTTTACACATAAGTCTTCATTGTTGTTCCAAGAAATTAATATTATATTTCACATCACTTTTGAAAATCTTCTTCTCCGAATTTGCTTCTTCACATAAATTGAAACATGTTAATAATTGAGTTGTCTAGTTGTGGTATTTTTTTCAGAATATTTGACCAAGTAATTTGAGATTGTAGATCTTATAATCAACTTTCTACAGGTCCAAGAATCATCTTAATCCCATTTGCAACGCCAAGGTTATTTTTGTTTTATCAAACCTGTAAAAAATAGTAAAAACTTATAATTACACAACAACTTATATTTTATACAATTTATTATAAAACATATAATATTTAAACATTTAATAAAACAAAACTATATATTTATATTATAAAACATTTAATTAATGTACAATTTTTATGTTTATCACACCTCCCAACCAGCTTATTGCTAGTCCCTAGCAATTTAAGTGTTAATAGCAATACAAAACATATTGATTAATTTAAATAGAAATGTAATCAGAACTATCTAAGTGTTTAAATTAAATTTGAAAACTGTCAAAGTTTTATATCAAGATCATCATAATTATAATTTATGAAATAATTTGAGATGATTAATTCAAAGCTTATTTCAGGTAGTTAAATGTACACGGCCTTCAGAAATTCCTAGTAAGAGTCTCAACTCCATATCCTCACAGGTTAATAAATGTTTAATTTATGACAACGATTTCTCTCATGGAGTTGGAATACAGATAAATGTTCAGAAAAATGGTTTACAGAATGCAGACAGACAAACGATCCAAAATAATCTAAAGATAGGAAATCCATTGATTTCAAATCCAGTTGTTCTTATTATATATATTTTTTTTCCTGATTTTTTTTTTACATCATGGAATCAAACTAAGTTTATGCTTCTTGACCATATATTTATTTAATTTGTACAATGTATTTCTCTCTCTCTTTCTTTTTTTTTTATTTGTATTTTTATGAGAGAAAAATTGATCGCAGCATATAACTTAAATTACATAAATCTTTAACATCTTTCTTTCTCTTTTTTTTCTTCGCTTTTTTTTTTCAGGAAATATCAAATTTTTTTTTTCAAAATAAGAACTCAAGATCTAAACAATTGAAAGCCTCTCCGATGATCAATAAAGGCTCGCAAGCTGTTTTCTCAATCCTCTCCACTCACTCACAAAATATGTGTGAGTTCAAAAATTTTAGGCACTCTTATAAGGTATATCTTAGGCCATATACTTTAATACCTAATTTTATCACAATGGTTAATCACTCAAAAAGATTTCATAAATCATATTTTTATATTGATCAGAATATTAAAAATGACCTTTTTTCAAATAAAAATTTAAACATTCTTAAATAGATTAATGCATGTTCTAATTTAAATCTTTCAAATATGTAATGTATGACATTTTTGCAAAAATTACTAAGGTACAAACAATAAACATGGTTTTATTTTAAAATAATATTTAATTTTTTTTTTAAAATGTGTTCTCCCCCCAATCAGAATATGACATTGTCCCTAATGTCAAAATAGCTATTAATAAAGAGTAAATAATGAAAGAGATATCACCTGGAATTTTATTGAAGATAACAAACTGAAACAAACGCAAACCAATCCACGACTTTTGAATCAATGATCCAACTTCCTTTTCTTACTGCTTGATTGCGACCAATTGATCTTTGTTATCATCGGATCAGGCTTATGAACAAAAGCTTTCAAATCATCAATTAATTGATCGGCAGTCGAAGCACAGATGAGCATCCGTCGTGAATTTTCTGAAATGAAATTAATTTTCCTCTGGTTTTACGTCCAGAAACGGCTTCAACGCCTTCTATGAGTCGAGGATATGCTTCCCATCCAATTTTCTTATAAATTGGCAAACAGGGTCTTTTTTAGTCAGATTCCCAAGACTATGACGCTCATCTTGGAATTGTTTCCATAAACGGAGAAGTTCAATATGCACATGTCCACTAGAATGCGTCTCAAGAGTCAATAAGATGTTATCTAAAGACTCCTTACTCAGCCCATTCTTAATGAAACCAATTTTATCTTCTCTGTTATCGGAAACACATCCCAAAGATCTGCATCGTTTGTCACAAGTCCATCTTGCACACTTATGACAAACCCCTAACCTTTTGGCCCTTCGTTTTTTCGCATAAGTGCTTTTTCCTAATCCAGGCAAATATCGAATGAGCAATGATTGTGGAACTTCTCCTCCTAATCGGACCTTAGCTTCTATTACAAAACGAATATCTTCTGGAATTCCTTTTTGCATTAACAATCTCAATCTTTCACACCTTCCTGCATAAATTTTTCTTAGAACATTTTCCGAAACAGAGGGAAAATAGTTACAAATTTTTGAGAGAATTTCATCCATTTTGAAAAGAAAAGAAATGATTTTTATTTTTATTTTTTTTTATCACCAATTGTGGGAAACTGATTTAACCGACTATGAGAGTCACGGAGTACCGTTATCCGCCATTTAACCTGGAAAATAAAAGGATTAAGGAAACCTGAAATAAAAACAAACAAAATTAAATGCAACATAAAAATTTAAGGATCAGAAAGGGAAATAAACTCTTCTTGAAAGATTTCATTTTCCAAAAATGGTTTAAGCCTTTGTCCATTCACTTTAAAAACATCACCATTTTTAGGATTTTCAATATCCACAGCTCCATAAGGATACACATGCTTTACAACATATGGGCCTGTCCATCTTGATCGTAATTTTCCTGGGAATATGTGAAGTCGAGAATTATAAAGCAAAACTTTTTTACCAATCTCAAAAGATTTTCTAAGAATTGTTTTATCATGAAATGATTTGATTTTTGCTTTATAAATCCTTGAATTCTCATACGCATCAATTCTGAGTTCATCAAGTTCATTAAGTTGTAATTTACAAAATTTGTTGGCATCATCCATGCTTGAATTTAAAGTTTTGATCGCCCAATAAGCTTTATGTTCCAATTCTACAGGCAAATGACAATGTTTTCCATAAACCAACCTATAGGGAGACATATTCAATGATGTTTTAAAAGCTGTTCGATATGCCCAAAGTGCATCATTAAGTCGCAGAGACCAATCATTTCTATTTGAGTTAACAGTTTTTTCCAAAATTTGCTTTATCTCCCTATTAGCTAATTCAACTTGTCCATTTGTTTGAGGATGATAAGGAATAGTTATTTTGTGAATAATACCATATTTTTTCATTAATGAAGCAAATGGTTTATTAACAAAGTGAGTTCCCCCATCACTTATCATAGCTCGAGGAATTCCGAATCTACTAAAAATATTTTCTTTCAAAAATTTGATGACGATTTTATGAACATTTGTTCGACATGGAATTGCCTCTATCCATTTGGAAACATAATCAACTGCAACTAAAATATACAAGTATCCAAACGACGGTGGAAAAGGTCCCATAAAATCAATTCCCCAACAGTCAAAGATTTCAATTTCAATGATAGGATTTAAAGGCATTATGTTTCTTTTTGAAATTGCACCCAATTTTTGACAATTTTCACAGATCTTGCAGATTTCGTGGGTGTCTTTAAACAAAGTGGGCCAATAAAATCCACACTGCAGGATTTTTGCAGCTGTTTTCTTTGAAGAAAAATGTCCTCCGCATGCTTCTGAATGACAAAATTTAATGACACTACTTACCTCATTGTCGGGTATGCAACGTCGAAAAATTTGATCTGGAAAGTACTTGAACAGATACGGATCATCCAAATAAAAGTTTTTTATCTCATTCAAAAATTTTCTTTTATCTTGGGAACTCCATTGTGGTGGCATTTTTCCTGTCACAAGAAAATTTACTATGTTAGCAAACCAAGGTGTAGTAGTAACTGAAAATAGATGTTCATCAGGAAAATTATCATTAATTGGTGTCATTTCAAAAGATGATCCTGTTACTAGTCTCGATAAATGATTGGCTACGACATTCTCGGTTCCTTTTTTATCTTTGATCACAATGTCAAATTCTTGGAGCAACAAAATCCATCGTATCAATCGTGGCTTTGCATCCTGTTTCGTCAACAAATATCTAATAGCAGAATGATCAGTAAACACAATAGTCGTTGATCCAATCAAATAAGAACGAAATTTATCTAATGCAAATATTACAGCAAGTAGTTCTTTTTCAGTTGTGGAGTAATTCATTTGAGCATTGTTTAAAGTTCTACTTGCATAATATATCACATAAGGCTTACCGTTTCTTCTTTGACCCAGTACTGCACCGACTGCATAATCACTCGCGTCGCACATGATTTCAAATGGTAAAGACCAATCAGGAGGTTGCATGATAGGAGCTGATGTTAAATGTCGAATGATTTTATCAAAAGCATTTTGACATTCTTGAGTCCACTCAAATGCAGTGTCTTTTGTTAAGAGGTTACAAATGGGTTTAGAGATTAAACTAAAGTCCTTTATAAACCTCCTATAAAATCCAGCATGTCCCAAAAATGAGCGAATTTCTTTAATGGTTTTTGGAGGGGGTAAATTGGCAATGACATCAACTTTTGCTTTATCAACTTCAATTCCATGAGATGACACGACATGTCCCAAAACAATTCCAGAAGTAATCATGTAATGACATTTTTCCCAATTTAAAATAAGACCTTTTTCCTCGCATCTTTTTAAAACTTTTTCCAAATTTTCAAGACAATTATCAAATGTATTCCCAAAGACAGTTAAATCATCCATGAAAATTTCCAAACAATTTTCAACCATGTCGCAAAAAATGCTTAGCATACATCTTTGAAATGTTGCTGGGGCATTGCATAATCCAAATGGCATCCTTCTAAATGCAAATGTTCCAAAAGGACATGTGAATGTAGTTTTATCTTGATCTTCGAGTGCAATGGGAATTTGATAATAGCCTGAATATCCGTCAAGAAAACAGTAGTAGGGATGACCAGCTACTCTTTCTAAAATTTTATCCAAAAATGGTAATGGAAAATGATCTTTTCTAGTGACATCATTTAATTTTCTATAGTCAATACACATCCGCCAACTAGATGGGACTCGACTTGTTAACAATTCACCTTTTTCATTTTTTATCACTGTGATGCCAGATTTTTTTGGAACTACTTGTGTTGGGCTTACCCACTTACTATCAGAAATAGGGTAGATAATCCCAACATCAAGTAATTTGAGAACTTCAGTTTTCACAACATCTTTCATGTGTGGATTTAATCTCCTTTGTGGTTGTTGAGATGTTTTAGCATTTTCTTCTAAATGAATTTTGTGTGTGCAAATTAGTGGATTAATGCCCTTCAGATCTTTTAGTGTCCAACCAATTGCATTTTTATGTCTTTTAAGCATTTCAACTAATTTACCTTCTTGATCACTTTCTAGTTTGGAAGAAATTACCACTGGATATGTTTCATCTTCTCCAAGAAATGCATACTTCAATTCTTCTTGCAAGGGTTTTAACTCCAATATTGGTGGTTCGTCTTTGTTCTCATATTTTGCATCAAATTCTTTCTCTGATCCTGGTAACGAGTGATACCTGATAAAATCATCAAGATCAATTTCAATATTTTCTTTAACAGTTTCAATTGAACAAATATCTAATTGATCACGAGTACTCCTTTCTTGAATGTTTTCTTCCACAAGAGTTTCAATAAGATTTTCATCTTCACTTTCATCTCCTTTGTCATGTGGTTGCTTACAAAGATTAAAAACATTGAGCTCCAAGGTCATGTTACCAAATGACAACTTCATTATTCCATTCCTGCAATTTATAAGAGCATTAGAAGTTGCTAAAAATGGACGACCCAAAATTACAGGAATTGCATTACAAGCTTCGATAGGTTGTGTATCTAAAACTATGAAATCGACAGGATATACAAAGTTATCAACTTGGACCAACACGTCTTCTACCATACCTCTTGGCACTTTAACAGATCTATCGGCAAGTAAAAGTGTTACCGAAGTAGGTTTTAACTCGCCTAGATTGAGTTCTTGATAAACTGAATATGGAAGTAAATTCACACTAGCTCCAAGATCAAGCAAGGCTTTTTAATCTTTCGTTCTCCAATAATACAAGAAATAGTAGGACAACCAGGGTCTTTGTATTTCAAAGCATTATTATTTTGAATGATTGCACTTACTTGTTCTGCTAAAAATGCTTTCTTTTTCACATTCAATTTTCTTTTCACAGTGCACAAGTCTTTCAAAAATTTGGCATATGATGGTACCTGTTTTATTGCATCTAATAAAGGAATATTAACTTTTACTTGTTTAAAAATATCATATATATCAGAATTCAAATTTGATTTTTTTGTATTTTTCAATGCATGAGGGAATGGTGGTGACACTGTCTGTTGAACCTCCTCTTCGGAAGTTATGGGTTCCACTTCCTTACCCTTTGAAGTTGATTTATCATCATCTTCACAAGGTTCAAGAATGGATTTTTCCACAACCTTACCACTTCGAAGGGTAATAACAGATTTTACCTGATCCATCGGTTGAGTTCCAGAAGTTTCAGTTTGTGTATGATGATCCTTGGGATTAGGTAGAAGTTGTGAAGGAAATTTACCTTTTTCATGAACATTAAGTGCAGATGCAAATTTAGCAAGAGAAACTTTCAAATCTGTCATGGTTTGAGCAGTTTGAGTATTGATAGACTCTTGCTTTGCAATGAAAGAATTCAATGTATCTTCCAAATTTCTTTTCGGCGGAGGAACATAAGGTGCATAATTTTGAAAATTTTGTTGATTTTGAAAATGTGGTTGCGGAAATTGTGCAGCATTATCATTCCTCCAACTAAAATTTGGATGGTTTCGCCAACCTGGATTGTAATTTTGAGAAAATGGTTCAAAATTTGGCCTTTTGAAATTGTTCAAAACATTGGCTTGTTCATGGAGACATTCTTTAAAAGAGGGCAAAGTGGGACAATCTTTTGTAAAATGATCACTTGTATCACAGATGTGACACGCAATTTCTTGAACAGATTTTAATTGACCATTCTTTTTCAATTCAAGTGCCTCAACTTTTATTGCCAAAGAGGTAAATCTAGCTTGAAGATCATGTTCATCTTTGAGAGTGTACATACCTCCACCAGATGTAGGAGATTGAATCTTGTTTGATGGTTCGATTGTACCTATAGTGTCCCAATTTTGAGCATTTTCAGCTAATGAATCGAGATACTCAATTGCCTCGTTTAGATCTTTATCTTCAAATGTTCCATTACACATAAATTCAACCATTTGCCTATCTTTAGGTGTTAAGCCTTCATAAAATTGAGAAACAACTCTCCAAATTTCAAAACCATGATGTGGACAAAGATTAAGCAATTCTTTGTATCTATCCCAACACTGATAAAAAGTTTATCCTTGTTTTTGAGTGAAAGTGATGATTTGCCTTTTGAAAGAATTTGTTCTATGAGATGGAAAAAACATTTTCAAAAATTGTTGTTGCAATTCATCCCAAGTTCGAATGGATCCCGATCTAAGATTTTGTAGCCAAGTTTTAGCTTTATCTTTTAAAGAAAAAGGAAAAAGCTTAAGTCGAATGGTGTTCATGCTACAATTTAGATCATTATATGTGTTGCACACTTCTTCAAACTCTCGTAAATGCATGTATGGATTTTCAGAATCTAAGCCATGAAAATTGGGTAAAAGTTGGATAATACCAGGCTTAAAATTAAAATGAGATGCATCAGGGGGAAAAACTAGACATGAAGGTGCACTAGTACGTGTAGAATTCATGTGATCTCTAAGTGTTCTTCGTCTATCATGATCATGTTGAGATTGAATTTCATCTTCATTTCTTGGATAGGTTCTTCCGCCATGTTTTGTAAAAATAAAGGGTTATTTCGAATGAGTCGACCACTAAGTGTTCGTGACCAAATGCTCATGCAAATGTAAATGCAACAGAATAAAAACACACAAAAGCAATAAAAATTCAAATAAAGAAAAATAAACTATAAACAAAATTAAATAGACTTGAAATTAAATTATACTTCCCCGGCAACGGTGCCAAAAACTTGTTGCGACTTTGATTGTTGCACTCCCAAGAGCAGGTTGTCCACAAGTAATATAATTCGATGAGTCCGAATATCGTATCCACGAGGAAGCTAAGGTAATTACAAGTTCACTACAATGTCTTTTTATTTATTTTTTCTTTTAGTTGTTTGAATCTTTAATTGGTAATTTTTTATTGTTCAAATTTAAATTTAAGTAGTTGAGATTAAAGGATCCACTCTTGGTATTTTAATAAAGTTAACATTAACGAACAATATTGAAATCCTCTTAATAAAATGGTTCCAATATATTAAATAATCATATTTATATTATGTTATAAATTATTATCATATAAGTATATAATATATACCAAAACTTATAAATGTGGTCAAGTATTTATTGTGCTATATATATTTGTAAACACTAAATCAAGGTTCCCACTTTAAATGGTTGGTAATACCAAACAAACATTTAAATGATACCAATAAATTAATATTATGATATATTCATATATAATAAATCAAGGAATCCAAGTTAAATGGTTGGTAAAACCAAACTAACATTTAAATGGTTCCAAGAATTTAATATTATAATATATTTATATATAATAACTCAAGGTATCCACTTTAAATGGTTGGTAATACCAAACAAACATTTAAATGGTTTCAAGAATTTAGTGTAACATATAGCAACAATAAATCAAAACTCCCACTTATAAGTAGGGTATAAAAATGCTTAAAGAAATAAATATAACATAAACAATAAATAATGATTAAATAATATAAAACATAGATTCTTACCTTATAATAACCTTATTATCATGCCAAGAGCTTCACCTTATCATTTCAACTTTAGGAAGTTAGCTATTCATTATTCAAAGTGTAAAACTTTGAATATGAAATTAACATGCTAATTATATTTAAATGAAGAAATAAAAGAAAAATATAGAGAGAAATATTATGAACTTAAAGATTTGTTCATAGAATGAGGGATATCCCAATACATTACAATGCACCCCTATTTATAGCCAAATTTGGGGAGACAACCACAAATAAAATATTATTTTTTACACATAAGTCTTCATTGGTGTTCCAAGAAATTAATATTATATTTCACATCACTTTTGAAAATCTTCTTCTCCGAATTTGCTTCTTCACATAAAATGAAACATGTGGATAATTGAGTTGTCTAGTTGTGGTATTTTTTTCAGAATATTTGACCAAGTAATTTGAGAGATATGGTCAAAATACTAGAGCATGGTAAAACTGCCACTCCTTTGGTAACTTTAATTGTTGCTTAATTTGATCCCACTTGTGAGAGGATTTTTATCTCATGCTTGGCAACAATATTGTAGATCTTATAATCAACTTTCTACAGGTCCAAGAATCATCTTAATCCCATTTGCAACGCCAAGGTTATTCTTGTTTTATCAAACATGTAAAAAATAGTAAAAACTTATAATTACACAACAACTTATATTTTATACAATTTATTATAAAACATATAATATTTAAACATTTAATAAAACAAAAACTATATATTTATATTATAAAACATTTAATTAATGTACAATTTTTATGTTTATCACCAGTGTCCTACAAGAGTAGGATTTGGACAGAACATGTGGCGCTCGAGCGGTAGAAAGTTACCACCGAGCACCAATGGATAATAAGTTAGGCATCCAGACAGCAAGTTCCGCGCCCGAGAGGTACTTCTCGACCGCCCGAGCGCCGACCGAGATGCAAGAGAAATGGACACGTTTCATTGTCATGCAAGTGATATATATATATATATGTAATTACTGCAGCAATTCATGAGAAATAAGCACGGAAGATCGGCCAAAAATCCTTACAAATTTTTACTTTGTAGATTTGTGTTTTGTGCAAGATTCGCCCGTCTGATTTTCAATCCGACTTCAGTACTGAGTTTTTATCGACGAGAGCAACAACTGGACGTAAGTTTTATTACGCTTGATATGTTTTGAAATTATGATACTTCCAGAATCAGATACAATTGATATATGTTGTTCTTGCTATATCAGACATCGTATAATCGAAACCGGATCACAGAACAGATACCGTAGGAAATTATTATGAATTTCAGAGTTGATTTGATTGTGATTAGATTGTAGTGATATCAGATTTTTGTTGTTATTTATTATGAGGTGTTGAGATTGATATCTGACTGATATTGTATTGCTGGGTATATTGATAATATTCAGACTTGGGTCAGATGAGTTGTTGATTCGTATATATTGATATTGTATTGCCGGTATTGCGAGATTGTACAGATTTGAGATTATAATCTGTCATTGTTAAGATTATGGGTTGTACTGATATTGATTATGAGCCGTGTTATTACATTTGTAATGTGGAAATTGACGGGGTTATTGAGATTGTATCGTTGTATCGTTGGTATTGATCAGATTATGTCTTGATTTGCGTATTGAATAGAACAGGCCTTGAATTGAGCTGTATATTGACACAGCCTATTCAATATGGTCATTTCAGATTGGATATGGACAGATTTGACTTCGAGACTTCGACTTCGTCAGACCGAGAATAGAAAGGTATAAATTGATGTTGATGCGGGATTGCACAACTCGAGTTTACTTGACTTGAGTTTCCCAAAATCACATACTTTACTTTATTGCATTGATATTTGCAATTGAATGAAATTGATATCTTTGATTTAATGATTTATGTATTGAGTCATAGGCGAATACGCCTAGTCGTAGACGATTGATCTCGTGACAGGGGTGCCTGATAGTGATGGAATCGTCACGGGCACATTGCACATTGTCACAGGATAGTGATTTGGCGAATGTGCCAAAGTCTGTGATGGATAGGTCAAGACACCGGATGTTTGGTTATATCGAAGTGGATATAATTGGAGTTTCTTCTATTACTGATGTTCGATATGGAAAGGACCAAAGTCCGTGAATAAGAACGTACCACCACCCCGATCGGGAGTGTAGGTGGATGTATGTTCTTATTTAGATCGGGATCCCTAGATTAGGATGAGTCGAGTCAGAGTATAAGAATCACGGAGTGTGATTCAGAGTTTATATTGATTCATGTTCTGATTTTGATACATGTTATGAATATTTGTTTCATGCTGTTATATTTGTTTATATGAAATGCATGTATACATGATTTATATTGGAAATGTAATTCTCAATGGAGTTATCCGGCTGTTGTCTTGGTTTGTATGTGTGCTTGAAAACAGGTGGGACATGATCAGGATCAGGAAGAGGATGAAAGATTATAGATAGCGTGGAGATCCGGGCCCAGAAGCAGGATAGGATTCAGCATTGGATGTATAGTCGTTGAACCTAGTTGAAATAGAGACTTGTAGTAGATGACTTGAACTTTGATATTGATATGTATATCAAATAGATTACTATTACGTTTCCGCATTTATATTTTAAAAAGAAAAAGAAATTAGTCCCATTTTTCTTAATGGTTATATTTTACATTAATAATGATTAAGACATGAATTAGCATCCGAATCCCCACAGCTGGTGGTATCAGAGCAATAGGTCTAGAACTGTAGGTTCTTGAGACTGAGATAGAAGCTAGTGAGCGGGGTAGAACGAGTTTTCTTTCCTTGCAAGTGATTGCTAGCAGGTAATTTATTATAATGTTGAATTACATTGTATATGCTAATATTGCAATATGTGTTTACTGTCTTGAAAGATACATATTACCTGAATTTCTGAGTTGATTTGGTAATCTGTATTATTTGAGAATGAATCAGAACCAATTCTTGATCAGAGGTAAGCTGATCAGGAAGGGACTGAGACGGATTTGTCTCATGTGATTGCTAACTCTTGTGATCATCAGATATACCTCCTCGAAGAATTCCAGAACGAGGAAGTAGGGTGACTGATCAAATGGATGTTTCAGAAACTATGATGGAAACACAGTTGATGAGGTTTCAGTCATTTCAACCGTTGATTCTGAGGGGTACTGAGACAACTGTTGGCTGTGAGAGCTGGATAGATGATATAGAAATATTGTTTGATTCCTTGAGTACCCAGATGAACGTAGAGTTAAACTGATTGGACACCAATTACAGGAAGTCGCAAATAGCTGGTGGATTGCAACCAAAGAAGTCTTAGAACAGCGTGGTATAGTGATTACGCGGGAAATCTTCAAAATGGAATTTTATCGAAGGTTTTTCCTAGTTTCGTACCGAGAAGATAAGAGGGTGGAATTTGAAAATTTGAAACAGGATCAGCTAAACATTGAAAAATATGTTGCTCAATTTTCTACCTTACTACGTTTTGCTCCTCACGTGGCTGAGAATGATGAAGCTGTGACTGATCAGTTTGTTAAGGGATTGAATACTGAGATATTGACATTGGTAAACATAGGCCGACCCTATAATTTTGCTAATGCTTTGAGTATAGCTAAGAGAGCCGAAGCTAGTCTGATGAGACAAAAAGGAGCTTCGTATATGTCTCCAGCATCGAGACCACAACAACCACCTCTCGGACTTGAGACTGGTAGTAGCAGTAGTGGAAAGAAAGACTATTTGAATGCCAGAGGAAGACAATTCAAGAAGTTAAAAGGCAGTTCTTCTAGCTCCGGTAGTTCGAGCCAGATCTATACTAGAGTTTATTGCAGCACTTGCGGAGGGAGACAACCCACTGAGCAATGCCAAGGAGTATTTGGTAGTTGTCGTATCTGCAAACGAACAGGACATTTTGCGAGAGTATTTCCACAGCGAGGTTCCCGAAGATTCCAGGGAGCAGAGTCATATGGATCAGTGACTCAGATCGATAGATCATCTGCTGTTGTTCGCTCTTTCCAACCACCCTCTACTCAATCCCAAACAGGGTCAGCAGGAAGCCAGAGTGGTTGTAGTAACCGAGGAGCAGATCCAGGATGAACTTGCTGATATAGTGGCAGGTAATTGATCTTTTATAATTATTCTGCGTACATATAATGAGAAATACTAGTACATACTGTATATAAGTTTTGAATAAATTGCATTGATGTATGCTTTATCTGTTGAGTTCGTACCTACTGTAGTAGTTATCTCTTTACCTGTTTGGGAGAGGTTTGATATCAGTGAATTCTGTGAAACATCGGATACTGCAGTAGGATAAGAATTAGATTGAATTAGCTTGTGTTGTACTGGTGTTATCTGATTTTGACCGCATTATTGATATTGATTTGTTGGCCAAGTACAGAGCTATCGCGGGCTATTTCCAGGAAATAGTAAGATTCGGACCTGAAATGGCCGAAGAATGAACATGGTACGGTAAGGATTCTGGATTTAGAATACCACTGATATATGTGATGTTGATGACTCGATGATTATCGAAAGGAACAGAGTGATTCTTTATGTATTCAGTTGATTTACTGAGATGGAGCGTATCATTGACTGATTTGCCAGTGACAGGAGTGTTGCTAAAGTCGTCCCAGATGAGCTTCCGGGTTTGCCTTTAATCAGTAAGATTGATTTCAACCTTGACTCGATATCAGGTACTGTTATTATTTCTAGAACTTCGTGCCGAATGATACTGTTTGAATTGAAAGATCAGTTAAAGAATTTACGGCCTGAGAGTTACACCGGAGTAAGTATTTCTCTTTGGGATGCTTCAGTTATGTTTATAAACTAATAAACTCTGTGTTCAAAATTTTTTGATGATTCTCTGATTAATTGATCTATGATATTCTGGTATATACGAAGAATATGACTGATTCTGTTAAATATCTGAGTACTGTATTGAATATTCTGAGAACTGGAAAGTGGTACACAGAAACTGTTGAAATGTGCATCTTGATTTAGACAGATTGTATTCAGGATTTATTATATCCGAAGATGTTATATCTATTGATCTAGCACAGTGAAGCCGTGATTAGTTGGCTGAGAATGATATCAGTGTCAGAAACTTATAGTTGCAAGAGTTTAGCAGGCTATTATATCTGGCTGTTGTTTAAATCTGATTGAGAATTGTCATTTTCTGGGAGCAGCATGTGATACAGATCGTATACAGTTGAGATTTGATACCATCCAAGCCAAACCAGAGCTGATTTTGAGAGTAAAACAGTTCAGAAAGTTGATCAGGATAGGCAGAACTTGATATTGATAGTCAGAACAGGGTATCTTTAACGGCCCGAAATTCGTGTTTGAAAATTTGCGGAAAAATTTAAAATTTTCTTTGTAAAGTAAGAAAAATGCCTCATTCATGAAATAGACCGTTAATTAAAATTTAAATGATTAAAAATAGCAGCGGAAGAAATTATTTGTTTGCAAAAGAACAATTTAAGAATAATCCAACAACGGATAAACTGTTTGAGCATAAAATAGTAAGTGCTAAAATGAGGTCATCAGGTTCCACTACTGCCGAACCAAGCTAGCTCACTGGTCCCTGCCCTCGGCCCTGGCATCATCAGTACCTGCAACAATCAAGTCTAGTGAGTCTAAAGACTCAACATGCATATATCGTAAATAACAAGTAAATAAATAGTTTAATTTCATGCAAGTGAAAATATCATGTCATGAGGTATATCGTAAAAATGTCGTGGCACAATTAATTATAATATGTGCATAACTGAACTGAAAATCAAAGTGAAAATATTTGCCCCTTGGAGCTCTGTACTGAAATAGCTTGTAATAATTTTTCTGGTGAGATTATGGTCTACGCAAGTGTCCCCTGCACTGAAACTGACCGGTAACTGGTGACCGGATAATAAAATGCTCGCATGATCGGTAACAGGCGACCGGGTAAAATAATAAACGTCTGATCAGACTATGCCTCAGTATACGGGGTGGTACAAACTGAACTGACCAGTAACTGGCGACCGGACCGGTAACTGGCGACCGGATTTAGCAATAATCCCATTACAGTGAAATGGCCACAAGCAATATCGCATAATCTTAAAAATGAACATTTTAGCACGTAATATAATTAATTCCCGCAATTAAGTATCCTGTAACAAATTTACTGAGAGTATTGGATCGCTCCCAGGCTCGCTGCAACCTAAACATGTCATGAAAATATGCAATTGATTTATGGGACCAAACTATGCAATAACATTAAAAAAAATGTGACAATTACACCGAACAACTTCGTATTTAATCATGACTCCGAACCAACCTGAGCCAACACTGAAACGTCATATAGTCATGATTAAAATACGCTTAAAATGATGAATTAATGCCCCTAAAATAGTTATGGGCGAAATCTAGGTGGATGGAGGCCAAAACATGAAATGCTCTTTCGAGAGTCAATTTGGCACATCGCACCGTAAATTCTCGTATGACTTCAAAAATGATCCGAATGACAAACGGCCAAAAACATGACCTTCCTAACTCAATGAGGCACTGTCCAGTCCAAGGTCATGGGCTAAACGCCAACCGAGAACTCGAACGAGCCACTGAACCATCACAGCAAGTTGCTGTCCAAAAATACAGCAACTGTGCTTTGGTTTCCTTGCGTCGTTTGCGAGGCTAATGGCCATTGGTGCTTGAACCACCGACCAGAACCTCTTACCTACATCCTAAGGAATGATTTGAACCATGGCTAAGGGCCCTAGGCCAGCCACAATTCGCATCACACCATAAGTCAACCGAACGTCACACCCGAGAGTACCCTTGCATGCATGTGGTGTCTTGCTTCGTTTGATATCACGTGTCGTTCCAGTGGCCATTTGATTGACCATGGCACGATCTAGACATCTAGGAGCATGGTATGAACCCTAGGCCAACCAAGATCCACACCAAGCCACCAAAACCGAACCATACATGCTGTACAATGAGAGGGGCGAAGGTGGGGAGGGGCTGTTCTTGTTGTCTAATTTAAAAACTGATTCACCATGGACCAAGCCACCAAAAGGGAGACTTAGTCACGTCTTAGAAATGCTAGGGAAGTGATCTAACCATGGCTATAGGCCCTTATGGCAGCCAAGATCAGATCATTTCCCCTTGGCAGCAAAACCGAATTTTTGAAGCACAAAATGGAACCGATGGAAAGTTGCTGTCATTTTCGGATTTCATCATGCATGGGGTTTGTTTGAATGGACCAACATGGTCCTAATGCCTCCTAATACATGTCTATATGTCGCCTTGGGAGCATGGAGTCTATCCAACCACCTGAATATACAAAAACAAGCAAAACTGTGAAGGCACAAGAGGGACCGAAAATTCTGCACTATATTTTCGAAAATGCTTGACATATATTTCGGTTTTTGCTTATCAACTTGATCATGTAATGAAAATAAATGATATTAGGACTTGATTGAAGATTCAAGGAAGAATATATGAATGCCTGGTTTCGTTTGAAAGAAAAACGAAAAGAAGAGGCGATCCGGCGCGGAGGAGGTGGAGCGCTTTCTATTCTACCTTGCTAGCTCGATTTTTCTCTCCTCTTTCTAGCTATGAGGGTCACGATTTCTACTCTGAAATGAATCTGAATTTTCGAGATTAGGGAGATGGGGAGATGGTTAGGGGAGTGAGGGTGATGGGTGCAAAATATAAGGGGCAAATCAAGACCAAGTCTCCCTCATTTTGAAATTTGAATTGTTGTTGCTATCAAATAATTTGTTGGTGCTTGTAGGGGGTGAGGTGGCCGATTATTCCTTGCTAATCTAGACTAATATAATGCTCATTAAATAAATTAAGTAGGATGAAAAGATAATCATGCTAAGGAGTGACAAAGAATGGGTCAAAAGGGTGAGTTGGCAAGGAAATGCTTAATCTACTAAGGGGCCGAAAATTTACTTCTTAAAGGAGGGAATTTATTTTCTAACTAGTAAATTTATAACCCTTAAAATCCTCACTAATCCTTTAATTAATTTAGTGAATTTATCCTTTAATTAAGGAACTTAAATGAACTTATTTCCTATTCACCTCAAGTAATTAATTAAATCCTCAAACCTCCTTTTTAACTTAAATGAACTTACTTGCTAGCTAAAATAAATTCTGGAAATGTTTTCTTGAATCTTAAATTTTATCTCTAAACTTCAACTCCAGTCTGGCCTCACTGAAATAACTGAAATGATAAAAATCAAACTGCTGCATGAAATAATTAACTTAAGGAAAAATCATTTAAATACTCATGAAATAAAATCATTTAAAATACTAGAATTATGCATGGCTTATACGTAGTCTAAGTTACGGGTTGTACAGTATCGATCAGAGTAACATGTTTGTGACAGTGTGTTATATGTTAATAACCGATTTGTGTGTCCTAGATATTTAGAATTAGAAATGACTGATGTTATCAGAAATGCACCATAATTGATTCAGCATTCATCCTGATAGCAGAAGGGTATGGTAATTTGAAAAGACAGCTTTTATAAAAATAGACAAGATTAGATATGGCAGAGTTTATATTGAATGTATGAATTTCCGACCGATGAAGACAGAAAGAATAAAACCAGGAGATTGGTTATATAACTTATCGATTCCTGAATAGAAATGGGATTACATCTCCAGGGATATCGTGATGAAGCTACCGTATTCCTCTCGGAATTGAGCATTGATTGAGTTAGGAGTGAAAGACTGACACAGTCTGCGAGTGCTAGCTCATACATGAAGACGTACAGATATGATTATATTACTGAGATTTCTGTCAGAAAAGTGATTAGATTACACAGAGTGTCGAGAGTTGATTATCTCAGACCGTGATTCTCGTTGACTTTGCACGTTTGGCTAAGTGTACAGCAAGAGTTGGGTACAAGATTATATCTGAATACTGCATATTATTCACCGATTGACGGACAGTCAGAGTGGATTATCCAGATTTTGGAGAATAGGTTTAGAGTTGTAGTGCTTGATTTTAGCACTAGTGGGCAGGATTTATTGTCATGTCGTGAATTTTCGTACAACAATAGCTATCAGATGAGTATTGAGATAGATTCATTCGAGGCATTATACAGTGAGAACTACATATTCCCTTCGTATAGGAATGATATCTCTGAGGCACCCGAGATTGGACCTGATATGATCAGAGATATGTCAAAGAAGGTAAAGCTGATTCAGAAGAAAATGAAGACAGCTCTGAATCGACAGACTAAGATATCCACATCAAACGATGACCGTTGATATTTGAGGCATAAGAATGAATATTGAATTGACTGGGATTAGACAGATTTAGTAGCAGACGATAGTGTTGATTTGTTATGAGTTGATGATTGGTATATACGGATATGGTGTAGCCAGTATTCTGAGCTCGATTCTATCAGAGTTACTTTGAGTGGTACTATGATATTATACTTCTTAAAAGATTATTCCAGATTAGAATCAGAGTCGGTAGAAGAAAGATAATTCAGAATGAAGACTATTCTACTGTTGAAAGTTCAATAGAGTTGTTAGGATATCGAAGAAGCTATTTGGAAGACAGAATCTGATATAAGACAGAGATTTCAGAATTGTTTCATTGCAACGGGTTCTACGATTAATTTCCAGTTATACATTTCTTCCCGGTATGATATGATTACCTGTGATATACGAGTTGATTGCTTATGATTTCGGGGGACGAGATTGTATCTTAGGGGGAGAGAAATATAATGCCCGAGATCGGCCGAAAATCTTTACAACTTTTTACTTTGTAGATTTGTGGTTTGTGCAAGATTCGCCCGTCTGATTTCCAATCCGACTTCAGTGCCGAGTTTCTATCGACGAGAGTTACAACTGGACGTAAGTTTTATTACGTTTTGATATGTTTGAAATTATGATACTGCCAGAATCAGATACGATTGATATATGTTGTTTTTGCTATATGAGACATCGTATAATCGAAACCGGATCGAAGAACAGATACCGTAGGAAATTATTATGAATTTCAGAGTTTATTTGATTGTGATTAGATTGGAGTGATATCATATTTGTGTTGTTATTGATTATGAGGTGTTGGGATTGATATATGACTGATATTGTATTGCTGGGTATATTGATAATATTCAGACTTGGGTCAGATGTGTTGTTTATTCGTATATACTGATATTGTATTGCCGGTATTGCGAGATTGTACAGATTTGAGATTATAATATGTTATTGTTAAGATTATGGGTTGTAATGATATTGATTATGAGCCGTGTTGTTATATTTGTGATGTGGAAATTGACGGGGTAATTGAGATTGTATCGTTGTATCGTTGATATTGATCAGATTATGTCTTCATTTGCGTATTGAACAGAACCGGCCTTGAATTGAGCTGTATATTGACACAGTCTATTCGATATGGTCATTTCATTTTGGATATGGACAGATTTGACTCCGAGACTTCGACTTCGTCAGACCGAGAAGAGAAAGGTATAAATTGATGTTGATGCGGGATTGCACAACTCGAGTTGACTTGACTTGAGTTTCCAAAAATCGCATACTTTACTTTATTGCATTGATATTTGCAATGAATGAAATTGATATCTTTGATTTATTGATTTATGTATTGAGTCATAGGCGGATACGCTTAGTCGTAGACGATTGATCTCGTGACAGGGGTGCGTGATAGTGATGGAATCAGTCACGAGCACATTGCACATTGTCACAGGATAGTGATTTGGCGAATGTGCCAAAGTCTGTGTGTGGGGACCCAGACGCTAATAATCTTATTAATCATCTTTGGGATTTAATTATCAAGTAAGATAAACAGGGTCTACAAATTTTTCTTCTTTTTTTTTATGTAAATGCGGAACGTAATGGAATTTAACTAATATACATCTCAGTATAAAAGTACAATAAGCATTCAACTAGTCTAAGGTTCAACTACTACATTTCAGGTATTAAAACCAAATCTACAATAAGTCCGGAATCTCCACTCTAAACTCGTCTTCTCTCGTCATCTTCTTGACCCCGATCTTGTCCCACCTGTTGTCATGCACACATACAAAGAAGACAACAGCCGGAAACTCTGGTGAGAATAAATCCTAGTATAAATAATGTATACATGCAATTATATAACTGATATAAAAGCATGAATTAAATCTTATTACATGCAGCATAACCGAACAACATGCATCGTTACAATACTGTAAATAGAACATGAATCGTAATCTACGAAACATAAATCAATACAAGTCTATAAATCAAGTTCTTGATTCAACATCTAAGACTCGACTCATCTCTCATATACTCTAGGGATCCCGGTGAATAAGAACGTATCAAGTCTCCCACCTACTACACCGATCGTGATGGCGGTACGTTCTTATTTACGGACTTTGGCCCTCGCTATATCGAATATCTATGATATGAGCGACCCTACTCATAATCACGACGATATGACCAAACGTCCGGTGTCTTGGCGTATCTCCAAGACTAAGCCTATTCTGACGAAGTGTAATGGGTTAGTGACTATACTGTCATAATCTAACCCTTCTGTCAGTAACTCTCACTCAATATCTATCTGCTCTCTACTTTCTAATTCAATCAAATAAACATAATCATTTAAACAAGCAAATGTATAAAAACAATATCATACAAGTATGTGGTTTAGGGAAACTCGAGTTAACTCTAACTCAAGTTGATCTCCCAGTGAACATCGATTTATACCTTTGTCCTCCTAATCTGACGAAGAAGAAGTCGTGTATTCCAATTTGTCCATATCAAATCTGACAATCCAAATCTGAAATGTCAATGTATAGATGTATTTTATCGAGATACAACTCAAAACAAGCCTTGTACAAATCATTAGTCAATCGCAGTATAATCGACGGCATAACGGCTTAGTTTCTCGATACCGATCAACTCAAACAATAATATATATCAATGAGTCATAATCCTCAGCTCATAACCAACATAATATACTCATTAGCATCTCAAAATCTGCAGAAATCGGAATATAAATATGCTGGAAATTGAGAACAATCATATACGGTATTATTTCTTCGATCCATTTGTATATCTACGATCACCATAATCATAAGAACACATAATCTCACTCATATCCAAATTCCTCCAATATCTAAACTTCAAACCATCTAGGAAATGAATAGAACTTACATCCTCTTGAAGTGCTAGATGAGAGCAACACAAATCTGAGCTCGGATTGAAAATATGATGAATATATTTTGCACAAGTTAAATTCTAAACTACAAGAAATTTGAAGAAATTTTGAAGCTTCCTCGGTGGTCTGATATGCAATTCGAAGGAATGAAGACAACACATATATATATCTTTCATGATAAAAACACATGGCATTTTCTTTGTTCTGCACGTCGCACCGCGGGTGCGCTCATCATTGCACCGCGGGTGCGCTCAGCTCACGGTCCCTATCCAAAAATTCCATAATAAGCGACCGCGGCTGTGTCTTATACCGCGGGTGCGATGACCCTACTGTAGCACTACTGCGGGTGCAGTCTGTCTAGCATCGCGGGTGCGCTCAACCTCCAGTAGCAATAACATACCCTACTGTCCATACACCGCCGGTGCTGTCAAATCAGAAGCGCGGGTGCGGTCTCTCTTCCTCAATATATTCAAATTTTTCAACGTCGTTTCTCCCCGTCTATTCTTACATTCCTTATTCATACTATATATATATCAATTCAAACATATCAAAAGAATCTCGGGCATCACATTTCTCCCCTTCTTAGATCTGAGTTTGTCCCCGAACTCGCAAGCAATCAATCAAAGCATGACAAAAACAATATAATCAGAACTAAATAAATATTCACATTACAAAATTAGTTCTGGATATCTTTATCTCATCTCCGATTCTGTCTCCCAAGTTGCTTCTTTAATACCATGGCAACTCTACTGGACTGTCACAAGCGGAATAGTCTTCGTTTTGAATAATCTTCCTTCTAATAATTCTAATTCCAATCTGGAATAATTATTCAGGAAGTATAATATCATAATATCCTTCGAAATAATTCTGACAGAATCAAGCTCACAAAACTGACTATAGAACATCCGTATATATCAATCCATAGTTCGAAACAAAACAACATCATCAGCTGTTGTTAAATATGGTTATCCCAATCAAGGATATATTCAATCTTCGGCCTTAAATACCAATCGTCACCATCAGACGTTGGCATATTAAGTCTGTCTAGTCTGAGCTGTCTTCATTTGCTCCTGAATTAGTTTCATCTTCTTTATCAGATTTCTGATTATATTAAATTCAATCTCAGGTATCACTGTAATATCATTTCTATACAAAGGAAATCTGCAGTACTCACAGTAGAATGATTCGTTTGTAACTATCTCATTACTCAACGGATAGCTATTACTGTACAATAATTCATAAAGTGGCAATACATCATATCAACTAGTGCTAACATCCAGCATTACAGTTCCAAAAATATCTTCCAATATCTAGATAGTACGCTCTAGCCATCTGTCAGTCGGTGGATAATATGTGAAAGAGTTTAGGGTATGTTCTGCCACAAATACAAAATCAATCAAAAATCACCATCTGGTATAATCTACTTTAACAGTCTGTTCAATCTGACACTTTCTATGACACCGATCTTTGTCATCTAGTCTTATTTGTACGTCATCTTGTACAAACTAACAGAGATAGATTGAAAAAGCTGCCAATCACAATCATATCCCATCAACATCTTGAAAGGATAGCAGTAATTTCATTACAAAATTCATAGAAATGTACTCCCATTTCTACTTAGAAATAAACAATTCTGTGATAGGTTTTCTGATTCTATCTTTCTATCTTCATTTATTGACAATTCAGACATTTCTGCACAATTTCTGCTAACATTTCAGTACAAATTCTGCCACAACTGATTTAAATCTGTCTATATCAAAACTATATGTTCGAATATTATACCTTCACAGTCATCAAAACGAAAACTGAAACCACTACGGTACGTTTCTGACATTATCTGTCATTTCAGATTCGAACTATTCAATACAAACCAATCAGTTAATTAGATCAAATAAGGTATTACCTACCTGGTATTTTGGTTGACACTCTGTTCTGACTATCAAAATCAAATTCTGAACATTCTGATCAATTTTCTGAACTGCTGTAATTCTTGAATTCAACTGTGATTCGGTTTGAACTGTATATAATCTCAACGGTTCATAATAATCTGTATCACATACGGATTCAGAACAACAGTAATATCAAATCAGATTCGAAATATCAATAATCTATACTGATCCAGTGAGTTCAGTAAACTCATAAAACTGCAATTTCTGGCAATACTTTCAATTCTGCCTAATCAATCACGTCTTCATATCGCTCAGATCAATTACTGTATATCATCTGCAAATATAATATGCCCCAAACAATAAAATCTGTATCAAATAATGTTTTAGAACAATAACATACTCAAGCAGATAAACAACAATCACATAAAATAATCTGCCAACTCAGAAAAATAAATTTCTGACATTTCTGATCTTTCTAATATCGATATTGTTCTCAGTCACTGATCATAATCTCAACTGTGTCAAAATTAATCAGTATACTAACTTCAGATATCACATACTCTGAATACAATCTGTTTCAAGCAGGATTCTTATCTGAACAATTTCTGTATACAATAATCACAGTTCTATATTCAATACAGTTTTTCAATTGTTCAATTCAATCAATCAGACGCTGCAAATATATCAACATATCATAGATATAATGAGCATAAATCCTCAGAACACCTCTGAACACAGGATTTATCAATCTATAGACAGAACTGAACATTTCCAAGAGAGGCACTAAATCAGATGTACTCTTGGCCAGTACTCTTCTACTGATCTTTCAATTCTTTCAATTCACTCTGTCATTCTGTACATTCAATATCATTCTGTACTGAATTCTGATAAAACAAACATTACCTGATCTCAATTCAATTCTTAAGTCTATCTTTCAATTCGAGGCAAATCAGGAATCTCATCTGGACAATTATCAGCCAACTCGTACATCATTGGCAAATCTGCCAATGCTAGGCTTGATTTCAGTACGTCTACAGAATACATAAGGATGCCATCTGCTCCTTTCTGTAACAATCGAGTCATAGCCAATACAAATATCAAAGGAATTCTGAATCTAGAATCCTTACCATGAAATCTCTACTCATCAGCCATATCTGGTCTGAATCTTATATTCTCCTGAAAGGAATCTATAATAGTTCTGTACTTGTTCAGCATATTAATATCAATAATGCAGTCAAATAAGAAAACACAAGTACATCATAATCTAACTCGATCTCATTCTCCTCTTACTATAGTATACACTTTCACAAAAATATCTGATATCAACATTTCCCCCAAAAGGCAAGGACATTAATACTACAGTACAAACAGACCCAACAGATACAGTATATCTCAATGCAACTCATTCAAAGATAATCATAGGGAATGCATTAGTATATATCAATATATATGCAATATAATTATAAAAGAACAATACCTGGCACTATATCATGAAGTGCCTCTTGGGTCTGTTCCTCGGTCACTACCACCAGATGGTCCTGATCCCTGAAATCTTCGGGAATCTCTCTGTGGACAAACTCTAGCAAAGTGTCCCCGTTGTTTGCAGATATTACAAATACCAGTCACTCTTTGGCATTGCTCTTTAGGATGTCTTCCTCCACAAGTTCTGCAATACACTACAATATAACTCGAGTAGAACTATTGGAGCTAGATGACCCGCTCCCTAACTTCTTGAACTGCTTCTTTCGAGCTTGTAACTGTTCTTTCGTCCCACTACTGCTACTGCCCATCTCAATTCTGTGGGGCAGTTGCTGTGAAATCAATACTGGAAGAACATACGATGCTCTCTTTTGTCCTATCAGAACTGTTTCTGCTCTTTTGGCTCTGTTCAAGGTATCAGCAAAATTAATCGGTCGTTTCACATTCACCAACGTACGTATCTCCGGATTCAATCCCTTAATGAACTGACCAGATATAGCTTCATCATTTCTAGCCACAAGAGGAGCAAAACGTAGAAAAGTAAAGAACTGGGCCAAATACTCATCAATACTCAACTGACCATGTCTCAAGTTTGCAAACTTTGCGCCTTTGTCCTGTCTGTATGATATGGGGAAAAATCGTTGATAAAATTCAACCTTAAAAAATTTCCACGAAATTACTGAACTGTGCTGTTCTAGGGCTTCTTTGGTTACCAGCCACCAACTCCTTGCAGCTTCCTGTAACTGATGCCCAATCAACTTAACTCTACAATCATCTGTGAAATCAAGAAATTCGAATAGCATTTCTATGTCTTCAAGCCAATTCTCACAATCTACTGGCGTCTCAGTACCCTTTAGAATCGGCGGTTGAAATGACTGAAACCTCTTCAACTGTGTTTCCATCGGAGTTTCTGATATATCTATCTGTTCAACCAAAGTACTGCCCCGTTCTGGAATTCTTCGAGGAGGTATATTTGATTACCAAAACATTAGTAACCCAATACTACAAATCTGTTCCATTCTTTCTCTGATCTTCTTACTGCTGATCAAGAATCAAATCTGATTCATACTCAATAATACATAATACCAATTCAAATCAGACAATCAGGTAAACATGTATTTCAAAACAGTAACACATAGTGTCATGCTAGCACACACAACGTAAATCAACATTATAATAAATAACATGATAGCATACACATGCAAGGAAAGAAGACTCATCTACCCCGCTCATTCTATCATATCTTAGTCTAAAGGATCTATCGCTCTGATACCACCTGTTGTGGGGACCCGGACGCTAATAATCTTATTAATCATCTTTGGGATTTAATTATCAAGTAAGATAAACAGGGTCTACAAATTTTTCTTCTTTTTTTTTATGTAAATGCGGAACGTAATGGAATTTAACTAATATACATCTCAGTATAAAAGTACAATAAGCATTCAACTAGTCTAAGGTTCAACTACTACATTTCAGGTATTAAAACCAAATCTACAATAAGTCCGGAATCACCACTCTAAACTCGTCTTCTCTCGTCATCTTCTTGACCCCGATCTTGTCCCACCTGTTGTCATGCACACATACAAAGAAGAAAACAGCCAGAAACTCTGGTGAGAATAAATCCTAGTATAAATAATGTATACATGCAATTATATAACTGATATAAAAGTATGAATTAAATCTTTTTACATTCAGCATAATCGAACAACATGCATCGTTACAATACTGTAAATAGAACATGAATCGTAATCTACGAAACATAAATCAATACAAGTCTATAAATCAAGTTCTTGATTCAACATCTAAGACTCGACTCATCTCTCATATACTCTAGGGATCCCGGTGAATAAGAACGTATCAAGTCTCCCACCTACTACACCGATCGTGATGGCGGTACGTTCTTATTTACGGACTTTGGCCCTCGCTATATCGAATATCTATGATATGAGCGACCCTACTCATAATCACGACGATATGACCAAACGTCCGGTGTCTTGGCGTATCTCCAAGACTAAGCCTATTCTGACGAAGTGTAATGGGTTAGTGACTATACTGTCATAATCTAACCCTTCTGCCAGTAACTCTCACTCAATATCTATCTGCTCTCTACTTTCTAATTCAATCAAATAAACATAATCATTTAAACAAGCAAAGGTATAAAAACAATATCATACAAGTATGTGGTTTAGGGAAACTCGAGTTAACTCTAACTCAAGTTGATCTCCCAGTGAACATCGATTTATACCTTTGTCCTCCTAATCTAACGAAGAAGAAGTCGCGTATTTCAATTTGTCCATATCAAATCTGACAATCCAAATCTGAAATGTCAATGTATAGATGTATTCTATCAATATACAACTCAAAACAAGCCTTGTACAAATCATTAGTCAATCGCAGTATAATCGACGTCATAACGGCTTAGTTTCTCGATACCGATCAACTCGAACAATAATATATATCAATGAGTCATAATCCTCAGCTCATAACCAACATAATATACTCATTAGCATCTCAAAATCTGCAGAAATCGGAATATAAATATGCTGGAAATTTAGAACAATCATATACGGTATTATTTCTTCGATCCGTTTGTATATCTACGATCACCATAATCATAAGAACACATAATCTCACTCATACCCAAATTCCTCCAACATCTAAACTTCAAACCATCTAGGAAATGAATAGAACTTACATCCTCTTGAAGTGCTAGACGAGAGCAACACAAATCTGAGCTCGGATTGAAAATAGGATGAATATATTTTGCACAAGTTAAATTCTAAACTACAAGAAATTTGAAGAAATTCTGAAGCTTCCTCGGTGGTCTGATATGCAATTCGAAGGAATGAAGACAACACATATATATATCTTGCATGATAAAAACACATGGCATTTTCTTTGTTCTGCACGTCGCACCGCAGGTGCGCTCATCATTGCACCGCGGGTGCGCTCAGCTCACGGTCTCTATCCAAAAATTCCAGAATAAGCGACCGCGGGTGCGCTGACCCTACTGTAGCACTACCGTGGGTGCGGTCTGTCTAGCATCGCGGGTGCGCTCAACATCCAGTAGCAATATCATACCCCACTGCCCATACACCGTCGGTGCGGTCAAATTAGAAGCGCGGGTGCGGTCTCTCTTCCTCAATATATTCAAATTTTTCAACGTCGTTTCTCCCCGTCTGTTCTTACATTCCTTATTCATACTATATATATCAATTCAAACATATCAACAAGAATCTCGGGCATTACACTGTGACGGATAGGTCAAGACACCGGATATTTGGTCATATCGAAGTGGATAGAATTGGAGTTTATTCTATTACTGATGTTAGATATGGAAAGGGCCAAAGCCCGTGAATAAGAACGTACCACCACCCTGATCGGGAGTGTAGGTTGGTGTATGTTCTTATTCAGATCGGGATCCCTAGATTAGGATGAGTCGAGTCACAGTCTAAGAATCACGGAGTGTGATTCAGAGTTTATATTGATTCATGTTCTGTTTTTGATACATGTTATGAATATTTGTTTCATGATGTTATATTTGTTTATATGAAATACATATATACATGATTTATACTGGGTATGTAATTCTCACCGGAGTTATCCGGCTGTTGTGTTGTTTGTATGTGTGCTTGACAACAGGTGAGACAGGATCAGGATCAGGAAGAGGATGAGAGATTATAGATAGCGTGGAGATCCAGGCCCAGAAGCAGGATAGGATTCAGCACTGGATGTATAGTCGTTGAACCTAGTTGAGTTAGAGACTTGTAGTACATGACTTGCACTTTGATATTGATATGTATATGTAAGGCTCGTGGTTATTAGTTTTTATTGACGAACGATTCGGAGAATACGGGAATGCATGAAATGCAATGAGGGAAGAAAATACATGAGAAATGAGGGTTTTGCAAGACTGCACCTGCGCTCAGAACAAGAGTGCACCCGCGGTCATAAATCATGGAATTTTGAATATGCTGCCGAAGCCATACCGCACCCGCGGTGCATGGGACAGAAAGTTGGCAAGTTTATTCGAAGCAGGACCGCACCCGCGGTGCGAGCAAGACCGCACCCGCGGTCTATGTTCTACATTTTGAATAGAATTGCCGAGAGCTTGGCGCACCCGCGCTCCCTACAGTTACCGCACCCGCGGTCATACGTGGAGAGTGAAAAATAATAACACTTGTCTATAACCATGCAATATAGATGTGGTGGCCTTCTCTCCTTTATTACTCAGCACCTACAGCCGAGAGATCTTCAGAGAATTTTACTTGTGCTTTGTAGCTTTGAAGAAAGATTGTGCAAGATTTAGCAATTCAAATTTGAATCCGAGTTCGGTTTTGAGCTCCTCTCATCATTAGCTTCAAGAGGATGTAATTTTCCTTGAATTCCAGCATGTTCGGATTTGTAGATGTTGGGGAAACTTTGTTCTGCGTATAGATAAATGTTCTTGTGATGATTATGAGTTTATAATCGAAAACAGAACGAAGAAATGATATCATATGCGTTTGCTAGGAATTCCAGCGTGTTTTAAGAATAGATGGAGCGGAATTATTGTGTTCTAGTTTAATATTAAGATAGATTATTGATTCATAGTGTTGAATGGGATAGAATTGATAGAATGTGTATCAATGTATCTCTTTCAGATTTGATTGACAGACTTGATACCGACTTCGAGACTTCGAGTGATTCCAACGACAAGAAAGGTATAAACCATGTTGTTTGGGAAGCCACAACTCAAATAAGATATTATTTGAGTTTCCCAAACCAAAATCACATACTAGTATTGTTGTATGTATAGTAACATGTTTATGAATTGTTTATAGAATTATATGCAAATCTTGTTACATGATTATGCTTTGATTATAGAAATGTATTCAAGCATGTAAGATTATTGTGATATTCAGATATGAATATGAGCATGCTTTGTTACAGATTGATAGTCATTGCATTTAAGATAGGAGAGTCGTTGGCAGCCATTGTCAACTATCTAGATGTTCGGTGTATCTCAGCTTAGGAGCAGCCTCGACTCCTATTGCAGTCGTTGATACAGCTCAGACCGAAGTCTAGGAATAAGACGTACAGTCACCCCGAGTGGGAGGGTAGGTGACAGCCATTGACGTCTTATTCACACCGGGATCCCTAGAGTTCTAGTCGAGTCGAGTCCAGACATGGTTTGATTCGCATTGCATTGCATGTGCATATGATGTCATTCATGATAGCATGTTTCATGTTTAATTGATTATATGCATGTATACATGTTTATACTGGGATTTGTTCTCACCGGAGTTTCCGGCTGTTGTTATGTCTGTATGTGTGCATAACAACAGGTGGGGCAGGATCTGGGTCACGCAGAGGATGAAAGATGGACATAGCGTGGTGATCTCGGGCATAGCAGAAGAACTAGTAGTTGTACTTTTGGCATGTACTGTATTTAATTACTAGTTGTCGAATATGGTTTGGAACCAAACATATTTGTATCTTATGTTTGTATATTATGTTGTTGAATAACATAGAATCTTCTTGTGTTAGCTTTCATTTGAGTTAATGTAAAAGCAAAAATTTGACCCACTTTTTATATTAATGATCCATTTAATCTCGAAGAAAAGAATTAGAGCCCGGGTCCCCAAAACAGGTGGTATCAGAGCCATAGGTTCTGTAGATTGAGATAGAATAGAATGAGCGGGGTAGATCGAGTCATCTTCCTTGCTGTTGATATGATAGCATGCTTTATTGCTTTCATGATTGCATGTTGTATGGTTACCTGATTTGTATTACAGCATGTATTGGTTAAGACTGAATCAGAACTGATTCTGGATCAGAGGTAAGTGATCAGAGGAGGGATGAGACAGTTAGTATAGATTATATGCTAAACTGTTTGTATAGCAGATTCATGCCTCCTAGAAGAGCAGCCGTCCCTTTACGACCACCAGCACCAGAACAGGGTAGCACATCTGGTGAGACGATGGATGTCACTGCTACGCCTATGGAGACTCTATTAAAGCGATTCCAGTCATTCCGACCACCGACTTTAAAGGGTACAGAAAATGCAATTGAATGCGAAAGCTGGTTGGAGGATATCGAGATGTTATTCGAGTCTCTGGAATATAGTGACGAGAAGCGAGTGAAACTCATTGGCCATCAACTGCAAGACGTGGCTAAGTATTGGTGGGTGAATATAAGGAGAGCACTAGAACAGCGTGGCACCGAGGTTACATGGAAAGTATTCAAGACAGAGTTTTATCAGCGATTCTTTCCTGTAACCTACCGTAAAGATAAAGGCGCTGAATTTGCAAACCTGAGGCAAGGGCAACTGAACATTGAAGAGTACGTTGCTAAATTTTCTTCTTTGCTTCGCTTTGCCCCTCACGTTTCAGGTAGTGATGAGGCCGTAGCAGATCAGTTTAAATGTCCTGAATCCAGACATCTTTACGTTGGTAAATACGGGAAGACCCAACAACTTCGCTGATGCATTGAATCGTGCCAAAGGAGCCGAAGCCGGATTGCTAAGGCAACGGAGTGTTCCGTATGTTGCTCAGAGTCCTAGACCGCCACTACCTCCAGTGCAATCTCTCCCCAGAATTGAAAGTGGTGGTAGCAGTAGTGGACGCAGAGATCAGCTGAAAGCAAAGGGCAAACAGTTTAAGAGGGCAGGGAGCAGTTCTTCGAGCTCCAGCGGGTCAAGACAGAGAGGTCCTGGCCAGAGTTTAGAGGTGATGAGTGGGTATTGCAGTACTTGTGGAGGTAAGCATGCCACCGAACAATGTCAAGGTGTAGTGGGCAGGTGTAACATATGCAAGCAACCGTGACATTATGCCAAGGTCTGTCCTCAGAGAAGTAGTGCATCGAGATTTCAGGCTGCAGGGTCGTCTGCCTCAGTGACTCAGCCTGAGAGGCAAGCTTCATCTGTTCACTCATTTCAGCCGCCACCTGCACAGACCCAGCCTCGAGCCAGGGGTGGCCAGACAGGGATTCAGCCTCAGAGACAACAGGCTCAAGTGTTTGCGTTGACAGAGGAGCAAGCACAGGATGCCCCAGATGATGTCATGGCAGGTAACTGTTTCCTTTGCGGTTATCCTGCTTATATATTGATAGATACGGGTGCATCGCATACATTCATATCAGAACGATTTGCATTATTCCATTCTTTGCCTGTTGAGTCCTTGTTAGATGTTGTGTCTATTAATTCTCCGTTAGGAAGTGGTTTGATATCAGTGACTACGGTTAGACATTGCATCTTACAGTTTGAGGGTCACGAAATTGATCTAGATTGCATAGTACTTGGGCTAGCTGACTTTGACTGTATAGTGGGTATTGATATGTTAACAAAGTACAGAGCCACCGTGGATTGTTTCCACAAGATTGTCATATTCAGACCAGAAATGGCAGAAGAGTGGAAATTCTACGGTAAGGGTTCCAGATCTCGGATTCCCTTAGTATCGGCTTTGACTATGAATAAGTTGTTGCAGAAAGGAGCAGATGGGTTCCTTGTGTATGCTGTACATGTACAGAAATCGAGCCCGACATTGGCAGATTTGCCAGTAGTACGGGAATTTGCAGATGTGTTTCCAGAGGAGATTCCAGGATTACCTCCAGTGCGAGAGGTAGATTTTAGTATTGATTTGATTCCAGGTACCACTCCTATTTCGAGAGCTCCGTATAGGATGGCACCGATAGAGTTGAAAGAACTAAAGGCACAGTTGGAAGATCTTCTAACCAAGGGATATATCAGACCTAGTGTATCTCCTTGGGGCGCTCCGGTACTATTTGTGCGAAAGAAAGATGGATCGATGCGGTTGTGTATCGATTACAGGCAACTGAATAAGGCAACAATAAAGAATAAGTATCCTTTGCCTAGAATTGATGATTTATTTGATCAGTTGCAGGGATCCTCTGTTTATTCTAAGATTGATTTGCGATCCGGATATCATCAGCTCCGAGTTCGAGATGTAGACATACCGAAGACATCATTTCGAACCAGGTATGGGCATTACGAATTTATTGTCATGCCTTTTGGTTTAACAAATGCTCCGGCGGTATTTATGGGCTTGATGAATCAAATCTTTCAGAAGTATTTGGATGATTTTGTGATTGTCTTTATCGATGATATTCTGGTGTATTCTAAGAACAAGAATGAGCATGCAGAACATCTCAGAATTGTGTTGCAGACACTGAGAAATGAGAGATTGTATGCCAAATTGTCCAAGTGTGAATTTTGGTTGAATCGAGTTGTATTCTTGGGACATATCATATCTGGAGATGGTATTTCTGTAGATCCAAGTAAAGTGGAAGCTGTGATCAGTTGGCCGAGACCGACTTCTGTGCCAGAAATACGCAGTTTCATGGGTCTAGCAGGATACTATAAACGATTCATCCAAGATTTCTCCCGTTATGCCAAGCCAATCACACAATTGACACAGAAGAATGCGCCATTCCTATGGTCTGAGGAGTGTGAGTCTAGCTTTCTAGAATTGAAGAAAAGGCTGACCAGTGCACCTGTCTTGATGATTCCTTCAGGTACGGGTGATTTCGTTGTATATTGTGATGCCTCTCACCGAGGGTTGGGATGTGTTCTTATGCAGCGAGGTCATGTGGTCGCTTATGCCTCAAGACAGTTGAAGACTCACGAGACTCGATACCCCATTCATGATCTTGAATTGGCGGCTATCGTATTTGCACTCAAGATCTGGCTTCATTATCTTTATGGCGAGAAATTTGAGATCTACTCAGACCATAAAAGCCTAAAATATTTGTTTTCTCAGTCGGAGTTGAACATGAGGCAGCGTAGATGGCTTGATCTGTTAAAAGACTTTGATTGCGAGATCAAATATTATCCAGGGAAGTCAAATGCAGCAGCAGACGCCTTAAGTCGAAAGGTTTGTTTCCTATCCTTATCAACGATGGGTGTTACAAAGCTAGTTGAAAATTGTTGTTTCTCTGGATTAGAATTTGATACAGACAGGAGGCCACTACGACTTGCTGCTATTCAAGTTGAGCCTGACTTGATCAGGAGGATCAAAGAAGCTCAACGAACCGATCAGAATGTACAAAGATCAATTCAGATGGTCAGAGCAGGACATGTATCAGAATATCAGATACGTGATCATGTGCTGTATGTGAATAACCGCCTTGTAGTGCCAGATGTTCCAGACTTGAAACATCAGATTTTGTCTAAAGCACACTGCACTCGGTTCAGCATCCATCCTGGTGGCCGAAAGATGTACAATGATCTGAAGACACAGTTTTGGTGGAAGCAGATGAAGTCAGACATCGCAGAGTATGTGTCTAAATGCTTAAATTGCCAACAGGTAAAAGCCGAGAGGAAGAAGCCAGGAGGATTACTCCAGAGTTTGTCAATTCCTGAATGGAAATGGGACCACATTTCCATGGATTTTGTAACAAAGTTACCCCGATCTTCCCGAGGCTGCGATGCGATTTGGGTCGTTATCGACAGGTTGACCAAATCAGCTTGTTTCATCCCATACAGAATGACTTACAGACACGATCAAATAGCGGAGATATATGTTCGAGAGGTAGTCAGATTACATGGTGTGCCGAAGTCTATCGTATCAGATCGTGATCCACGATTCACTTCACACTTCTGGCACAGTTTACAGCAGGCTTTGGGTACGACATTACACCTGAGTACTGCGTATCATCCTCAGACAGACGGACAGTCAGAGCGGACTATCCAGACTTTAGAGGATATGTTGAGAGCCGTGGTGCTAGATTTTGGCACTAGTTGGCAAGATTCCTTACCTCTTTGTGAATTCTCTTACAATAATAGCTATCAGACGAGCATTGAGATGGCACCGTTTGAAGCGTTATATGGTAAGAAGTGCAGATCTCCGCTATACTGGGATGACATCTCAGAGGTACCAGAACTTGGGCCAGATATGATTCGTGATATGGCTGAGAAGATCAAGATTATTCAGAAAAGAATGAAGACAGCACAGGATAGGCAAGCCAAGTACGCCAATATCAGACGTAGACCGTTGGTATTTGAACAAGGAGATAGAGTATTCTTGAAAATTTCCCCGTTCAGAGGCGTTGTCAGATTTGGCAAGCGTGGGAAATTGTCTCCGCGATATATTGGTCCTTACGAAATTCTCGAAAAGATTGGCGATCGAGCTTATCGACTTGCTCTTCCTCCTTCGTTATCTGGGATACATGACGTCTTTCATGTATCGATGTTGCGTAAATACATGCCTGATGTTTCTCATTGCATTCGTCCTGACGAAGCTGAGCTTGATCAGACTTTAAGCTACGTTGAACAACCAATACAGATTCTTGATCGAAAGGAAAAGAAGCTCAGAACGAAGACTATTCCTCTAGTGAAAGTCCAATGGAGTCGTCATGGCATCGAAGAAGCGACTTGGGAGACAGAAGCAAACATGCAACAGAAACATCCCGAGTTGTTTACATGATGTAAGTAAATTTTCAGTTTTGATTATATTACTTGTCATATATGTTTAGTAATGCCTGCGATTTCGGGGACGAAATCATTTCTTAGAGGGGGAGAAATGTAAGGCTCGTGGTTATTAGTTTTTATTGACGAACGATTCGGAGAATACGGGAATGCATGAAATGCAATGAGGGAAGAAAATACATGAGAAATGAGGGTTTTGCAAGACTGCACCTGCGCTCAGAACAAGAGTGCACCCGCGGTCATAACTCATGGAATTTTGAATATGCTGCCGAAGCCATACCGCACCCGCGGTGCTTGTAGACACCGCACCCGCGGTGCATGTGACAGAAAGTTGGCAAGTTTATTCGAAGCAGGACCGCACCCGCGGTGCGAGCAAGACCGCACCCGCGGTGGTGAGACCGCACCCGCGGTCTATGTTCTACATTTTGAATAGAATTGCCGAGAGCTTGGCGCACCCGCGCTCCCTACAGTTACCGCACCCGCGGTCATACGTGGAGAGTGAAAAATAATAACACTTGTCTATAACCATGCAATATAGATGTGGTGGCCTTCTCTCCTTTATTACTCAGCACCTACAGCCGAGAGATCTTCAGAGAATTTTACTTGTGCTTTGTAGCTTTGAAGAAAGATTGTGCAAGATTTAGCAATTCAAATTTGAATCCGAGTTCGGTTTTGAGCTCCTCTCATCATTAGCTTCAAGAGGATGTAAGTTTCCTTGAATTCCAGCATGTTCGGATTTGTAGATGTTGGGGAAACTTTGTTCTGCGTATAGATAAATGTTCTTGTGATGATTATGAGTTTATAATCGAAAACAGAACGAAGAAATGATATCATATGCGTTTGCTAGGAATTCCAGCGTGTTTTAAGAATAGATGGAGCGGAATTATTGTGTTCTAGTTTAATATTAAGATAGATTATTGATTCATAGTGTTGAATGGGATAGAAATTGATAGAATGTGTATCAATGTATCTCTTTCAGATTTGATTGACAAACTTGATATCCACTTCGAGACTTCGAGTGATTCCAACGACAAGAAAGGTATAAACCATGTTGTTTGGGAAGCCACAACTCAAATAAGATATTATTTGAGTTTCCCAAACCAAAATCACATACTAGTATTGTTGTATATATAGTAACATGTTTATGACTTGTTTATAGAATTATATGCAAATCTTGTTACATGATTATGCTTTGATTATAGAAATGTATTCAAGCATGTAAGATTATTGTGATATTCAGATATGAATATGAGCATGCTTTGTTACAGATTGATAGTCATTGCATTTAAGATAGGAGAGTCGTTGGCAGCCATTGTCAACTATCTAGATGTTCGGTGTATCTCAGCTTAGGAGCAGCCTCGACTCCTATTGCAGTCGTTGATACAGCTCAGACCGAAGTCTAGGAATAAGACGTACAGTCACCCCGAGTGGGAGGGTAGGTGATAGCCATTGACGTCTTATTCACACCGGGATCCCTAGAGTTCTAGTCGAGTCGAGTCCAGACATGGTTTGATTCGCATTGCATTGCATGTGCATATGATGTCATTCATGATAGCATGTTTCATGTTTAATTGATTATATGCATGTATACATGTTTATACTGGGATTTGTTCTCACCGGAGTTTCCGGCTGTTGTTATGTCTGTATGTGTGCATAACAACAGGTGGGGCAGGATCTGGGTCACGCAGAGGATGAAAGATGGACATAGCGTGGTGATCTCGGGCATAGCAGAAGAACTAGTAGTTGTACTTTTGGCATGTACTGTATTTAATTACTAGTTGTCGAATATGGTTTGGAACCAAACATATTTGTATCTTATGTTTGTATATTATGTTGTTGAATAACATAGAATCTTCTTGTGTTAGCTTTCATTTGAGTTAATGTAAAAGCAAAAATTTGACCCACTTTTTATATTAATGATCCATTTAATCCCGAAGAAAAGAATTAGAGCCCGGGTCCCCACAGTATATCAAATATATTACTATTAAGTTTCCGCATTTATATTTTAAAAAGGAAAAAAAATTAGTCCCACTTTTCTTAATTGTTATATTTGACATTAATAATGATTAAGAAATGAATTAGCATCCGGGTCCCCACAGTTTATGTGTAGGAAATGTCTTCCAAAAGAAAAAGCACCGAAGGGGTTGATAGGACCCCTTCCTCCGATAAGACTGTGAAAGTTGTGGATGAATTCAGTAATCTATTAAAACGACAAGCTAAGGTCCATGGCAAACAGATTCAGCAGTTATTGAGCATGCACACCTCGACTCAGGGTCGTGACCTTGGAAGTGGTCAAGGCAAAACGGAAAGCACTGAAGATGGTTCTTATGATCGGTTCAGGCAGATGAACCCTCCTGAATTTATCGGTGGCCCTGATCCACTAGTGGCTCTTGAGTGGGTCAAGTCATTTGAGGCCATATTTGATTATCTGAAGTTCACTGATAGAAATAAAGTGAATTGTGCTGTTTTTCTGTTGGTGAAAGCGCTGTTTTTCTGTTGGTGAAAGCGGCTCGTATTTGGTCGGAAGCCACTAATGTTACTGTTAACGTTCATGAACTAAAGTGGAATTAATTCAAGGATTTATTCTATGCCAAGTATTTTTAAAGTGAAGTCAAAGTCGAAAAGGTAAAAGAATTTCTTGAGTTGCGACAAGGTTCCATCAATGTCAAGGAGTATACTCTTAAATTTGAGGAAGGATGCGTCTTTGTTCCCTTTATTGCCGAAAATGATAAAGATAAGTGAGAGCAATTTCTTCGTGGATTGAGGCCAGAGATTAGGAGGGATGTTCATATGTAGAAAGTGGTTGCATATCAAGATATTGTTGAGAGAGCATTTCTTGTTGAACTTGATGAACAGGAGATCGAGAAGGAGCGACTGTTAAGAAGACATACTTTCCAAGCAAGAGGTCAAGGGGCGAGTGCTCATGTTCGAGGCGGCCACAAAGGGAAAGGTAAGATGGAGCCGCGTAGCAAAGCTCTGTTTTCTTCCTCGGATCCTGAGAGACCATTGTGTTTTAAGTGTGGCAAGCCAGACAAAGGATAATGTTTGATTGTAAGTGACCGATGTTACAGATGCAAAGAATTGAGGCACACGGCGCAGAAGTGCCCTCTTACTTCGAATAAAGGAAGAGTACATGGTAGAATTTTTTCAATGACTAAATAGGGTGATAATCCTGGTTCTTCGGTAATATCAGCTAATATTTTAATATCCGGTGAGGAAGCAATTACATTGATTGACACTGGTGTGACTCATTCTTTTATTTCTGAAGTGTTTATGCACTTTTTGTCTGTTGAACCTACTGTCATGCCTTTACATTTCAATATTTTGTTGCCTTCTGATGATGAAATTTTTCCAACTTGTATCCTTAAGTCCTTTCCTATACAGATGGGTACGAGATTGTTGTTTGTTGATTTAATTGTTATTCTGATGGGTGCATTTGATGTCATACTGGGCATGGATTGGTTGTCTGCTTACTGTGCAGTGATTAACTATCTGAGCAAGACAATGAAATTTTTAGCCGATGATCATAAGAGGGAAGTGTTTCTTGTTCTAGGTTCTTCCCCGAGTATTTCCATTATTTCTTTTTTGCAAGCTACTAAATTGTTGTACAAGGGGTGTATTGGTTTTCTAGCTTCTGTATTGGATGTAAGAAAAAAAAGTAATATTCAATTGCAGGATATTGATGGAGTGCAAGATTATCCTGATGTGTTTGCTAAGGAGGTTCCTGAATTACGACCTGATCGTGAGGTAGAGTTTGTTATTGAATTGAATCCAAGTACAGTCCCAATTTCTAAGGCTCCATACATAATGGCTCCGACCGAGATGAAAAAATTAAAGAATCAATTTCAGAAGATATTAGATAAAGGTTTTATGCATCCTAGTTCCTCGCCATGGGGAGCTCCCGTTTTATTTGTGAAAAAGAAAGATGGATCTTTGAGATTATGTATTGACTATCGAGAACTGGATAGGTAACTGTTAAAAACAAATATCCTTGGTCGTGGATTGATGATCCTTTTGATCAATTGCAAGGAGCAACAGTGTTCTCGAAAATTGATCTCCGGTCAGGGTACTATCAATTGAAGGTGAAGAAGGAGGATATACCAAAGACTGCTTTTAGATCGAGGTATGGTCATTATGAATTTTTAGTGATTTCCTTTGGGCTAACTAATGCTCCTTCAATTTTCATGGATTTAAAGAATCGTTTCTTTAAGCCTTATTTGGATAACTTTGTTATTGTTTTTATTGATGACATTTTGATCTGCTCTAAGACACGAGAACTTCATAGTGAGCATTTGAGGACGGTGTTGAAGATATTGAGGGATAAGAAATTATATGCTAAGTTAAAGAAATGCGAATTATGGTTGGAACGAGTGGCGTTTTTTGGGCCATATCGTTTCGAAAGAGGGAATATCGGTGGATCCATCCAAAATTGAGTCCATTAAGCAATGGTCCATTCCAAAGACAGTTTCAGAGTTTTGAAGTTTTCTTAGTTTGGCAGGACATTACAGACGGTTCATAGTGGATTTTTCAAAGATAGCATTGCCACTGACGAGGTTGACAAATAAGTCTATAAAGTTTGAATGGAATATAGATTGCCAACAATCCTTTCAAACACTGAAAGATAAGTTAACTTCTGCACCATTTTTAGTACTTCCTTGTGGTACTGAGGATTTTGTTGCGTATACAGATGCTTCAAAGCAGGGGTTAGGTGTCGTACTGATGCAGCGTGGGAAAGTGATAGCTTATGCTTCTCGTAAGTTGAAGTACTACGAGAAAAATTATCACACTCATGATTTGCAATTGGCGGATTTGGGTTTTGCTTTAAAGATTTGGCGACAGTATCTCTATGGTGAGAAGTGTGAAATTTTTACGGATCACAAAAGTTGGAGTTATTTGTTTTCATAGAAAGAATTGAATATGCGTCAGAGGAGATGGTTGGAACTGATGAAGAACTATTATTGCAACATTAGCTCTCATCTTGGTAAAGCTAATGTGGTTGCGGATGCTTTGAGTCACAAATCAAGTTCTTTATTGGGTTCCATGATTCATAAACCATTGTTACTTGATTTGCAAAGAAATGAGATAACTCTGGTATCTCCAGGTACATTAGATCGATTATCTGCACTAGTTCTCCGGTCAACTTTGTTTGATAGAATTTTGAAGGAACAACAGTTTGATAATCAGTTATTGGAATTGAAGAGAAAGAGTAAATCAACAGGGGTTTCTGAGTTTGGGTTCAATCATGATGGTCAATTGACTTTTCGAGGTAGGATATGTGTTCCTTTGGGTGATAAAATTCAAACAGATGTACCTATTGAAACTCATATAGCGCCATATTTGGTACACCCTTGTAGTACCAAGATGTACCAAGATCTTCGACGTCTTTACTGGTGGCCAGGTATGAAGAAAGATATCATATTATTTGTTTCTGAATGTCTAACATGTCAGCAGGTTAAGATTGAGTGTAACACCCTCGACCGATTTTCATAAAATAACAGCGGAAGTTTTCTAAAATTATTTGAGGGGAGGAAGGATTTAAAATTTTCTTGACATAAACACATTTCAATACATACATTCAAAAGTAAATTCATGATCAAATAAGTGTTGCATCAAAATACAAAATATCATTTTAATCATGTCCAAAAATGCTAACAAAATAGCCTTCTTCCTTCCATCTTCTATGCATATGACCTCGGCTCCAATCAACGTCCTGGCCCGTCACTCTTATCTGCATCACATGAAATAACTGAAATGAGTATAAAACTCGGCAAGTGGAACTCTTACATAACAATCTGTACATATCATGACTTTGAAAACATTAAATACCATCTAACTCTTGAAACATGAATAACATAGTATAACATAACAATAACGATGGTATTTCTCTTTTCTTTGTTGGATTGATATCTAAATAGTATATCTGTCTCTATACCTATATCCCATCGATATAAATCGATACTGTGTCGGGATATAAGCCTATGGTCGTTGATCAACTAATTGCATGCAATCTCTGACTATCTATTTATCAATCCAACAAATCATTTTTGCATTCCCTTTTGACATAATTGAGACATAAAAATGCCTCTAATATACAACAAAGTGTATCTATACATAACATGAATCAAATGGAAGGAAATAGCATGTTAAAACCATTGAAATACAATACATATAATTCATGTGAGCACAAGGGATGAATTCCACTTACAACCAATGGAAACCTTGATTCTAATCTCTTGGTACAAATCCTACAACAATAAACCATGTATTGAACCATCAACAACTTAAAAATCACAAACCCATACCATAAAACCCATAAAACCAAAAAAATCAATAATCCCATAATTTCTCAACAGCATAATCAAAGAATAAACAAAACCACAAGCTTACTTAGCTCCTTGAACCCAAAATGATCTTATTCTCCCTTCAAATACCCAACAAGATGCTTGAATCAAAGAAATTAAAGAAGGAAATTGAGAACCCTAGGTCTCCTTGAGCTGAGAACCGAGAAGTGCAAGGAAAGAATGAGAGTAATGAAGGAAACTCTTGTATTTAATTACTTAAATCTCGAAACACGACTTCACTATTCACCGACCGCGGGTGCGCTACGTGCAATGAACCACATCCAAAAATCCGAAAGCATCGACCGCAGGTGCGCTGCATCTTCGACCGCGGGTGCGGTAGCCACTCTGCCCAAAAACCGCGGGTGCGGTAGCTTTCCTACCGCGGGTGCACTCTCCTTTGTAGCCAACAAAATACTTAGCAACTTAAAATTGAATCGCAACGACGCTTCTCCTCATATTTAGGCAACACTCTCAACATGAATGTTGCACCACTATGTGTAATGCCCAAGAATTTGATTAACATAATCTGAGATGATTAACGTAATCTGAGATGATTTATTGATGATGAACGAATATGAGTATAGTTAGACCACTCCGGAACCAAATTGGTTAAAGCATATGAGTTATGTAATGTTTGGGCAGAACCGGTGGCGCCCGAGCGGTAGAAAGAGACCGCCCGAACGCCAATGTTCAACAGCAATATGTCTCGGGCAGAATGTTTGGCGCCCGAGCGGTATAATATTACCGCCCGAGCGCCAATGTGTAATAAGCCAAGCTTCCGGGCAGAAAGTGCCGCGCTCGAGCGGTACTTTCTTACCGCCCGAGCGCGAGGCATGCGAAACAAGAATTTGACATTTGGCCTCTTGCATGTACGTGGATGTATATATATATATATATACATACGAATTCTTCATTATTCCTTCAGAGTTTTAGAAAAGGAACCGAGAGGCTTCGCAAAAATCCTTATGCCTTTATATTTCGATCCGTCCGTCTGATTTTGAATCTGACTTCGGTACTGTGTTCCTATCAATGTAGGCTACAACTGGACGTAAGTTTTACTACGTTTTGACATGCTTTGAAATTATGATATTGTCAGAATTGAATGGAACTCATATATGTTGTTCTTGACATATTAGACATCATAGAATCGAAGTCAGATTAAGAAACGGACTGAATATGAAATTGTTATGGTTTTCGGAGTAGTTTTGGAGTAGAGTTGATATCAGAATTGAGTTGTTATTGAGTAGGAGATATTAGAAGTGATATCTGACTGATATGACATGGCTGGATATATTGAGATTATGCCGTTATGATGTTGAAACAGAATTTGATTGAATTCTGATAATATCCAGTATTGATTGAATGGTGTATTGATATTATACCCTCGATATCATTGTTATCAGATTGAGTATTGATAGGCTTGGGGTTCGAGACTTCGACAGAGTCAGAGTATCAGAGTAAAAGGTATAAATTAATGTTGAGTTGGGATTGCACAACTCGAGGAAGGTTTGACTCGAGTTTCCCTAAATCACATACTTAGTTTATTACATTGATTCTTGTAATTGATGAGATTGATGATTGTAGTCTATTGATTTATAGCCACTGCATGTAATGACTGCTGATTCGCTAGTCATTGATTGAGTTGCTTAGATACTGACTGTATGTATTGATTACTGAATCGTTGAGTCATAGGCTGATTCGCCTAGTCACCGGCTGATTCGTCGGGTTATTGACTGATTCGTCTTATTATAGGCTGATTTGCCTAGTCACCGACTGATTCGTCTGGTGATTGACTGATTCGTCTAAACTTAAGCTGATTCGCTTAATTACAGGCTGAGTTGTCTGATTATTGGCTGATTCGCTTAATTACCGGCTGATTCGTCAGGTTATTGACTGAGTCGTCAATTCTGCGGCTGATTCGCCCAGACACTGGAGATATTAATTATATCGATGCCGTTTAGGAATTGATTCATTCCTATCGACTGAGATTCGATATAATTACCTATATCCAGACATCGGTATCCCTAGGATAGAGTTGAGTCGAGTCTGAGACGACGCATCGATTGAGTTGAGTCTGATATGACATGTTGAATTACAGTTTTATATCATTCATGTTTGTTGAATTGATACATGTTATGAATATTTTTTATATGCTTTCTTATATGATTCTATATGATTGCATGTATAAATTGTTTATACTGGGATATTTATATCTCACCGGAGTATCCGGCTGTTGTCTTGTTTTGTATGTGTGCATGACAACAGGTGGGACAGGTTCAGGGTCAAGAAGAGGATGAGAGAAGACAGATAGCGTGGTGATTCCGGACTTGGTTTAGAGATAGGGTTAGACACTTGATATTAGCTGTTAAACCCTAGTTGAATAAATGTATGTTGTACAGGACCTGTACTTTTATACTGAGATGTATGTTCATGTTTAATATGTAATTTGAGTAAATTACATTACGTTTCCGCTTTGTATTTTAAAAAAAATTTAGACCCTGTTTTATAATTGATTAATTAGTCCCAACGATGATTAAGAACTTGATTAGCGTCCGGGTCCCCACAACAGGTGGTATCCGAGCTGTAGGTACTAGAACTGTAGATTCTTGAGATTGAGATAGAAGAGGATAGTGAGCGGGGTAGATTGAGGTTTTCTTTCCTTGCTTGTGAATGCTAGCATGCTTACTGCTTTATATAATACATGTTACTTGATTTATCTGATTTGATTTTGTAATATGTATTATTGGGCACGAATCTGAATTGATTCTCGATCAGCAGTAAGATGATCGGAGGAGAGACTGAATTGAAACATATGTGTTGGATTGGATTACTAATCCTTTTGAGTTCAGATATGCCTCCTAGACGAATTCCAGAACAGGGTAGTACATCGAATCCTCCAATGGATGTAACACCGACTCCAATGGAAACCTTGCTGAAGAGGTTTCAGTCATTCAAACCACCCACTCTGAAAGGTACTGAGACATCAGTCGAGTGTGAGAGTTGGTTAGGTAGCATTGAGTTACTGTTTGATTCACTGGAGTACAGTGATGAGCGCCGGATTAAACTGATTGGGCACCAGTTGCTGGATGTTGCACAAAGCTGGTGGGTTACAATGAAGAGGGCCTTGGAGCAGCGAGGTACGATTATTACTTGGGATGTATTTAAAACTGAGTTTTATCAAAGATTTTTCCAAGTGTCGTACAGAAAAGACAAGGGGGCGGAGTTTGCCAATTTGAGACAGGGTCAGCTGAACATTGAAGAATATGTGACCAAGTTCTCTACCTTGTTGAAGTTTGCTCCTCATGTGTCTGAAAATGACGAAGCCGTTGCTGATCAGTTCATCAATGGCTTGAATCCCGATATTTTTACATTGGTGAACACAGGGCGACCCAATAACTTTGCTGATGCCATGAATAGAGCAAAGGGCGCTGAAGCGGGCCTGATAAGGCAGAGAGGAGCTGAATTTGTTCCTCCAGTGTCGAGACCACCGCAACCACCTCCCCGATTCGAGCGTGGCAGTAGCAGTGGTGGAAGAAAAGATTTTCTGAAGGCTAGAGGAAAGCAGTTTAAGAAGTCTGGCGGCAGTTCTTCTAGCTCTAGTGGTTCTCAGCAGAGTTATACTGGCGTGTACTGCGGAAATTGTGGAGGGAGACATTCCACTGAGCAATGCCAAGGGGTACTTGGTAGTTGCCACTTCTGCAAACAACAGGGACATTTTGCCAGAGTATGTCCACAGAGGGGTTCCCAAAGATCCAAGGGAGCTGAACCATCTGGACCAGCGGCACAGTGGAGTAGACGATCAGCTGCCGTTCCTTCATTTCAGCCAGCACCATCTCAGTCACAGCAGAGGCCAGGAGGAAGCCAGACAGTTGGCCAACCTCCTAGATAGCAGGCCAGAGTATTTGCTTTGACTGAGGAGCAGGCTCAGGAAGCACCAGATGATGATGTTGCAGGTAACTGATTTGTTTGATTATCCTGCATATGTATTGAGTGATGCCGGTGCTTCACATACTCTTATTTCTGAAAGATTTGCATTGATGCATGCATTATCTGTTGAGTCCCTATTTACTGTAGTATTGTTGCTTCCCTTGAGAAAAGATCTTGTATCAGCAATTTCTGTTAGATCTTGTATACTACAGTAGAATAAGAATGAGATCGAATTAGATTGTGTGGTAGATGGTATTGTACTGGTGTTCTAAGATTCTGGAACTGCATTACTGATAGTGACATGCTGATCAAGTACAGAGCTACCATAGATTAGTTTCAGGAGATGGTGAGAATCAGACCTGAGATGACCAAGAGATGAATATGGTACGATAAGGATTCTAGACTGAGAATTCCTTTGATATTCGTACTAGCTATGACTCGATTATTACAGAAAAGAGCAGAATTACCCCTTATGTATTCAGTTGATTTACTGAAGTTGAGTCTATCATTGGCTGATTTACCAATGATATGAAAATTATTGATGTTTTCTCTAGTAAGACTTCAGATTTGATTCCAATCAGAGAAATTGATTTTAACCTTGAATCTGAGTGAATATTGATGCTTATTCTGAATACGTGGTTGAGACAGATTGTAGACAATGGAGATTACATTGTACCGTCCGAACCAGAGCTGATGTTGAAACGTTAGCAGTTCGAAAAGCTGATTAGAATGTTTAGAACTCAATATCGATAGTCAGAACCGAGTGTCGATCAGAGTAACAGATATCTGATTTTATATGTTGTATGAGATTGATTATTCTGTGATATCAGATGTGTCAGAATTGTACAGCAAAACTTGATATTGATAGTCAGAGCCGAATACCAGGTAGGTATTTTCTCTTTAATTTATGTTATTAACTGATTTGTGTATATCAAATAGTTCCAATCAGAAGGAACAGATATTGTCAGAAGCTTAAAGTCATGGATTCAGTGTTCAGTCTGACGATTGAGATTATATTGTATTCGAACAGATAGTTGTGATATAGACAGATGAGATCAGTTATAACAGAATTGTATTGAAGTGTTGGCAGAAATTGTATTGATATGTCTAAATTGCTAACAGAAAAGATAGAAAGATAGAAATCAGAAGAATTATTACAGAATTATGAAGTTCTAAATAGAAATGAGAATACATTTCTATAGTCGTTGTAATGAAATCACCGTCATTTTTACAGATTATAATATGATATGATGAAGATTGACAGATTGTTCAATCCATATCTATCGGTTTGTACCAGATAATGTACAAACATGACCAAATGACACAGATTGATGTCAGAAAAGTGGTCAGAAAGATCAGAATGCCACCATAGAATGTATCAGATTGTGATTTTTTTTATTGATTGTGTACTTATGATAGAGTATACCATGAGCTCTCTCTTAGATTGTTTCATAGATTGACGGATAATCAGAGCGAATTATCCGAATACTGGAGAATATCCAGGAACTGTAGTGCTAGATTGTAGCACTAGTTGACATGATTCATTGCCATTTGTGAATTGTCGTACAACAACAGATCTCAGACGAGTGTTGAAATCGCTTCTTTGAAGCGTTGTACGGAAAGATATATGGACCCTCTCTTTATTGGGATGGTGTCTCTGAGGTTTCTGAGATTGGACCTGATATGATCAGATATATGACGGAAAAGATGAAGCTAATTCAGAAGAAAATGAAAATAGCTCATGATAAACAGACTGAATATGCCAACGTCGGACGATGACTTTTGGTAACTGAGATCGAAGATCGAATATATCTTTGATCGAGATACACTGACTTAATAACAGCTGATAGTGTTGAGCTGTTACGAACTGTGAGTTGGGTATATACAGATGTGGTATAACCAGTATTGCGAGATTGATTTTATCAGAGCTATTCTTAACAATAGCATTTGATATGAGATTGAAATTTCAGAACAGATTCACTGAGATGAGTTTTAATTTACTATATACATTTCTTCTGATATATCTGAATTGATTACTTGCGAGTTCGAGGACGAACTCAGATCTAAGAGGGGGAGAAATGTAATGCCCAAGAATTTGATTAACATAATCTGAGATGATTAACGTAATCTGAGATGATTTATTGATGATGAACGAATATGAGTATAGTTAGACCACTCCAGAACCAAATTGGTTAAAGCATATGAGTTATGTAATGTTTGGGCAGAATCGGTGGCGCCCGAGCGGTAGAAAGAGACCGCCCGAGCGCCAATGTTCAACAGCAATATGTCTCGGGCAGAATGTTTGGCGCCCGAGCGGTATAATATTACCGCCCGAGCGCCAATGTGTAATAAGCCAAGCTTCCTGGCAGAAAGTGCCGCGCTCGAGCGGTACTTTCTTATCGCCCGAGCGCGAGGCATGCGAAACAAGAATTTGACATTTGGCCTCTTGCATGTACGTGGATGTATATATATATATATATACATACGAATTCTTCATTATTCCTTCAGAGTTTTAGAAAAGGAACCGAGAGGCTTCGCAAAAATCCTTATGCCTTTATATTTCGATCCGTCCGTCTGATTTTGAATCTGACTTCGGTACTGTGTTCCTATCAATGTAGGCTACAACTGGACGTAAGTTTTACTACGTTTTGACATGCTTTGAAATTATGATATTGTCAGAATTGAATGGAACTCATATATGTTGTTCTTGACATATTAGACATCATAGAATCGAAGTCAGATTAAGAAACGGACTGAATATGAAATTGTTATGGTTTTCGGAGTAGTTTTGGAGTAGAGTTGATATCAGAATTGAGTTGTTATTGAGTAGGAGATATTAGAAGTGATATCTGACTGATATGACATGGCTGGATATATTGAGATTATGCCGTTATGATGTTGAAACAGAATTTGATTGAATTATGATAATATCCAGTATTGATTGAATGGTGTATTGATATTATACCCTCGATATCATTGTTATCAGATTGAGTATTGATAGGCTTGGGGTTCGAGACTTCGACAGAGTCAGAGTATCAGAGTAAAAGGTATAAATTAATGTTGAGTTGGGATTGCACAACTCGAGGAAGGTTTGACTCGAGTTTCCCTAAATCACATACATAGTTTATTACATTGATTCTTGTAATTGATGAGATTGAAGATTGTAGTCTATTGATTTATAGCCACTGAATGTAATGACTGCTGATTCGCTAGTCATTGATTGAGTTGCTTAGATACTGACTGTATGTATTGATTACTGAATCGTTGAGTCATAGGCTAATTCGCCTAGTCACCGGCTGATTCGTCGGGTTATTGACTGATTCGTCTTATTATAGGCTGATTCGCCTAGTCACCGACTGATTCGTCTGGTGATTGACTGATTCGTCTAAACTTAAGCTGATTCGCTTAATTACAGGCTGAGTTGTCTGATTATTGGCTGATTCGCTTAATTACCGGCTGATTCGTCAGGTTATTGACTGAGTCGTCAATTCTGCGGCTAATTCGCCCAGACTTTGGAGATATTAATTATATCGATGATGTTTAGGAATTGATTCATTCCTATCGACTGAGATTCGATATAATTACCTATATCCAGACATCGGGATCCCTAGGATAGAGTTGAGTCGAGTCTGAGACTACGCGTCGATTGAGTTGAGTCTGATATGACATGTTGAATTACAGTTTTATATCATTCATGTTTGTTGAATTGATACATGTTATGAATATTTTTTATATGCTTTCGTATATGATTCTATATGATTGCATGTATACATTGTTTATACTTGGATATTTATATCTCACCGGAGTATCCGGCTGTTGTCTTGTTTTGTATGTGTGCATGACAACAGGTGGGACAGGTTCAGGGTCAAGAAGAGGATGAGAGAAGACAGATAGCGTGGTGATTCCGGACTTGGTTTAAAGATAGGGTTAGACACTTGATATTAGCTGTTAAACCCTAGTTGAATAAATGTATATTGTACAGGACCTGTACTTTTATACTGAGATGTATATTCATGTTTAATATGTAATTTGAGTAAATTACATTACGTTTCCGCTTTGTATTTTAAAAAAAATTTAGACCCTGTTTTATAATTGATTAATTAGTCCCAACGATGATTAAGAACTTGATTAGCGTCCGGGTCCCCACACTATGTCTTATCTAACAACTCTAATTGTCCTCATACCAATTGGCTCAACATACAAATTATCAAGAATTAAACCGCAACGACGCTACAACAAAACTACACATCATCTATAAATAAAAATACTATAAACTACAAATCGCAACTCTTAACATCAAAACTATACTTAAACTTAACCAATGAGTCAATAAAGATATTAAATTTTAAACCACACCATTCACCAAGGTTGGATATTACAATCTCCCTCCTTAAAGAAATTTCGTCCTCGAAATTGACGTCTCTACGCAAACAACTCGGGATACTTTACTTTCATCTCATCATCTGGTTCTGTAAGGTCCAAAATTAAGACTATGTAATCCAACTGCATGCAAATCTAGGAAATACGAAAAATGAGTAATTAATTGATTTTAATTGCTAATTAATTATGTGACATACTTGTTTATATGTTAAATGAGATTTTTATTGTCATCATGCATAAAATGATATTTTTAAGGAATATTCAAGCGACGATCGAGGAACGAAAAACGAGTGCTGAAAAATGTAAAATGTTTTTATTAAATAATTATTTTAATTATTTGAATTATGGTCGATGCTTTTTAGTACTTTTTAAAATAAAGGGTTTTGAGGTGATTTTATACACCGGGGCGTAAGTTTTATCGGTATGGGGTTTTCAACTAAAATACGAGCTTCTTGGCAACCCGGTTAATAAATTCACATATTTAATTAAATAAAAACTTTGTTAATATCTTAATTATGTCCTAATTAGACTAATGGACCTAATTTAATGGCTTAATAGGCCTAATGCCTAGTTACTGACTAATTAGTATATAATATGTATTAAACCCTACGCTCCACACCATAAACAATCGGCCACTCTCTCCTAAATTCTTAAAACTCTCCCCACCCCACACTCAAACCTCACGGCACTTATACATAGCAACCTAGGGGTGATTTTTCGAAGATAGTTAGCAAGAACAAGCCAAGTCGTCTCTCGTTCTTCGTCGTCAACGGATATTCGTGCGTATTTAACGCAAAGGCACGCCATACATCTCCTTTTTCTCATCCATCATATCATATTATTGTTTTAATTATTGTATACATGAAGAACATGATTGATTTTTTTAGTATTTTCGGATCATTGCATGCACCCTTGAGGAACATGATGTTTTGATGCAAATTCTTAAAGTTTTTATGAAAAGGTGGTTGCCTTGAACTTAGGTGCGAACCAGTGGTGTCTATACATGAGTTAAGGTCCTAACATACTCACCTTAATCACCAAAGTCGAAACAAGAACAAGCAGAACAAGCAGCTCATCAAGGGAAACCGATTTCTGCTGTCAAAGGGTTGAGGTGATCGGCTTCCTTGGTGAGAGGACAGGGGGGCCACGGCTTGGGGCCAAGGCTCAGTCAGAGGTGGGTTGAGTCCGGGAAAGGGTCCTAACCACGTAAGGGTTCGAGTCCAGAGGGCTGGGAGGAATCCTAACCCACTAGGACTCCTACCCGAGAAATCGCGCCCATGCGCGCAGGTGTGCAGCAGCTCGCCTGGGGTCTGGGGTTGGTTTAAGGGGCTTAGCATGGGCTAGGTTGAGGGTTAAGCGTCTTAGGTGAGCGCAAGGTATGATAGTTTGTGGCTAGAGTGGTCGGCTGGGTTCCTGAATGCACCAATCTTAGAGTCCAAGCTCCAGCAAACTCTCGGCCAGCATGGGGGTCCTTAGAGGGGCCATGTAGTTGGGTTTGGCTTGGGTTTCTTGGTGAACTTAGGGTCCACTAGGGTACTTTAGGAATGTTGGGCAAGTTTTGGATCGACATGGTTCGGGGGTAACGCGTGAAAATCAAAAGTTGGCTCGGGGTCGAAGTTTAGGTGTCAATTAGGGTTTTTAAATAAAGAAAAATTGGAAAACGGCTCACGAGGGTGAGTCATGGTCCATAAGGTCTAAAATAATATAAAAAGACTAAATTTAGAATTTAGGAATTTTATATTAAATTTTGGGATTTTTCGGGATTAAAACACCGTCAAAACAATTAATTAAAGATAAATGAAAAAGTCTAATATTTAAGCTAAATAAAATTATGGAAAAATCCATGTAAGCTTAAATATTTATTTGGGACATGTTACAGTCAAAAAATCAAGAAAAAAGTTAAAATCGTAAAATGTCAAGTCCAGGGGTAAAACAGTCTTTTTACACCTAAAAATTTGTAAACGTCATGGCAGTGTCCTAAATGCTATTTTTATGATATTATGATTATTTTTAAATGGTTATGAAATGTTCATGATTAAATTATGATTTTTAAATGTCTAAGGGATTTTTATGATTTAAGGAAGACATTTAAAAGACATGTTGCATGCTTGGTTTCAAAAACAAAATGTGATGTTATGCATGATTTTTATAAAGTGATGAGAATGTAAATGTTGAAGGAAGTGAAGTGATTGTGACTAATTCGTTAATGTTGGCGACGTCGTGAGGGTTATGGTCCCAGTGGGAGCCCGACGATCGTGTTTCCATCATTACGAATATGCGGTGTGGGGACCCGGGCTCTAACTCAATTCCTTTGGGATTTATTGGATCTTTGCTCGAAAATGTGGGTCAAAATTTTTATTTTAACATTAATTCAAATATATAATCAAAGCATCACATATCTTTATAATAATTAAACAACATCATGTACATACAAGTCTGTTTAGTACAATCCTACGCTAGTGTTCAAATCCCAACTACAAACATAAGTAGTACAAGTCTAATAGGAAAACACTAGAAATCTTCAACGCCCGAGATCTCCACGCTATCGTCAATCTCTCATCTAGCTCGAGACCCAGATCCTGCCCCACCTGTTGCCCTGCACACATACAGACACGACAACAGCCGGATAACTCCTGTGAGAACAAAACCCAGTATAAAACATGTATGCATGCAATGTAATAAATCATACACCAATGCATAGCATATATCAATGAACATGAATATAAAATCTACAACATGTAAAGGAATACAAGTCTGTATTCAACCTCTAATTCTTGACTCGATTCATTTCTACTCTAGGGATCCCGGTGTGAATAAGACGGTCTGTCACCTACCCAACCACTCGGGGTGACGGTACGTCTTATTCCTAGACTTCGGTCAACTCTGTATCGATAGTCTACACATAGAGAAAATCTACTACTATGCGTCGATACACCGAAACGTCTAGTTTTGGCCGATCTGCCAATATCTCCTATCTCAGGACTCGAATATAAATCAATAAATAAGACATTACATAATCAAATGTAATAACAATCTAGTATGTGATTTAGGGAAACTCGTATCAAATCTGAATCGAGTTGTGCAATCCCGTGACCACATGAATTATACCTTTCGTCGCACAATGTCTGTCTAGATCTTGAAGCCGGGATGTCGAGTCTGACAATAACAACTCTGAAGGCAATGTAGACATACATTCTATCAATATACATCTCAAGCAACTCATATACAAATCAATACTCGGTTTTGACACAATTCAACGGCATAACGGCGTGGTCTCGCAATACCGATAACTCAACCAATAATTAGTGTATAATCCTTAAGTCATGACATCAATAATCATAATCATAATCTTCAAAATCTGCATGTCTACAACTCAAAACATGCTGGAAATTCAAAGCAAACTCATATGATATCTGAAAATCATTCCGATTGCATTTCTATAATGCGCAACATATCAAGAACACAATATCTTCAACAACATCACACTTCTCCACCACATATATTTCAAATCATGCTAAAAGTGAACAATACTTACATCCTTGAGTAGCAAATGATGAGAGGAGTTCAAAATCGAAGTCGGATCTAAAAATGGATGGCTAAATCTTGAAAAAACATAACTTCAAGCTATGACAAACTTGGAGAATTTGGAGTGATGCTCTCGGTTCTCCCTTGCTGATTAGATGAAGACAATGAGGTGTCATTTCAAAGTATATATATACCATGCCAAATGTCAAGACAAGAAACAAAGGTGGCATTCTCGCATGCAGCACCGCGGGTGCGGTAGGTTTCTTAGCGCGGGTGCGCTCATGTTTCAGCAGCATTTATTTTCCAGAAATCATCGACCGCGGGTGCGGTGATGCTACGGCCAAACTTCATAATTCTGAATAATACACCGCGGGTGCGGTCTTGTCCGAGACGCAGGTGCGGTATGGCTTCGGCCATTCTTTAAAAATTCTCATTTTTATGTCATGCATTCTCACCTCTTCAAATCTAACATCACTGACAACTGATGATTCTCGAGCCTTACATTTCTCCCCCTCTTAGACAGGAGTTCGTCCTCGAACTCGTAAACAAGTAATCATGCAAGTATATACGAAAGCAGTATAACTAAACTGAAATAGGGACTCACATCATATAAATAGCTCGGGATGTCTCTGTCTCATCTCAGATTCTGTTTCCGAAGTCACTTCCTTGATGCCATGACGACTCCACTGAACCTTCTCAAGCAGGATGGTCTTGGTTCTAAGCTGTTTCTCCTTCCGATCAAGAATCTGTATCGGTCTTTCAACATAGCTCAGAGTCTGATCGAACTCGGCTTCGTCAGGCTGAATGACATGAGAACTATCTGGCATATATCTGCGTAACATTGATACATGAAAAACATCGTGTATACCAGATAACGACGGAGGAAGAGCAAGTCTATAAGCTCGATCGCCAATCTTTTCAAGAATCTCATACGGACCGATGTATCTAGGAGACAACTTCCCACGCTTGCCAAATCTGACAATGCCTCTGAAAGGTGAAATCTTCAAAAATACTCTGTCTCCCTGTTCAAATATCAACGGTCTGCGTCTAATATTGGCGTATTTCGCTTGCCTATCTTGTGCCGTCTTCATTCGCTTCTGAATAATCTTCACTTTCTCGGTCATTTCCCGAATCATATCAGGCCCCAACTCTGGTACCTCAGAGATATCATCTCAGTACAACGAAGATCTGCATTTCTTTCCGTATAAAGCTTTGAACGGTGCCATCTCAATGCTAGTCTGATAGCTGTTGTTGTATGAAAACTCACACAACGGCAGTGAATCTTGCCAACTAGTACCAAAGTGTAGTACTACCGCTCTTAGCATGTCCTCTAAAGTCTGGATAGTCCGCTCTGACTGTCCGTCTATCTGAGGATGATAAGCAGTGCTCAGGTGTAAAGTCGTACCCAAAGCCTGCTGCAAACTGTGCCAAAATGAGAAGTAAATCGTGGATCACGATCTGATACGATCGACTTAGGCACACCGTGCAATCTGACGACCTCTCTGACATACAACTCTGCCATCTGATCGTGTCGATAGGTCATTCTGTATGGAATAAAGCACGCTGATTTGGTCAATCTGTCTATCACAACCCAAATCGCGTCACAGCCTCGCGAAGATCGAGGTAACTTCGTCACGAAATCCATGGAAATGTGATCTCATTTCCATTCAGGAATAGACAAACTCTGAAGTAAACCTCCGGGCTTCTTTCTTTCTGCTTTCACCTGCTGGCAATTCAGGCATTTAGACACAAATTCTGCAATGTCTGTCTTCATCCGCTTCCACCAGAATTGCGTCTTCAAATCATTGTACATCTTCCTGCCACCAGGATGAATACTAAACCGACTACAGTGTGCCTCTGCCAGGATCTGTCTTCTCAAATCGGGAGCATCTGGCACTACTAGACGTTTATTCACATACAGAACAGAATCTCTAACCTGATACTCTGATATATGACCAGCTCTGACCATATCAATCGATTTCTGAACGCTCGGATCAGTTCTCTGCGCCTCTTTGACCCTCAAAATCAAATCTGGCTCAATCTGAATCATAGCAAGTCGCAACGGTCTACTCTCTGTATCAAATGTCAATCTAGACAAGCAAAAATCCTCTACTAAATTCGATACACCTACTGTCGACAAGGAAAGCGCACATACCTTTCGACTTAAGGCTTCTGCCGCTGCATTTGACTTCCCTGGATAGAACTTGATCTCGCAATCAAAATCTTTCAGCAGATCAAGCCATCGTCGCTGCCTCATGTTCAACTCTGACTGAGAAAAGAGATACTTCAGGCTCTTATGATCGGAATAGATTTCAAATTTCTCGCCATATAGATAATGACGCCAGATCTTCAAGGCAAAGACAATCGCCGCCAATTCAAGATCATGAATCGGATAACGAGTCTCGTGCGGCTTCAGCTGTCTAGAGGCGTACGCTATCATGTGCCCTCGCTGCATAAGAACACATCCTAGCCCTCTGTGAGATGTGTCACAATATACAACAAACTCACCTGTACCTGAAGGAATCGTCAAGATAGACGTACTAGTTAGCCTCTTCTTCAACTCCACAAAACTGGCTTCACAATCTTCGGACCACACAAATGACATGTTCTTCTGTGTCAACTGGGTGATAGGCTTCGCTATACTGGAGAAATCTCGGATAAAACGACGATAATACCCGGATAGACCCATGAAACTGCGTATCTCTGGTACAGAAGTCGGTCTCGGCCAACTGATCACAACCTCAACTTTACTCGGATCTACCGCAATACCATCTCCAGATATAATGTGCCCCAGAAAGACAACTTGTTTCAGCCAGAATTCGCACTTGGACAATTTGGCGTATAACTGCTCTTTTCTCAAAGTCTGCAATACAATCCTCAGATGATCTGCATGCTCAGTCAGATTCTTCGAATATACCAAAATATCATCAATGAACACAATCATAAAATCATCTAAATATCTCTGAAAGATGCGGTTCATCAAACTCATAAATACCGCTGGTGCATTCGTCAACCCAAAAGGCATTATAACAAACTCGTAATGTCCATACCTGGTTCGGAATGCAGCCATCGGAATATCAACGTCTCTAACTCTGAGCTGATGATACCCTGATCTCAAATCAATTCTCGAGTATACAGAAGATCCCTGTAACTGATCAAATAAATCATCGATGCGCGGCAAAGGATACTTGTTCTTCACTGTTGCCTTGTTTAACTGTCTGTAATCAATACATAACCGCATCGAACCATCTTTCTTCCGAACAAATAGTACCGGAGCACCCCAAGGAGATACACTGGGTCTGATATATCCTTTGGACAGAAGATCTTCCAACTGTGCTTTCAATTCTTTCAGTTCAATAGGCGCCATCCTATACGGAGCTCTCGAAATAGGAACACTGCCTGGCACAAGATCTATGCTGAAATCAACCTCTCGAGCTGGAGGTAACCCCGGTATCTCATCTGGAAAAACATCTGCAAACTCGCAAACCACTGGCAGGTCTGCCAATGCTGAGCTCGACTTCTGTAGATCTACTAAATATACGAGAAAGCCCTCTGCTCCTCTCTGAAGCAATCTACTCATAGTCAGAGCAGATACTAAGGGAATCTGAGATCTGGAACCCTTTCCGTAGAATTTCCACTCATCTGTCATTTCGGGTCTGAATCTGAAAATCTTGTGGAAACAATCTACAGTGGCCCTGTACTTGGTCAACATGTCTATAAAATCAGCTAAACCAAGTACTACACAGGCTAAATCAATCTCATGCCCCTCAAACTGAAGCATACAGTGTCTAACAGTAGTCACAGATATCAAACCACTTCCCAACGGAGAAGCTATAGACACTACCGTAAACATCGACTCAACAGGCAATGAATGTCTCAATGCAAAATGTTCAGAGATGAATGTATGTGATGCACCTGTGTCTATCAACACATATGCAGGATAACCTCAAAGGAAACAGTTACCTGCAATGACATCGTCTGGTGCCTCCTGCGCCTGCTCCTCTGTCAGCGCAATCACCCTAGCCTGCTGTCTGGGAGGTTGACTCACTGTCTGACTACCTCCGGGTCTCTGATGGGTCTGTGTAGATGGTGGCTGGAAGGAGTGTACAGAGGATGCCTGTCTCTCCATCTGTGGCACTGGTGCTGATGACCCTGTACTCTGGAATCGTTGTGCACCTCTCTGGGGGCAAACTCTGGCAAAGTTTCCGGTTGCCTGCAGACGTTGCAGCGTCCCTTAACTCCTTGGCACTGCTCCGTGGCATGTCGCCCTCCGCACGAACTACAATACGCGCCACTATAATCTGAACATGACCTCTCTGTCGAGATCCACTTGAGCTCGATGAACTACTCCCGGATTTCTTAAACTGCTTGCCCTTAGCCTTCAGAAATTCCTTCTTGCCACTACTACTGGATCCTTAGTCAAATCGAGGAGGAGGTGGTGGAAAATGTACGGTAGTAGGTTGTGGCTGTCTCTGCCCCTGAACACCGTAGGAAGCCCCTCGCTGCCTGATCAAGCCAGCCTCTGCTCCCTTCGCTCGGTTCAGTGCCTCCGAAAAAGTAATAGGCCGGCCCGTGTTCACCAAAGTAAAGACATCTGGATTCAGCCCGTTGATGAACTGATCGGCCACTGCCTCGTCGTTCCCTGCCACATGCGGTGCAAATCAAAGCAATGCAGAAAATTTAGCAACATACTCCTCGATGTTCCACTGTCCCTGTCTCATATTCGCAAATTCAGCCCCTTTATCTTTTCGGTAGGAGACGGGGAAAAAGCGCTGGTAGAACTCATCCTTGAAGACTTTCCACGTAATGTCAATGCCTCGGTGCTCCAAGGATCTCTTCGTAGTCAACCACCAGCTCTTTGCAACCTCTTGCAGCTGATGCCCTATCAATTTCACACGTCGCTCATCAGTATATGCCAAAGACTCAAACAACATCTCGATATCTTCAAGCCAGCTCTCGCACTCTATTGCACTCTCTGTGCCCTTCAAGGTAGGCAGATGGAAAGACTGAAATCTCTTCAGTAAGGTCTCCATCGGCGTAGCGGTGACATCCATCTGTGCACCTGATGTGCTACCCTGCTCTGGCTGTGGTATACGTCTAGGCGGCATAAATCTGATTATCAAACTGATTAGTACACAAATTATACAATCTGTCTCATCCCTCCTCTGATCATATACCTCTGATCAAGAATCGGTTCTGATTCAGGCTTGAAATGCTGTAAATCAATTCAGATAATACAACACAACATATAATAGGGAAAACAATAAATCATAATATATGCTAGCATGATATAAGCAAGGAAGATGACTCGATCTACCCCGCTCATTCTATTCTATCTCAGTCTACAGAACCTACGGCTCTGATACCACCTGTTGTGGGGACTCGGGCTCTAACTCAATTCCTTTGGGATTTATTGGATCTTTGCTCGAAAATGTGGGTCAAATTTTTCTTTTAACATTAATTCAAATATATAATCAAAGCATCACATATCTTTATAATAATTAAACAACATCATGTACATACAAGTCTGTTTAGTACAATCCTACACTAGTGTTCAAATCCCAACTACAAACATAAGTAGTACAAGTCTAATAGGAAAACACTAGAAATCTTCAACGCCCGAGATCTCCACGCTATCGTCAATCTCTCATCTAGCTCGAGACCCAGATCCTGCCCCACCTGTTGCCATGCACACATACAGACACGACAACAGCCGGATAACTCCTGTGAGAACAAATCCCAGTATAAAACATGTATGCATGCAATGTAATAAATCATACACCAATGCATAGCATATATCAATGAACATGAATATAAAATCTACAACATGTAAAGGAATACAAGTCTGTATTCAACCTCTAATTCTTGACTCGATTCATTTCTACTCTAGGGATCCCGGTGTGAATAAGACGGTCTGTCACCTACCCAACCACTCGGGGTGACGGTACGTCTTATTCCTAGACTTCGGTCAACTCTGTATCGATAGTCTACACATAGAGAAAATCTACTACTATGCGTCGATACACCGAAACGTCTAGTTTTGGCCGATCTGCCAATATCTCCTATCTCAGGACTCGAATATAAATCAATAAATAAGACATTACATAATCAAATGTAATAACAATCTAGTATGTGATTTAGGGAAACTCGTATCAAATCTGAATCGAGTTGTGCAATCCCGTGACCACATGAATTATACCTTTCGTCGCACAATGTCTGTCTAGATCTTGAAGCCGGGATGTCGAGTCTGACAATAACAACTCTGAAGGCAATGTAGACATACATTTTATCAATATACATCTCAAGCAACTCATATACAAATCAATACTCGGTTTTGATACAATTCAACGGCATAACGGCGTAGTCTCGCAATACTGATAACTCAACCAATAATTAGTGTATAATCCTTAAGTCATGACATCAATAATCATAATCATAATCTTCCAAAATCTGCATGTCTACAACTCAAAACATACTGGAAAATCAAAGCAAACTCATATGATATCTGAAAATCATTCCGATTGCATTTCTATAATGCGCAACATATCAAGAACACAATATCTTCAACAACATCACACTTCTCCACCACATATATTTCAAATCATGCTAAAAGTGAACAATACTTACATCCTTGAGTAGCAAATGATGAGAGGAGTTCAAAACCGAAGTCGGATCTAAAAATGGATGGCTAAATCTTGAAAAAACATAACTTCAAGCTATGACAAACTTGGAGAATTTGGAGTGATGCTCTCGGTTCTCCCTTGCTGATCAGATGAAGACAATGAGGTGTCATTTCAAAGTATATATATACCATGCCAAGTGTCAAGACAAGAAACAAAGGTGGCATTCTCGCATGCAGCACCGCGGGTGCGGTAGGTTTCTTAGCGCGGGTGCGCTCATGTTTCGGCAGCATTTATTTTCCAGAAATCATCGACCGCGGGTGCGGTCTCTGCAAGACCGCGGGTGCGATGATGCTACGGCCAAACTTCATAATTTTGAATAATACACCGCGGGTGCAGTCTTGTCCGAGACGCAGGTGCGGTATGGCTTCGGCCATTCTTTAAAAATTCTCATTTTTATGTCATGCATTCTCACCTCTTCAAATCTAACATCACTGACAACTGATGATTCTCGAGCCTTACATGCGGTAACAGTTATGTGGTAACGATTTTGTGGTAACGGTAAGAATGAGAATATCGTGAAGAGAAAAGCCCCCATAGAGAGCCCATATATGGGAAAAGGCCCAGAGGGAGCCCCGACGATCGAATTTCTATTCGAAAAATGATAGGTCAGGGCCCAGTTGACCGGTGAGAGTGTTGCTGGTGTCCCCCGCCGCCCAGTACTGTAGATTTATGATCATGATCAGGAAAGTAACAATTAACGATCTGAATTCAACAAAGGAAAAGGAAAAAAGGGAAAGGAAAAAGGAAAATGTTTATGATCATGTTAAAATGTTTTTATGTCATGTAAGGAAAAAGATTAAGGTTTATTTATACATGTCATGAAAATGTTTATGCTTAAATTTATGCATCTTCATGAAAACGATATTTTAAGTACAAGTATTTTTCACTGTTATATGTTGACTGTATTACGTATTACTTGTTATCAAGATTATGGTGTGTTGAGTCTTTAGACTCACTAGGTGTGATCAATGCAGGTGAGGTTGAGGGATGATCCTACTGGACTGTCGGTGCACACAACCCGAGGACCAGCACTACTATTTTCTACATTATGTTTTACGATTACTGATTTAAGTTAAAGATTTTTTTAAGACTATTTATTTATGCTTTTAATAGATTTTTGAGAGGTTTAGTATGGGCTTTACTTTTCAAATTATTGCTTTTTAGGTTTGGTACAACAGTTGACGATTTCATTTTATGGCAATTGCACTTGATTTTTAAAATTCTAGATAGTTGGAATTTTATTTTAAAAGGGTAAAATATTTTATATTTTCAGGTGGAAAATGTACATGGCCGAAAATTTAGTGTAAAAAAAATTCTAGTAATTTAAAAGCAATAAAATGGACAGACGTTTCAGGTTCCCACGTGGCTTCTTCAATCAATTGATTCCTCCAAAGGACATTAACAATTTCGATCTCTTTGTTTCTTAATACTTTAACTTTGCAATCCAGAATCTGGACTAAATCTCTTGATACGTCAAAATCGACGTCAAATCCAATGGCTCGTGGCGAAGAACATCGGAAGGATTCGCAATATACTTCCTGAGCATGGAGACATGAAAAACATAATGAACTCTATCAAGATCTGGCGGTAGTGCTAACTTGTAAGCTCGATCACCGACTCTATTCAAGATCTCAAATGGGCCAATAAATCTTGGACTCAACTTTCCCTTTTTGCCAAACCGCATCACACCTTTAAGAGGTGCAATCTTCAAGAACACATGATCACCAACCTCAAACTGCAACGGCCTTCGTCTGACATCAGCATAACTCTTCTGTCTTGACTGTTCTGTCTTCATCCTTTCTTGAATAACAACAACAACATCAGCTGTCTGTTGGACCAACTCTGGACCCAACATCTTTCTCTCACCAATCTCGTCCGAATACAAGGGAGATCTACACCTTCTGCCATAAAGTGCTTCATACGGTGCCATGCCAATCGTCGCTTGGTAACTGTTATTGTACGTGAACTCAACCAAAGGAAATTTGGAATCTCAACTACCAGGATAGTCAATAGTACAAGCTCTGAGCATATCCTCCAAAATCTGAATAACTTTCTCTGATTGACCGTCGCTATGAGGATGATATGCTGTACTGAATGGTAACCATGTACCCAAGGCTCTGTGTAAACTCTTCCAAAAATCTGAGGTAAATCTATGGTCACGATCAGGCACAATCGACACAGGAACACCATGAATTCTAACAATCTCTGCTATGTACTCTTCGGCATACTGGTTCATGGAATACGTTGTCTTAACAGGAAGAAAATGTGCTGACTTGGTCAACCGATCAACAATAACCCAAATAGAGTTAAAGCCTTTCTGCGTTCTAGGAAGACCAATCACTAAATCCATTGTAATATGCTCCCATTTCCATTGAGGAATCGGCAATGATAGCAATGTCCCAGCAGGTCTCTGGTGTTCGATTTTCACCTGCTGACAAGTTAGGCACTGAGAAATAAACATGGCAATATCCTTCTTCATACCTGGCCACCAATAGAGTCTACAAAGATCCTGATACATCTTGGTAATACCTTGATGTATCGAGTATGACACGGTATGTGCCTCTGTCAAGACGTCTTGCCGAATATAGTCACCAGTAGGAATGCATATACAGCCTCTGAATGTCATCAAACCATATTTATTCATCCCAAACTCTGAATCACCTCTCTCCTCTGCTCTGGCTCTCATCTTTGTCAACTGAGTATTATTGGCCTGCTCTCTACGGATTATGTCCGTCAATGTAGCCCGAATCATCAACACTGAAAATGAGCAATGGTTCCCCGAACCACCAAAGCTATCTCCTCTCGTTGCAAATATAACAACAATGGCTTTTGGATCATAGAACTCAAAGAGGAACTTGACTTACGGCTCAATGCATCCGCTACAACATTCGCCTTCCCTGGGTGATAACTAAATCGTCACATCATAGTCTTTGACAAGCTCTAACCACAGTCTCTGTCGCATATTGAGTTCTTTCTGGGAAAACAAATACTTTAAACTCTTGTGGTCTGTGAAAATTTCACACTTTTTGCCATATAAATAATGTCTCCAGATTTTCAAGGCGAATACCACAGCTGCTAGTTCCAGATCATGCGTAGGATAATTTTTCTCGTAGTCTTTCAATTGACGAGAAACATAGGCTATAACCTTTCCACGTTGCATCAGCACTGCACCAAGACCATTCTTCGACGCATCGGTATAAACAACAAAATCCTCTGTACCACTGCGCAATGCAAGTACCGGAGCTGTCGTCAACTTATCATTAAACTCCTGGAATCCACTTTGACATTCATTGGACGACTCAAACTTCACAGTCTTCCTCGTCAGGATGGTTAACGGCAGGGCAATCTTGGAAAAATCTGAAATAAAACGACGATAATAACCCGCCAAACCAAGAAAACTGTGTATCTCTGATATAGTGGTAGGGATAGGCCATTTTTGTATTGCCTCTATTTTTGCTGGATCAACAGCTAAACCATCCTTCGAGACAACATGGCCAATGAATGAAATCTGCTCCAACCAGAACTCATATTTCTTCAACTTAGCATACAGCCTTTTCTCTCTCAACAACTGAAGAACGACTCTGAGGTGCTCTGCATGAAGCTCTCTGGTCTTGGAATAAATCAATATATCATCGATGAAAACAATGACAAAGCTATCCAAATACGGCTTGAACACTCGGTTCATAAGATCCATAAAGACTGAAGGAGCATTAGTCAGGCCGAACGAAATAACAAGAAATTCGTAATGACCATACCTGGTGCAAAACGTCGTCTTAAGGATATCAGACTCCCTAACTTTCAACTGGTAATAGCCAGATCGCAAATCAATCTTCGAAAACACCGTAGCCCCCTGCAGTTGGTAAAAAAGATCGTCTATCCGTGGCAACGGATATTTATTCTTGATCGTCACTTTGTTGATTTCTCTGTAATCAATGCACAGCCACAAAGACCCATCTTTCTTCTTGGCGAAAAGAACCGGAGCTCCCCAATGCTAAGAACTCGGCCGAATAAAACCTTTATCCAAAAGATCCTGCAACTGCGTCTTCAATTCTTTCATCTCTGTAGGGGCCATTCTGTACGGAGCTTTGGAAATAGGAACCTTCCCCGGAACTAGATCGATCACAAACTCTACATCTCTGTCCGGCGGTAAACCCAGCACATCATCCTCAAATACATCAGAGGACTCTCTCACAACATCAATATCATCAATATTCAACTTCACAATTCTATCCGTATCAACAATCGAAGCCAAAAACCCATCACAACCTCTAAACAACAACTTCTTAGCCTCAAGACACGAAATAAAATGAAGGACCAGCGAAGTACTTGCACTGGCATAAACACATTCTCAAGCGAAGTACCAGCGAAGTACCTGAAGGGAGGAAGGATTTAAAATTTTCTTGACATAAACACATTTTCAATACATACAATCAAAAGTAAATACATGATCAAATAAGTGTTGCATCAAAATACAAATATCATTTTGATCATGTCCAAAAATGCTTACAAAATAGCCTTCTTCCTTCTATCTTCTATGCATATGACCTCGGCTCCAATCAACGTCCCGGCCCGTAACTCTTATCTGCATCGCATGAAATAAATGAAATGAGTATAAAGCTCAGCAAGTGGAACTCTTACATAACAATCTGTACATATCATACTCTGAAAAACCTGACTTTGAAATCATTAAATACCATCTAATTCTTGAAACATGAATAACATAGTATAACATAACAATAACGATGGTATTTCTATTTTCTCTGTTGGATTGATATCTACATAGTCTCTCTGTCTCTGTACCTATATCCCATCGATATAAATCGATACCTTGTCGGGATATAAGCCTATGGCCGTTGATCAACTAATTGGATGCAATCTCTGACTATCTATTTATCAATCCAATAAATCATTTGAACTCTCTCTTGGATATTAAAACAAACACTTTGAATACTCTTCTCTTTTTCATTCCATTTTGACATAATTCAGACATAAAAATGCCTCTAATATACAACAAAGTGTATCTATACATAACATGAATCAAATGGAAGGGAATAACATGTTAAAACCATTGAAATACAATACATATAATTCATGTGAGCACAAGGGATGAATTCCACTTACAACCAATGGAAACCTTGATTCTAATCTCTTGGTACAAATCCTACAACAATAAACCATGTATTGAACCATCAACAACTTAAAAATCACAAACCCATACCATAAAACCCATAAAACCAAAAAAATCAATAATCCCATAATTTCTCAACAGCATAATCAAAGAATAAACAAAACCACAAGCTTACTTAGCTCCTTGAACCCAAAATGATCTTATTCTCCCTTCAAATACCCAACAAGATGCTTGAATCAAAGAAATTAAAGAAGGAAATTGAGAACCCTAGGTCTCCTTGAGCTGAGAACCGAGAAGTGCAAGGAAAGAATGAGAGAATTGAAGGAAACTCTTGTATTTAATTACTTAAATCTCGAAACACGACTTCACTGTTCACCGACCGCAGGTGCGCTAGCTCTTGCACCGCGGGTGCGCTACGTGTACTGAACCACATCCAAAAATCCGAAAGCATCGACCGCAGGTGCGCTGCATCTTCGACTGCGGGTGCGGTAGCCGCTCTACCCAAACATTGCGGGTGCGGTGGCTTTCCTACCGCGGGTGCACTCTCCTCTGTAGCCAACAAAATACTTAGCAACTAAAAATCGAATCGCAACGACGCTTCTCTTCATATTTAGGCAACACTCTCAACATGAAATTTGCACCACTATGTCTTATCTAACAACTCCAATTGGCCTCATACCAATTGGCTCAACATACAAATTATCAAGAATTAAACCGCAACGAAGCTACAACAAAACTACACATCATCTATAAATAACAATACTATAAACCATAAATTGCAACTCTTAACATCAAATCTATACTTAAACTTAACCAAGGAGTCAATAAACATATTAAATAATAAACCGTTCTGTTCACCAAGCTTGGATATTACATTGAGCATCAGAGGTCGGTGGGAATGTTGCAATCTTTACCTATACCGCAATCTTTAAACATCATCTTTAAATCGTGGATCGATTGACCAAGTCATCACATTTTCTCCCTATCAAGACGACATATTCTATGAATCTATATGCTGAGGCTTATGTTCAGGATATTGTGAGACTTCATGGGATACCAATGTTGATAGCTTCAGATCGTTATCCAAGGTTTACATCTGAGTTTTGGAAGAGTTTACATAGAGCCTTGGGAACAAAGCTAGCCTTTAGTACGTCTTATCACCCGCAAAGCGACGGGCAATCAGAAAGGGTTATTCAAATTCTTGAGGATATATTGAGGGCCTGTATCATTGATTTTCCTGGTAGTTGGCATTCAAAGTTACCGCTTGTTGAGTTCACATATAATAACTTGTTTGTTCTTCTAGATGTTTTATTTATAGTCCCCAACAATGATATATACGTTATATACAAGAATATGACAGTCTAGAAAGTTTCTGTACTGTTTCTGAAATTGCAACGGTCAAATTCGCCTTGCTGGACATTTTTCCAACTAGTCAACTCTGGTCAACTCAACTGGTCGTTCAGTTCAACTGGTCAGCAGCTGGTTCAGTTCAGTTGGTCAGCTGCTGGTTTGGTTCAGTTTAGCTAGTTCAGTTGGTATGGTTCAGTTCAACGGTTCAGTTGATCACCAGCTGGTTAAGTTCAGCTAATCTGGTTCAGTTGGACGCATCTTGTTCAGTTCAGCTGGTGTGCTGAAATCCGCCTAGCCCTAGCTAATTTCATTTTGCGCAGAACCAGTAGTTTCATCGTCATTTATCACCATCTTAAGCTTTGATTCAGACTTTTACTTCTGAAGATGATTTGTAGATCATGGTCTTATCTTTCCAACGCATACTGAATCGATTCATTCCAATAACCGATCTGAGAGATATGATCAACATACTGCAACTGCTCGTACCAAACTTAACGTTGTTTTCATGCAATCAGTTCGATAATTCAGCGATCCGTTAGACCTTGATATCATCCGAATTTTCCCAACTGACATGAAATACTACTTGTTCAAAATTGATTTTTCTGATGAATATTTGGGCGGATTGTCATTTGAATCATTCAGTTGAGAGATATCATCCAAATATAGAAACTTGCCAAAAATTCAGTTTGTTCAAAATTCAGTTTCAGTTTGCTTCTTGTTTGAATAACTTCATACTTGAGTAAATATGTTATAAAGACAATAACAAGTTTTGTTAACATAAAAATTAAGATTGCAAACTTAAATTGTTCCAACAAATCCTTTATTGGGGCTTACCCTAAATTTCCCCATTCTATGTATCAACAATTGATCATGAGAATATCAGAAATCATATTTCTGATTAAACCCATCGAATAATGAAAAGAGCGTCTAGTAGCATCGCCCATGTTTCCCTAGGTAACACTGATAGTGCCTGCAAGAACCAGTCGATTATGATTAATGTACAGTAAGGTCCCTTCATCTCATATATCTTGATCGAATCTGCAACCATTGTTTCATTGAGGGTTGCGTAGAATTCGATAATTGTGTGACACATCTTTGAGAATAAATAGTGGCATCACATGCACAATTGGAGAACTCCTTCCCTAATATAAATCTCATATTCTGGCCAGAGATTTCATACACTATTTTTCATCACATCACACAGAATATCCACACCTGTAGGTGAGCGGTTAATTCCTGACTACAATGCACTGGTTCCTACATGTGTCGAAACTGCACCCAATCTCGCCACCGGATGGCCCTCTTGGAGTTGATAAACAAGTCAAAGCACAGTCCTAACATATAGAGCCTCAGTGTTGTCCCGGGTCGTAAGGATTAATCGTGTACAATCACAACAATGGACTTATCCTCTCGATGAATGATAACCACTTGGAAAGTCCTAGGGAGGGCAGCTCGGTATAATCATAATATGACTATCCATCTTTGTGTTTCGAAATCTCTATGCCCTTACCAAGAAATGTGGTACACAACATCATGGATGCTAATTTCGAGCTCAACCGACCTTTATGCATGTCTCAGGTGGCTAAATCTAACAGGAACAAATTTAGATTATACAGTGTTTACAAATGAGTTTCAACATCGAATTATGATTCATTTGTATTAAAGTATAATCAAGGTATTTATCTATATTGATCACATAAGTATACAGATAAAAAAATAACGAACCTTGAATTAATGCGTTATATTAAAATAAAGATTGTTTATTACAACTGAGTCAATAAATTCCCTAACTAATATTTGGCTTACAGTGCATCTATTCTAACAATCTCCCACTTGCCTTAGAGCCAACTACCCATAAACTTTAATAACATTGCTTCTCGATGCTTCTCAAAACATGGTCCTAACAAGGGCTTTGTAAGTGGATCGGCAACATTATCTGCAGAGGGGACTCTTCGACTGATATATCTCATCTTCCCACAATCTCCCGAATGATGTGGAACTTCCTCAGTATATGTTTGGATCGCTGATGAGACCTTGGTTCCTTTGCTTACGCAACGGCGACAGTGTTGTCGTAGTACACATGACTAGATCAACTCCATTAGGAATAACACCCAACTCTTGGACAAAAATCTTCATCCAAACTGCCTCTTTGGCTACAGCAGATACAGCAATGTATTCATCTTCAGTGGTGGAATCCGCAACGGTGTCTTTCTTTGAACTTTTAGAAGAGACAGCTGCACCATTGAGCATGAATACAAAACCAGAGGTCAATTTCGAATCATCTATGTCATATTGAAAGCTAAAATCAGTGTAGCCTTCCAATTTCAATTATCTACCTCCATAAACCATGAACAAGTTCTTAGTCCTTCTTAAGTACTTAAGAATATCTCTCACGGCCTTCCAATGCATTGGACCAGGGTTCGTCTGATATCTGCTTGTAACACTCAGAGAGTAAGCAACATCAGGACGCGTTGATATCATACCATACATGATACTTCCAATGGCTGATGCATATGGAATATGTGTCATCATCTCTATCTCTTCATCATTCTTATGACACATAGCTTTAGATAGAGTAACACCATGGCACATTGGTAAGTATTCTCTTTTGGACTCTTCCATAGAGAATCGCTTCAGACTGATATCGATAAGTGGCTTGGGGGAGCCCTAGCATCTTCTTTGATCTATCTCTATATATTTGTATTCACAATACATAGGATGCATCACACATTTCTTTCATTGAGAAATTACTTGCTAACCATACTTTAGTCGATTGCTGTAATCCTATATCATTCACAATAAGTAGGATGTCATCAACATAAAGTACTAGGAATGTCATTGCACTTCCAATAAATTTCTTGTATACGCATGGTTCCTCGGGATTTTTAGCAAAAACAAATTCCTTGATAGTGCTGTCAAATCTATGGTTCCAACTCCTTGCACCTGCTTGAGACCATATATTGATCTCTGAAGTTTGCATACCTTATGCTCACTTCCTACTAATCTGTATCCCTCAGGTTGAGACAAATAAATTTCTTCTTTAATGTCTCTATTGAGGAATGCAGTCTTTACATCCATTTGTCATACCTCATAGTCATACCATGCTGCTATAGCTAATAGTATTCTAATGAACTTAAACATAGCAACAGGTGAAAAAGTTTCCTCATATTCAATTCCTTGCCTTTGAGTATAACCTTTTGCAACCAGTCTTGATTTGAAGGTCAGTACCTTCCCATCTGCCCCAAGCTTTCTTTATTAGATCCATTTGCATCGTATGGGAAAGATTCCTCATTTGGATCCACAAATGCCTAGACTTGGTTTGAATATGTAGAGTCCATTTAAGACTGCATGGATTCAAGCCATTTGGATGAATCAGTATCAGATATTGCTTCTTTGAAGTTCATTGGATCACATCCAACACAAGGCTCATCATGGACTTGTTCATGAAAAAGCGTATAGCTTGCAGGTGGTTTGATAGCCCTATCAGACCTTCTAGGAGCGTGTTCTTCAACTACTGGCTAATGGGGATCAGTCTCAACTGCTACAGTTGAGGGAGTGTTGAATTTATTCAAGTTCTATCATCTTGCCTTTTCTATCTAATAGAAATTCTCTTTCTAGAAAGGTGAAATTTCTTGAAAAAAACACTATTTGATATCCATAGATCAAATTTGCATACCTTATTGGGGTGATATAAATAATATCCAAATGAACTCTTTAGATATCCTACAAAGTAGCACAAAGTGGATCTACTATTCAATATTTCTTCCACTATCTGCTTCACGTAAGAAGAGCATCCCCATATTCTCAAGTAAGATTTTTTGGATTTTTTCTCATCCATATCTCATTTGATGTTTTATCCACTGCCTTTGTATAGACAATATTAAAAAACATTGCCATAGTTTCAAGCGCAAACCCCAAAATGATGCAGGCAATTCAGTGGATCCCATCATGGATCGAACCATGTCCATCAAGGTTCGATTACAACACTCAGAAAAACCATTCAATTGTGGTGTTGCTAGTGGAGTCCATTGTGAGAGAATCTCATTCTCTTTTAGATAAACCAAAAATTCAGCACTCAAGTATTCTCCATATCGATCAAATCAAAGTGTCTTAATACTCCTTTCAAGCTGGTTTTCTACTTTAGATTTGAATTCTTTGCACCTTTTGTAACGCCCCGAAAATTTTAAGGTCCACGCAAACCACGTGCATGCAATTATTAAATTCTTTTGTATTTGAATTAATTGTTCTAATTGCATTAACTATTTATGTAGTGCATATTGACATGTTTAAAATATATTTTTATAAATTGTTGCATAAAAATGTATTTTTTAAAGGTTATTCGAGTTACGATCGAGGAACGGAGACCGAGGGCTGAAAACGTAAAATGATTTTATTAAATAATTATTTTTAGTTATTTAAAATAAAGTTGATGGTTTTTCATATTTTTGAAAATAATGAGTTTGGAGGTGATTTTATACGCTGGGGCGTAATTTTTATCTGTGTTGGATTTTTCACAAAAACTCGAACGTTTTGGCAACCCGGCTAATAAATTCACAAATTTTATTAAACAAAATTATTTTTAATATTTTAATTAAGCAATAATGGGCTTAATTATCATAGTTAATGGGCCTAAGCCGAATTAGTGATTAATTATCTATTTAAAGTGTTATACCCCACCCTAAACCATCATACTTCACGCCACTTTTTCTGAAAACCTCTCCCTTATACACGACAACTCACACCAACAAAGCTTGGGAGGAAATTAGAAGCTTTCGACGGATCACAAGCCTAAGCCCTCCTCCTCATCGTTCTTCGACGTCAACGGTTTTTCGTACGTATATAACGCAAAGGCACGCCATAGTTATCTTTTCACTCATTCATCACATCATAGTATTTATTTAATTGTGTTATGCATGAAAAATAATGGTGTTCGATTATTTTACGGTAAGTTACGTATTTTCAAAGTTTTATCGATTTTACGCTTGTTTTGAAATCGTTTTTGAAACCAACGGACACCTGCCATGACATGATAAAATATGATAGAATTATGTTCAAAACCTGAGTAATTTAAAGGAAAATGACAGCTTGAACCGTAGGAAAGAATACAATGAAGAACGTAGGGTCATGGATTGTGTAATATACAAGTTGATCGATCACTATGCATGGGGCTTAGGGGTTCGACCAGGTCTCGAGGGGGACTCATGCTAGATGTGGGTCAGGGTCAGGAAGGGTCCTAGCATGGCTAGGACTCCTTGGTTGCAGCCTAGGAGGAGTCCTTTAAAGCAAGGACTCTTCGCGCGCTGGTGGAGTACATCAGCGGCCAAGGGGATCGCTGCTGGGGCTGGGGGACTCACGGTAGGTTCATCAGGGTCCCAGGGTCATGGGCAGGGGTTGGGGCAAGAGCTGGAGTGGAGTGGTTAACCGCTAGCTCGACTGGAAGGGGGAAGGCGCAAGGGAAACACTAGCGTGCAGGCAGTTTTCTGGTTCAGGTGCTTCGGGCGCGCGGTCCAGGGCTTGGGTTGGTCTGGGCATGGTCCAGGGAGGGTTAGGGTGTGCTGGGCTCGGTAGTGGCTCAGCTGATAGAGTCCTAGGATAACTAGGAGTCCTAGAGCAACTATGAAACTCATACACACATGTACAGATTTTGGGTCAAGTTTCAGGAAGGTTTTTAGCAAGCCAGGGGTTGTTTTTCGGGCTGGGCTTGGTCAGTAAGGTCCCCAGGTGAGTTGGCTAGGTGTTGGATCAAGTTGGCTCGGGCGTGGCTTGAGTAAATTAGGAGATGGCTCATTGCGTTCGGTAGGGTGTCAAAACGAAAATTAAAAAGATAAAATTAAATCCATGGGTCCACGGGTGTGGCGCATGACTTGGAATGGTAGAATAAATCATAAAAACATTATGTTAAGAATTTGGGATGAAAATAACTAGTTTTGGATTTATTCGGGATTTAATCGCCGCACGAAACGCTAATTAACGAGTTAATTGAAACGTTTAGTTTTATGCTTTATAAAATTATGAAATATTAGGTTTAAGCTTAAATAATTATTATAATTCTAAGTTTTCAATTTGGGAATTTTATATTAAGGTAATGTATAATTCGAGATTAAAATGCATTAATACGTCTTATTTGAAGATTAATTTAAAAGTCCTCGATTAAACTAAATAAAAATATGGGAAAATTCATGTATGCTTAAATAATTATTTGCGACATGTTATAGTCAAGAAATCAAGAAAAAAGTCAAAACAGGAAATTTTACGTCCAGGGGTAAAACGATCATTTTACACCTAGAAATTAGTAAACGTCGTGGCAGTGCCCTAAAAGCTGTTTTTATGATATTACGATTATTTTAATTGTTTATAAAATGTTCATGATTAAATTATAATTTTTAACTGTCTATTTGATTTTTATGATTGAGGGAAAACATTTAAAATACATGTTGCATGCTTGGTTTCAAAATAAAAAATGCAAATATTATTCACGATTTTTCTAAAGTGATGGGAATGAAAAATGTTGAAGGAAGTGAAGTGATTGTGACTAATTCATTAATGATGGCGATGTCGTGATGGTGATGGTCCCAGTGGGAGCCCGACGATCGTGTTTCCATTATTGCGAATATGAGGATATGAGGTTTGAGGTAAGAATGGGAATTTCGTGAGGGGAAAAGGCTCCAGAGGGAGCCCATTTATGAGAGAAAGCCCTAGAGGGAGCCCCGAAGATCGTATTTCTATTCGATCATGATAGGTCAGGTCTAAGTTGATTGGTTAGAGTGTTGCTGGTGACCCCCGCCGCCCAGTACTGTGGTTACGTGTAGATGGATCCATCGACTTTTGAGGTTTGAGGAAAGTCACAATTAACGATCTGAATTCAATAAAGGAAAAATTTTATGATCATGTTAAAATGTTTTATGTCATGATAAGGAAAAAGGTTAAGGTTTACTTGTGCATATCATGAAATGTTACTTTTACCTAAAAATATTTTCACTGTTGCATGCAATTTTATATGTATTATTCGTTATCAAAATAATGGTGTGTTGAGTCTTTAGACTCACTAGGTGTGATGGATGCAGGTGGGTATGAGGAGGTCTTGACGGATGATTTTACTGGATTGATGGCGCACACAACCCGAGGAACTGCGCTTCTATCTTTCCGCATTTACGATTGTGACTCGTGATTTATGTTAGAGATTTTAAGACTATTTATTTAGGTTTTTTTTGAGAGATTTTTGAGAGGTTTAGTATGGGCTATACTTTTAAAACTTATTGCTTTTTAGGTTGGTCAAAACAGTTGACGATTTTATTTATGACTATAGCACTTGATTTTTAAAATGCTAGTTGGTTGGTATTTTATTTTAAAGGGGTAAAATATTTTATAAAAATATTTTCATGTGTTATATGTCATGGACGAAAATTGAGTGTTTATAAAAAAAAATTAGTACTTTTAAAGCAATAAAAAGGACAGACGTTTCAGTTGGTATCAAAGCCATGGTTTTTGTAAAGGGTTGTGCCACCATCAGCACCGGAAAGATCAGTCGTCAAGCGTAAAGTTGTTAGTTTTTACATGTTTTATATGATTTAGTATGACGTGATGTTTATGGTTGTGGGGACCCGGACGCTAATCAAGTTCTTAATCATCATTGGGACTAATTAATCAATTATAAACAGGGTCTAAAAATTTTTCTTTTAATATACAAAGCGGAAACGTAATGTAATTAAATTCAAATTACATATTAAACATAAACATACACATCCTGTATTATCTACAAGGATTCAACTAGGTTCAACTACATATCAGTGCTGAATCCTAAGTTGCTTCGAATCCCGGATCTCCACGCTATCTAGTCCAGCCTCTTTCTTTTCTTGACCCTGAACCTGCCCCACCTGTTGTCATGCACACATACAAAACAAGACAACAGCCGGATAACTCCGGTGAGATATAAATATCCCAGTATAAACAATGTAAACATGCAATCATATAAAAACATATATAAAAGCATATAAGCAATAATCATAACATGTATCAAATCAGAACATGAAGCAATATCAAGAATAACTCTTATTCTAAACATGTACCATCATCCGGAACATAATCAACATCAAATAATATAAATCAATATCAAGCAATGAATCACACTCAGACTCAAACTCAACTCAAACAACGCGTCGTCTCATACTCGACTCAACTCTAACCAAGGGATCCCGATGTCTGGGCGAAACAGCCACAGAATTGACGAATCAGTCAAGATTTAAGCGAATCAGCCAATAGCTAGGCGAAACAGCCGATAGCTAGACGAATCAGTCAGTAGATAGACGAATCAGTCAATAGATAGACGAATCAGTCAATAAATAAGCGAATCAGCCAATAGCTAGGCGAAACAGCCGATAGCTAGACGAATCAGTCAGTAGATAGACGAATCAGTCAATAGATAGACGAATCAGTCAATAAATAAGCGAATCAGCCAATAGCTAGGCGAAACAGCCGATAGCTAGACGAATCAGTCGGTGACTAGGCGAATCAGCCAATGACTAAACGAATCAGCAGTCAACACATGCAATAGCTATGAATCAATAAACTACACACATCAATCTCAACAATTACAAAAATCAATGTAATAAACTAAGTATGTGATTTAGGGAGACTCGAGTCAAACCACACTCGAGTTGTGCAATCCCAACACAACATTAATTTATACCTTTCTTTCTGATACTCTGACTCTGTCGAAGTCTCGAACTCAATCCTGTCAATACTCGATCTGACAATAGCAATATCGAGGGTACGGAATCAATACACCACGCAATCAATACTGGATATAATCAGAATTCAATCAAATTCTGTTTCAACATCATAACGTCATATTTTCAATATATCCAGTACTACCATATCAGTTAGATATAACGTTCCATACTTGATAACAATTCAAATCTGATGTCAATTTAATTCCAAAATTCATAACAATTCCATATGGTATCTTTTTCTCAGTCTGGTTTCGATTATACGATGGCTAACATGCCAAGAACATCATATATGAATCATATCAGATTCTGATAATGCCATAATTTCAAATCATATTCAAACGTAGCAAAACTTACGTCCAGTTGTAGTCTACGTCGATAGGAACACAGTACCGCAGTCGGATTTAAAATCTAACGGACGGATTGATCACAAATCGAATTGAATGTAATTCCCTCCGGAAGCTCTCGTTCTTTCCTCTGAAATCTCTGAGGAAAGTTTGCATGTATATATATATATATATACACCAACGTTGCACAATACACCACATGTCGATTTTTCCTTCTGCATGTCTCGTGCTCGGGCGGTTAAAAATTACCGCTCGGGCGCGGAAGTCTCTGTCCAGATCCTCAACCGAACATCTCCTGGTGCTCGGGCGGTAATATTCTACCGCTCGAGCGCCAAACATTCTGTCCAAAAATTAAAATTGGCGCTCGGGCGGTTCTTTTCTACTGCTCGGGCGCGAGATGTTCGGCCTAACATCTTGAGATGTTCGGTTCAACATCTTGGCTTAAAATAAACCAACGCCCGGCTTCGTCATTTGAGTTCGTATAACCTCAATCACGTCAATTAATCAACGTCTGATTACAGTAATTAAATCTCGGGCATTACATTTCTCCCCCTCTTAGATCTGAGTTCGTCCTCGAACTCGCAAACAATCAATTCAGATATATCAGAAGAAATGTATAGAGTTTAAATCAGAAACTCATCTCAAGGAATCTATTCTGAAATTTCAATCTCCTATCCAATTTTATTTCTCAAAATAACTATGATAAAATCAATCTCGCAATACTGGTTATACAACATCTGTACAGACCCATCAACAGTTCGTAACAACTCATTATCATCAGCTGCTATCAAGTTTGTTTATCTCATACCAAGACATATACAATCTTCAGTTTCATATACCAATCGTCATCATCCGACGTTGGTTTCTTAAATATGTCCATTCTGAACTGTCTTAATAGCTATTGTCATACAGTAATTCATACAGTGACAATAAGTCATAATAATTAGTGCTAACATCCAGCACTAAAACTGTACCAAAGTCTTCTAATATCTGGCTAATACATTCTGACTGCCTGTCAATCTGTGAAACAATCTGAGAGAGAGTTCATGATATACTCTATCACGAATACAACTCAAATAAAATCACCATCTGACATAATCTATTGTGGCATTCTGATCTTTCTGACCACTTTTCTGACATCGATCTGTGTCATTTGGTCATGTGTGTACGTCATCTTGTACAAACTAATAGATATAGATTGAACAATCTGTCAATCTTAATCATATCATATTACAATCTGTAAAAATGATGGTAATTTCATTACGAAGGCTATAGAAATGTACTCCCATTTCTATTTAGAACTTCACAATTCTGTAATAAATATTCTGATTTCTATCTTTCTATCTTTTCTGTTAGCGATTTAGACATATCAGTACAATTTCTGCCAACATTTCAATACATTTCTGTTATAACTGATCTCATCTGTCTATATCACAACTATCTGTTCGAATACACTACAGTCTCAATCATCAGACTGAACACTGAATCCATGACTGTAAGCTTCTAACAATATCTGTTCTTTCTGATTCGAACTATTTGATATATACAAATCAGTTAATAACATAAATTAAAAAGAAAATACCTACCTGGTATTCGGCTCTAATTATCACTATCAAGCTGTGCTGTACAATTCTGACACATCTGATATCACAGAATAATCAATCTCATACAATACAGTATTACTTGCCTGGTATTCTGATCGACACTCTGTTCTGACTATCGATATTGAGTTCAAAACATTCTAATCAGCGTTTTGAACTGCTAACGTTTCAAAATCAGCTCTGGTTCAGACGGTACAATATAATCTTCATTGTCTATAATCCGTCTCAACCACGTGTTCAGAATAACATCAATATTCATTCAGATTCAAAACATGCTAAATTCATAAATCGTAACTGCCTGTCACTGATTTCAACCTTAGCTGACTAATCACGGTTTAACTCTGTTAAAATCAACAAATATATCATCTTCAGATATAACACATCCTGAATGCAATCTGTCTCAATCAGGATTCAAAATTTCAACAATTTCTAATATCAGTTCAAGGCTAAAATTAATCTATTTGATTGGAATCAGATCTGAAGTCTTATCAGAGAAAACATCGAGAACTTTCTTATCATTGGTAAATCAGCCAATGATAGACTCAATTTCAGTAAATCAACTGGATACATAAGGAGTCTTTCTTCTCCTTTCTGTAATAATCGAGTCATATCTAGTACGAATTATCAAAGGAATTCTCAATCTAGAATCCTTATCGTACATTATTCATTCCTTGGCCATCTCAAGTCCAATTCTCACCATCTTCTGGAACTAATCTAGGGTAGCTTCATACTTGATCAGCATATCCATATTAGTAATGCAGTTCCAAAATCATAGAACACCAGTACAATACCATCTACCACACAATCTAACGCAATCTCATTCTTATCCTACTGTAGTATACAAGATCTAACAGAAATCGCTGATACAAGATCTTTTCCCAAAGGAAAAGAAACAATTACTACAGTAAATAGGGACTCAACAGATAATGCATACTTCAATGCAAATCTTTCAGAAATAAAAGTATGTGAAGCACCGGTATCCCTCAAGACATATGCAGGATAATCAAACAAATCAGTTACCTGCAACGTCATCATTTGGTGCTTCCTGAGCCTGCTCCTCGGTCAAAGCAAATACTCTGGCCTGCTGTCTAGGAGGTTGGCCAACTGTCTGGCTCCCTCCTGGCCTCTGCTGTGACTGAGATGGTGCTGGCTGAAATGAAGGAACAGCAGCGGATCGTCTACTCCACTGTGCCGCTGGTCCAGATAGTTCAGCTCCCTGGGATCTTTGGGAACTTTTCTGTGGACATACTCTCGAGAAATGTCCCTGTTGTTTGCAGAAATGACAACTACCAAATACGCCTTGGCATTGTTCAGTGGAATGTCTCCCTCCACAATTTCCGCAATATACTCCGGTATAACTTTGTTGAGACCCACTGGAGCTAGAAGAGCCTCCGCCAGACTTCTTAAACAGCTTTCCTCTAGCCTTCAGAAAATCTTTCTTTCCACTACTGCTACTACCACCCTCGAATCGGGGAAGTGGTTGCTGTGGTCTCGACACTGGAGGAACAAATTCAGCTCCTCTCTGCCTTATCAGGCCCGCTTCAGCGCCCTTTGCTCTATTCATAGCATCAGCAAAGTTATTCGGTCGCCCTGTGTTCACCAATGTAAAAATATCGGGATTCAAGCCATTGATGAACTGATCGGCAACGGCTTCGTCATTTTCAGACACATGTGGAGCAAACTTCAACAAGGTAGAGAACTTGGTCACATATTCTTCAATGTTCAGATGACCCTGTCTCAAATTGGCAAACTCCGCCCCCTTGTCTTTTCTGTACGATATTGGGAAAAATCTCTGATAAAACTCAGTTTTAAATACATCCCAAGTAATAATCGTACCTCGTTGCTCCAAGGCCCTCTTCATTGTAACCCACCAGCTTTGTGCGACATCAAGCAACTGGTGCCCAATCAATTTAATCCGGCGCTCATCACTGTACTCCAGTGAATTAAACAGCATCTCAATGCTACCTAACCAACTCTCACACTCGACTGATTTCTCAGTACCCGTCAGAGTGGGTGGTTTGAATGACTGAAACCTCTTCAGCAAGGTTTCCATCGGAGTCGGTGTTACATCCATTGGAGGATTAGATGTACTACCCTGTTCTGGGATTCGTCTAGGAGGCATATCTGAAACTCAAAAGGATTAGTAACCCAATCCAACACATCTGTTTCAATTCAGTCTCTCCTCCCGATCATCTTACTGTTGATCGAGAATCAGTTCAGATTCGTTTTCAATAATACACATTACAAAATCACATCAGATAAATCAGGTAACATGTATTATATAAAGCAGTAAAGAATGCTAGCAATCATAAGCAAGGAAAGAAACACATTCTACCCCGCTCACTAGCTTCTATCTCAGTCTCAAGAATCTACAGTTCTAGTACCTATGGCTCTGATACCACCTGTTGTGGGGACCCGGACGCTAATCAAGTTCTTAATCATCATTGGGACTAATTAATCAATTATAAACAGGGTCTAAAAATTTTTCTTTTAATATACAAAGCGGAAACGTAATGTAATTAAATTCAAATTACATATTAAACATAAACATACACATCCTGTATTATCTACAAGGATTCAACTAGGTTAAACTGCATATCAGTGCTGAATCCTAAGTTGCTTCGAAGCCCGGATCTCCACGCTATCTAGTCCAGCCTCTTTCTTTTCTTGACCCTGAACCTGCCCCACCTGTTGTCATGCACACATACAAAACAAGACAACAGCCGGATAACTCCGGTGAGATATAAATATCCCAGTATAAACAATGTAAACATGCAATCATATAAAAACATATATAAAAGCATATAAGCAATAATCATAACATGTATCAAATCAGAACATGAAGCAATATCAAGAATAACTCTTATTCTAAACATGTACCATCATCCGGAACATAATCAACATCAAATATTATAAATCAATATCAAGCAATGAATCACACTCAGACTCAAACTCAACTCAAACAACGCGTCGTCTCAGACTCGACTCAACTCTAACCTAGGGATCCCGATGTCTGGGCAAAACAGCCACAGAATTGACGAATCAGTCAAGATTTAAGCAAATCAGCCAATAGCTAGGCGAAACAGCCGATAGCTAGACGAATCAGTCAGTAGATAGACGAATCAGTCAATAGATAGACGAATCAGCCAATAGCTAGGCGAAACAGCCGATAGCTAGACGAATCAGTCAGTAGATAGACGAATCAGTCAATAGATAGACGAATCAGTCAATAAATAAGCGAATCAGCCAATAGCTAGGCGAAACAGCCGATAGCTAGACGAATCAGTCGGTGACTAGGCGAATCAGCCAATGACTAAACGAATCAGCAGTCAACACATGCAATAGCTATGAATCAATAAACTACACACATCAATCTCAACAATTACAAAAATCAATGTAATAAACTAAGTATGTGATTTAGGGAGACTCGAGTCAAACCACACTCGAGTTGTGCAATCCCAACACAACATTAATTTATACCTTTCTTTCTGATACTCTGACTCTGTCGAAGTCTCGAACTCAATCCTGTCAATACTCGATCTGACAATAGCAATATCGAGGGTACGGAATCAATACACCACGCAATCAATACTGGATATAATCAGAATTCAATCAAATTCTGTTTCAACATCATAACGTCATATTTTCAATATATCCAGTACTACCATATCAGTTAGATATCGATCCTAACGTTCCATACTTGATAACAATTCAAATCTGATATCAATTTAATTCCAAAATTCATAACAATTCCATATGGTATCTTTTTCTCAGTCTGGTTTCGATTATACGATGGCTAACATGCCAAGAACATCATATATGAATCATATCAGATTCTGATAATGCCATAATTTCAAATCATATTCAAACGTAGCAAAACTTACGTCCAGTTGTAGTCTACGTCGATAGGAACACAGTACCGCAGTCGGATTTAAAATCTAACGGACGGATTGATCACAAATCGAATTGAATGTAATTCCCTCCGGAAGCTCTCGTTCTTTCCTCTGAAATCTCTGAGGAAAGTTTGCATGTATATATATATATATATATATATATATATATATATATATATATATATATATATATATATATATATATATACACCAACGTTGCACAATACACCACATGTCGATTTTTCCTTCTGCATGTCTCGCGCTCGGACGGTTAAAAATTACCGCTCGGGCGCGGAAGTCTCTGTCCAGATCCTCAACCGAACATCTCCTGGCGCTCGGGCGGTAATATTCTACCGCTCGAGCGCCAAACATTCTGTCTAAAAATTAAAATTGGCGCTCGGGCGGTTCTTTTCTACCGCTCGGGCGCGAGATGTTCGGCCTAACATCTTGAGATGTTCGGTTCAACATCTTGGCTTAAAATAAACCAACGGCCGGCTTCGTCATTTGAGTTCGTATAACCTCAATCACGTCAATTAATCAACGTCTGATTACAGTAATTAAATCTCGGGCATTACAATGGTTGCATGACTTTGTTATGCTAAAAGATTATATGCTTCATGATTTTTATACGTGATACGATATGCAATAGTAAATTATTTGATTTCAATGTATGTTGGCTTCGTGGTGGAATTGGATTCTGTTGATTTTTGGGTTTTAGTATTGACGTTCTATTTTTTGGGCTATAAGTTAATCGTGAATATTATGAATGTTTTATGGGACACGTAGATTTTCTAAAAAAAATATTTAAGATTCATGGGTACTAGTCGAATTAATTTTTTGGAATTAGACGTAAAGAATAATGGTTTAAGGATTTGCAACGGCTTGGGAGTAAGAAAATGCATAAATCGGGATTTTAAGTTTTGATGAAAGGTAAGATTGATTATGAGAATTGATTTTGGGGTTAATAAGTTTAAAATTTTTGAAATTATGTTATGGGAAATAAATAGAAGGAAAATAAGAATGTCAAAAAACTTATGGTTTAATTGTTGAATTTTTTTAAATTAAAGACCAATTAGGATAATTTTTGAGGAAATTAAGAGTTTATTTTGCATTTGTTAAATAATTTGGGGACTAGTTTAGCAATAAGCGATAATTGAATGGGTTAAATGATAAGAATTTTGATGATTTAGACTATTGGAACCTTGGGATATTTTAGTTATAATGTGATAAGGAATGTTAATAAAGGATTTTTAAGATTGAATCAATATTAGGCTTGAAAATCTAAGCGTTAGCGGATGCGTTTGGGATTTTAAGATTGAAATTAAATAAGTTGATGAATATTTTGGGTATAAAATAAGAAAAAGTAATATATGATAAGTATGGTCATCCATATTTTTATTGGAAATTGTAAGAAAAGTTGAAATTCGAGGTTATAATATTAATAGTACTAAATTATTATTCGTCTTTTTAAGTTGCAATTCGAAAATAAGGATTTAGAAGGAAAATTTAACTGGGATCAAGGAGATGTAAGGACATTCTAGAACTTAAGTTTTATCAGAGTAGCGCAGCGGAAGCGTGTGTTTTTTTGGATACTAGAAATGAATCTAAACTTTGGGTTATTAAGGATAAGCGAATTTCGAGGATTAAATTCAATTTAAGGGGGGGAGATTGTAACGCACCGAAAATTTTAAGGTCCACGCAAACTACGTGCATGCAATTATTAAATTCTTTTGTATTTGAATTAATTGTTCTAATTGCATTAACTATTTATGTGGTGTATTTTGACATGTTTAAAATATATTTTTCTACATTGTTGCATAAAAATGTATTTTCAAAGGTTATTCGAGTGACGATCGAGGAACAGAGACCAAGGGCTGAAAACGTAAAATGTTTTTATTAAATAATTATTTTTAATTATTTAAAATAAAGTTGATGGTTTTTCATATTTTTCAAAATAATGGGTTTCGAGATGATTTTATACGCTGGGGCGTAATTTTTATCGGTATTGGATTTTTAACAAAAACTAGAACGTTTTGGCAACCCGGCTAATAAGTTCACAAATTTTATTAAACAAAATTATTTTAATATTTTAATTAAGCACTAATGGGCTTAATTATCATAGTTAATGGGCCTAAACCTAATTAGTGATTAATTAGCTATTTAAAGTGTTAAACCCCACCCTAAACCATCATACTTCACGCCACTTTTTCTGAAAAACTCTCCCTTATAAACGACAACTCACACCAACAAAGCTTGGGAGGAAATTCGAAGCTTTCGAGGGATCACAAGCCTGAGCCCTCCTCCTCATCGTTCTTCGACGTCAACGGTTTTTCGTACGTATATAACGCAAAAGCACGCCATAATTCTCTTTTTACTCATTCATCACATCATAGTATTTATTTAATTGTGTTATGCATGAAAAATAATGGTGTTCGATTATTTTACGATACGTTACGTATTTTCAAAGTTTTATCGATTTTACGATTGTTTTGATATCGTTTTTGAAACCAACGGACACCTGCGATGACACGATAAAATATGATAGAATTATGTTCAAAACATGAGTAATTTAAATGAAAATGACAGCTGGAACCGTAGGAAAGAATACAATGAAGAACGTAGGGTCATGGATTGTGTAATATACAAGTTGATCGATCACTATGCATGGGGCTTAGGGGTTCGACCAGGGCTCGAGGGGGGCTCGTGCTGGATGTGGGTCAGGGTCAGGAAGGGTCCTAGCATGGCTAGGACTATTGGTTGCAGCCTAGGAGGAGTCCTTTAAAGCAAGGACTCCTCGCGCGCTGGTGGGGTACAGCAGCGGCCAAGGGGCTCGCTGCTGGGGCTGGGGGGCTCACGGTAAGTTCATCAGGGTCCCAAGGTAATGGGCAGGGGTTGGGGAAGGGGCTGGAGTGGAGTGGTTAGCCGCTGGATCGACTGGAAGGGGGAAGGCGCAAGGGAAACACTAGCGTGCAGGCAGTTTTCTGGTTCAGGTGCTTCGAGCGCGCGGTCCAGGGCTTGGGTTGGTCTGGCATGGTCCAGGGAGGGTTAGGGTGTGCTGGGCTCGGTAGTGGCTCAGTTGGTAGAGTCCTAGAATAACTAGGAGTCCTAGAGCAACTATGAAACTCACACACACATGTACAGATTTTGGGTCAAGTTTCAGGAAGGTTTTTAGCGGGCCAGGGATTGTTTTTTGGGCTGGGCTTGGTCAGTAAGGTCTCCAGGTGAGTAGACTAGGTGTTGGCTCAAGGTGGCTCGGGCGTGGCTCGAGTAAATTAGGAGATGGCTCGGTGTGTTAGGTAGGGTGTCAAAATGAAAATTGGAAGGCTAAAATTGAATCCATGAGTCCACTGGTGTGGCGCATGACTTGGAATGGTATAATAAATCATAAAAAGGTTATGTTAAAAATTTGGGATGAAAATAACGAGTTTTGGATTTATTCGGGTTTTGATCGCCGCACGAAACGATAATTAACGAGTTAATTGAAACACCTAGTTTTATGCGTTATAAAATTATGAAATATTAGGTTTAAGCTTAAATAATTATTATAATTCTAAGTTTTCAATTTGGGAATTTTATGTTAAGGTAATGTATAATTCGGGAATAAAACGTATTAATATGTCTTATTTGAAGAATAATTTAAAAGTCCTCGATTAAACAAAATAAAAATATGGAAAAATTCATGTATGCTTAAATAATTATTTGGGACATGTTATAGTCAAGAAATAAAGAAAAAAGTCAAAACGGGAAATTTTACGTCCAGGGGTAAAACAGTCATTTTACACCTAGAAATTTGTAAACGTCATGGCAGTGCCCTAAATGCTGTTTTTATTATATTATGATTATTTTAATTTTTTATAAAATTTTCATGATTAAATTATGATTTTTAAAAGTCTATTTGATTTTTATGATTGAGGGAAAACATTTAAAATACATGTTGCATGCTTGGTTTCAAAATAAAAAATGCAAATATTATTCATGATTTTTCTAAAGTGATGGGAATAAAAAATTTTGAAGGAAGTGAAGTGATTGTGACTAATTCGTTAATGATGGCGATGTCGTGAAGGTGATGGTCTTAGTGGGAGCCCGACGATCGTGTTTCCATTATTGCGAATATGAGGTTATGAGGATATGAGGTTTGAGGTAAGAATGGGAATTTCGTGAGGGGAGACGGCCCCAGAGGGAGCCCATTTATGAGAGAAGGCCCCAGAGAGAGCCCCGACGATCGTATTTCTATTCGATCATGATAGGCCAGGGCCCAGTTGACCGGTGAGAGTGGTGCTAGTGTCCCCCGCCGTCCAGTACTGTGGTTACATGTAGATGGATCCATCGACTTTTGAGGTTTGAGAAAAATCACAATTAAAGATCTGAATTCAACAAAGAAAAAAGGAAAAAGTTTATGATCATGTTAAAATGTTTTATGTCATGATAAGGAAAAAGGTTAAGGTTTATTTGTGCATATCATGAATTTTTATTTTTACCTAAAAGTATTTTCACTATTGCATGCGATTTTATATGTATTATTCGTTATCAAGATTATGAAGTGTTTAGTCTTTAGACTCACTAGGTGTGATGGATGCAGTTGGGTATGAGGGAGGTCTTGACGGATGATTTGACTGGACTGATGGCGCACACAACCCGAGGACCAGCGCTTCTATCTTTCCGCATTTACGATTATGACTCATGATTTATGTTAGAGATTTTAAGACTATTTATTTAGGTTTTTTGGAGAGATTTTTGAGAGGTTTAGTATGGGCTATACTTTTCAAACTTATTGCCTTCTAGGTTGGACAAAACAGTTGACGATTTCGTTTATGACTATTGCACTTGATTTTTAAAATGCTAGTTGGTTGATATTTTATTTTAAAAGGGTAAAATATTTTATAAAAATATTTTCATGTGTTATATGTCATGGACGAAAATCGAGTGTTTAAAAAAATAATTAGTATTTTTAAAAGCAATAAAAAGGGCAGACGTTTCAGTTGGTATCAGAGCCATGGTTCCTGTAAAGGGTTGTGCCACCATCAGCGCCGGAAAGCTCAGTCGTCAGGCCTAAAGCTGTAAGTTTTTACATGTATTATATGATTCAGTATGACGTTATGTTTAAGGTTGCATGACTTTGTTATGCTAAAAGATTATATGCTTCATGATTTTTATACGTGATACGATATGAAATAATAAATTATTTGATTTCAATGCATGTTGGCTTCGTGGTGGAATTGGATTATGTTGATTTTTGGGTTTTAGTATAGACGTTCTACTTTTTGGGCTATAAGTTAATCGTGAATATTATGAATGTTTTATGGGACACGTAGATTTTCTAAAAAAAATATTTAAGATTCATGGGTACTAGTCGAATTAATTTTTTGGAATTAGACGTAAAGAATAATGGTTTAAGGATTTGCAACGGCTTGGGAGTAAGAAAATGCATAAATCGGGATTTTAAGTTTTGATGAAAGGTAAGATTGATTATGAGAATTGATTTTGGGGTTAATAAGTTTAAAATTTTTGAAATTATGTTATGGGAAATAAATAGAAGGAAAATAAGAATGTCAAAAAACTTATGGTTTAATTGTTGAATTTTTTTAAATTAAAGACCAATTAGGATAATTTTTGAGGAAATTAAGAGTTTATTTTGCATTTGTTAAATAATTTGGGGACTAGTTTAGCAATAAGCGATAATTGAATGGGTTAAATGATAAGAATTTTGATGATTTAGACTATTGGAACCTTGGGATATTTTAGTTATAATGTGATAAGGAATGTTAATAAAGGATTTTTAAGATTGAATCAATATTAGGCTTGAAAATCTAAGCGTTAGCGGATGCGTTTGGGATTTTAAGATTGAAATTAAATAAGTTGATGAATATTTTGGGTATAAAATAAGAAAAAGTAATATATGATAAGTATGGTCATCCATATTTTTATTGGAAATTGTAAGAAAAGTTGAAATTCGAGGTTATAATATTAATAGTACTAAATTATTATTCGTCTTTTTAAGTTGCAATTCGAAAATAAGGATTTAGAAGGAAAATTTAACTGGGATCAAGGAGATGTAAGGACATTCTAGAACTTAAGTTTTATCAGAGTAGCGCAGCGGAAGCGTGTGTTTTTTTGGATACTAGAAATGAATCTAAACTTTGGGTTATTAAGGATAAGCGAATTTCGAGGATTAAATTCAATTTAAGGGGGGGAGATTGTAACGCACCGAAAATTTTAAGGTCCACGCAAACTACGTGCATGCAATTATTAAATTCTTTTGTATTTGAATTAATTGTTCTAATTGCATTAACTATTTATGTGGTGTATTTTGACATGTTTAAAATATATTTTTCTACATTGTTGCATAAAAATGTATTTTCAAAGGTTATTCGAGTGACGATCGAGGAACAGAGACCAAGGGCTGAAAACGTAAAATGTTTTTATTAAATAATTATTTTTAATTATTTAAAATAAAGTTGATGGTTTTTCATATTTTTCAAAATAATGGGTTTCGAGATGATTTTATACGCTGGGGCGTAATTTTTATCGGTATTGGATTTTTAACAAAAACTAGAACGTTTTGGCAACCCGGCTAATAAGTTCACAAATTTTATTAAACAAAATTATTTTAATATTTTAATTAAGCACTAATGGGCTTAATTATCATAGTTAATGGGCCTAAACCTAATTAGTGATTAATTAGCTATTTAAAGTGTTAAACCCCACCCTAAACCATCATACTTCACGCCACTTTTTCTGAAAAACTCTCCCTTATAAACGACAACTCACACCAACAAAGCTTGGGAGGAAATTCGAAGCTTTCGAGGGATCACAAGCCTGAGCCCTCCTCCTCATCGTTCTTCGACGTCAACGGTTTTTCGTACGTATATAACGCAAAAGCACGCCATAATTCTCTTTTTACTCATTCATCACATCATAGTATTTATTTAATTGTGTTATGCATGAAAAATAATGGTGTTCGATTATTTTACGATACGTTACGTATTTTCAAAGTTTTATCGATTTTACGATTGTTTTGAAATCGTTTTTGAAACCAACGGACACCTGCGATGACACGATAAAATATGATAGAATTATGTTCAAAACATGAGTAATTTAAATGAAAATGACAGCTGGAACCGTAGGAAAGAATACAATGAAGAACGTAGGGTCATGGATTGTGTAATATACAAGTTGATCGATCACTATGCATGGGGCTTAGGGGTTCGACCAGGGCTCGAGGGGGGCTCGTGCTGGATGTGGGTCAGGGTCAGGAAGGGTCCTAGCATGGCTAGGACTATTGGTTGCAGCCTAGGAGGAGTCCTTTAAAGCAAGGACTCCTCGCGCGCTGGTGGGGTACAGCAGCGGCCAAGGGGCTCGCTGCTGGGGCTGGGGGGCTCACGGTAAGTTCATCAGGGTCCCAAGGTAATGGGCAGGGGTTGGGGAAGGGGCTGGAGTGGAGTGGTTAGCCGCTGGATCGACTGGAAGGGGGAAGGCGCAAGGGAAACACTAGCGTGCAGGCAGTTTTCTGGTTCAGGTGCTTCGAGCGCGCGGTCCAGGGCTTGGGTTGGTCTGGCATGGTCCAGGGAGGGTTAGGGTGTGCTGGGCTCGGTAGTGGCTCAGTTGGTAGAGTCCTAGAATAACTAGGAGTCCTAGAGCAACTATGAAACTCACACACACATGTACAGATTTTGGGTCAAGTTTCAGGAAGGTTTTTAGCGGGCCAGGGATTGTTTTTTGGGCTGGGCTTGGTCAGTAAGGTCTCCAGGTGAGTAGACTAGGTGTTGGCTCAAGGTGGCTCGGGCGTGGCTCGAGTAAATTAGGAGATGGCTCGGTGTGTTAGGTAGGGTGTCAAAATGAAAATTGGAAGGCTAAAATTGAATCCATGAGTCCACTGGTGTGGCGCATGACTTGGAATGGTATAATAAATCATAAAAAGGTTATGTTAAAAATTTGGGATGAAAATAACGAGTTTTGGATTTATTCGGGTTTTGATCGCCGCACGAAACGATAATTAACGAGTTAATTGAAACACCTAGTTTTATGCGTTATAAAATTATGAAATATTAGGTTTAAGCTTAAATAATTATTATAATTCTAAGTTTTCAATTTGGGAATTTTATGTTAAGGTAATGTATAATTCGGGAATAAAACGTATTAATATGTCTTATTTGAAGAATAATTTAAAAGTCCTCGATTAAACAAAATAAAAATATGGAAAAATTCATGTATGCTTAAATAATTATTTGGGACATGTTATAGTCAAGAAATCAAGAAAAAAGTCAAAACGGGAAATTTTACGTCCAGGGGTAAAACAGTCATTTTACACCTAGAAATTTGTAAACGTCATGGCAGTGCCCTAAATGCTGTTTTTATTATATTATGATTATTTTAATTTTTTATAAAATTTTCATGATTAAATTATGATTTTTAAAAGTCTATTTGATTTTTATGATTGAGGGAAAACATTTAAAATACATGTTGCATGCTTGGTTTCAAAATAAAAAATGCAAATATTATTCATGATTTTTCTAAAGTGATGGGAATAAAAAATTTTGAAGGAAGTGAAGTGATTGTGACTAATTCGTTAATGATGGCGATGTCGTGAAGGTGATGGTCTTAGTGGGAGCCCGACGATCGTGTTTCCATTATTGCGAATATGAGGTTATGAGGATATGAGGTTTGAGGTAAGAATGGGAATTTCGTGAGGGGAGACGGCCCCAGAGGGAGCCCATTTATGAGAGAAGGCCCCAGAGAGAGCCCCGACGATCGTATTTCTATTCGATCATGATAGGCCAGGGCCCAGTTGACCGGTGAGAGTGGTGCTAGTGTCCCCCGCCGTCCAGTACTGTGGTTACATGTAGATGGATCCATCGACTTTTGAGGTTTGAGAAAAATCACAATTAAAGATCTGAATTCAACAAAGAAAAAAGGAAAAAGTTTATGATCATGTTAAAATGTTTTATGTCATGATAAGGAAAAAGGTTAAGGTTTATTTGTGCATATCATGAATTTTTATTTTTACCTAAAAGTATTTTCACTATTGCATGCGATTTTATATGTATTATTCGTTATCAAGATTATGAAGTGTTTAGTCTTTAGACTCACTAGGTGTGATGGATGCAGTTGGGTATGAGGGAGGTCTTGACGGATGATTTGACTGGACTGATGGCGCACACAACCCGAGGACCAGCGCTTCTATCTTTCCGCATTTACGATTATGACTCATGATTTATGTTAGAGATTTTAAGACTATTTATTTAGGTTTTTTGGAGAGATTTTTGAGAGGTTTAGTATGGGCTATACTTTTCAAACTTATTGCCTTCTAGGTTGGACAAAACAGTTGACGATTTCGTTTATGACTATTGCACTTGATTTTTAAAATGCTAGTTGGTTGATATTTTATTTTAAAAGGGTAAAATATTTTATAAAAATATTTTCATGTGTTATATGTCATGGACGAAAATCGAGTGTTTAAAAAAATAATTAGTATTTTTAAAAGCAATAAAAAGGGCAGACGTTTCAGTTGGTATCAGAGCCATGGTTCCTGTAAAGGGTTGTGCCACCATCAGCGCCGGAAAGCTCAGTCGTCAGGCCTAAAGCTGTAAGTTTTTACATGTATTATATGATTCAGTATGACGTTATGTTTAAGGTTGCATGACTTTGTTATGCTAAAAGATTATATGCTTCATGATTTTTATACGTGATACGATATGAAATAATAAATTATTTGATTTCAATGCATGTTGGCTTCGTGGTGGAATTGGATTATGTTGATTTTTGGGTTTTAGTATAGACGTTCTACTTTTTGGGCTATAAGTTAATCGTGAATATTATGAATGTTTTATGGGACACGTAAATTTTCTAAAAAATATATTTATGATTCATGGATACTAGTCGAATTAATTTTTGGGAATTAGACGTAAGGAATAATGGTTTAAGGATTTGCAACGACTTGGGAGTAAGAAAATGTATAAATTGAGATTTTAAGTTTTGATGAAAGGTAAGATTGATTATGAGAATTGATTTTGGGTTAATAAGTTTAAAAATTTTGAAATTATGTTATGGGTAACCAATAGAAGGAAAATAAGAATGTCAAAAAACTTATGGTTTAATTGTTGAATTTTTTTAAATTAAGGGCCAATTAGGATAATTTTTGAGGAAATTAAGAATTTATTTTGCAATTGTTAAATAATTTGGGGACTAGTTTAGAAATAAGCGATAATTGAATGGGTTAAATGATTAGAATTTTGATGATTTAAACTATTGGAATCTTGGGATATTTTAGTTATAATGTGATAAGGAATGTTAATAAAGGATTTTTAAGATTGAATCAATATTAGGCTTGAAAATCTAAGCGTTAGCGGATGCGTTTGGGATTTTAAGATTGAAATTTGATAAGTTCATGAATATTTTGGGTATAAAATAAGAAAAGTAATATATGATAAGTATGGTCATCCATATTTTTATTGGGAAGTGTAAGAAAAGTTGAAATTTGAGGTTATAATAGTAATAGTACTAAGTTATTATTGGTCTTTTTAAGTTGCAATTCGAAAATAAGGATTTAGAAGGAAAATTTAATTGGGATCAAGGAGACGTAAGGACATTCTAGAACTTAAGTTTTATCAAAGTAGCGCAGCGGAAGCATGGATTTTTTTGGATACTAGAACTGAATCTAAACTTTGGGTTATTAAGGATAAGCGAATTTCGAGGACAAAATTCAATATAAGGGGGGGAGATTGTAACGCCCCGAAAATTTTAAGGTCCACGCAAACCACGTGCATGCAATTTTTAAACTCTTTTGTATTTGAATTAATTGTTCTAATTGCATTAACTATTTATGTGGTGTATTTTGACATGTTTAAAATATATTTTTCTACATTGTTGAATAAAAATTTATTTTTTAAAGGTTATTCGAGTGACGATCGAGAAACAGAGACCGAGGGCTGAAAACGTAAAATGTTTTTATTAAATAATTATTTTTAATTATTTAAAATAAAGTTGATGGTTTTTCATATTTTTGAAAATAATGGGTTTCGAGGTGATTTTATACGCTAGGCGTAATTTTTATCGGAGTTAAATTTTTAACAAAAACTCGAACGTTTTGGCAACCCGGCTAATAAATTCACAAATTTTATGAAACAAAATTATTTGTAATTTTTTAATTAAGCTCTAATGGGCTAAATTATCATAGTTAATGGGCCTAAGCCTAATTAGTGATTAATTAGCTATTTAAAGTGTTAAACCCCACCCTAAACCATCATACTTCACGCCACTTTTTCTAAAAACCTCTCCCTTATACACGACAACTCACACCAACAAAGCTTGGGAGGAAATTCGAAGCTTTCGAGGGATCACATGCCTAAGCCCTCCTCCTCATCGTTCTTCGACGTCAACGGTTTTTCGTACGTATATAACGCAAAGGCATGCTATAATTCTCTTTTTACTCATTCATCACATCATAGTATTTATTTAATTGTGTTATGAATGAAAAATAATGGTGTTCGATTATTTTACGGTACGTTACGTATTTTCAAAGTTTTATCGATTTTACGCTTGTTTTGAAATCGTTTTTGAAACCAACGGACACCTACCATGACACGATAAAATATGATAGAATTATGTTCAAAACATGAATAATTTAAAGGAAAATGACAGCTGAAACCGTAGGAAAGAATACAATGAAGAACGTAGGGTCATGGATTGTGTAATATACAAGTTGATCGATCATTATGCATGGGGCTTAGGGGTTCGACAAGGGATCGAGGGGGGCTCGTGCTAGATGTGGTTCAGGGTCAGGAAGGGTCCTAGCATGGCTAGGATTCCTTGGTTGCAGCCTAGGAGGTGTCCTTTAAAGCAAGGACTCCTCGCGTGCTGGTGTACTACAGCAGCGGCCAAGGGGCTCACTGTTGTTAGAGTAGGTGCCCGTCGAGCCAAGTGTTGGCCGAGTGTTCACAATGAAACTCTATGCATAAGCAATCTTTATTTTAATAATATTTGAAATTATTGTTTTGGCAAATCTTTATCTGTATACCCATGCTAGTTGCATAGATAAAGCCCTTGAATATACAAATAGTAGAAAGAATATGAGATGCTCATGTGATGAGTATCATGAAACTCATATTTGGAATACTGTATATTCTAAACAGTTCCTAGTCGATTTAGCCGCCGCTAAGAAGGATATAGGCCGCTAGAGTTCGAGACTAGTATCTGCGATGTGAGTACCATGTTTCATTGGTAGGGGACATTGTGATGTCCGAGCATGCATATAGGTGCTCCTGGTAGAGTGCACTGAACAACCCTCCATAAAGGACTTTCCAAATGGTTCTCACTTATCGAGTGGAAAAGTCCTAGTTTATGGTTGTACACCATTAGTCCTTATGGCTTGGGACAACATTGAGACTCTATGTGCTAGAATTACACTTTGACTTATTTACCGACTCTCATGGGGTCATCAGGTGGCAAGGTTGGGTGTTCTGTCGAAACATATAGGAGTCGATGCATTGTAGTCGGGGATTCACCGCTTACCTTCAGGTATGGATATCCTATGTTTTATCATGTGTATGTAGGTTGAAATCTCTGATCAGAGTATGGTGGTAATTATGAAATGGGTTTCATAGATTACACCGTCGATGCAAATACAACATGACACATAGTATCGATTCATTGACAACTCTCGATAAACCAATGGTTGTCGAATCGGTCGGGATATATGAGTTGAAGGGACCGTACTGTACGCTAACCATAATTGAATGGTTCTTGCAGGCACTATCATTTGATACCTAGGGAATCATGTAAGCGATGCTGCTAGGCGTTTAACATGATTGGTTGGGTACTATCAGACTTGAATTCTGACGTTCTTGTTATCAAGGAGTTGATAAGTAAGAATGGAGCAATTGGGGTATGCTCATATAAGGACATGTTTAGTCCGAATCACATGGAGATGTGAACCCACGGCTAGTTGTATCAATGAACCATTGAGGGCCACACAAGTACTAGCTTTCTAGATCCTGTTGAGAAGTAAAAATAGTTCAATGTGTTGAACGGCTTATAAAGAAGTTTATAAGCGTAAAGAAAATAGAAGTATGACTTCTATGAGATAAATGTAACTTTTAATTTATGGAAGTGTTCTTAAATTAAAAGTTGGCCAAGTGAATAATGTATTTGAAAATTGTGATTTTCATAAACATTATTATGGACTAAATTAAATTAATTCAAGTGTTGAATCAATTAAACACTAGTGGACCACTACAACAATAAATGGCTATTGTGACACTTTTTGTAGACACTTTTAATTAAATGTTGTTACAAATACTTAATAATGACACTTGTAAAAAAATTAATAATGAGTAAAATAATAAAAAAACATATTAGATTAGTTATCATGACATTTTAATTGATGTCATCTTTTATATGGAGCAAAACAATTACTTTTCCAACATCGTAAAAAATCGTTAAAAACTAAAAAATTTCACTATAAATAAGTGTGAGAATATTTGGGTTAGATAAATATTGGAGGAGGGAAAATAATTGTCTCCCTCCATATAAAAAATGACATCAATTAAAAATGTCAGGATAACTAATCTAATATGTTTTTTTATTCTCACATTTATTTTATCTAATTTCCCTCCTCCTATATTTATCCAACCCAAGTATTCCCACATTTGTTATTATCACTATAAATAACATACACGACACTTTTAGTTGTCATTATAAATGATTTTAACTGACATATAAATTTGTCATTATTACTATAATAACAAGGCATCTATAAATGTATTTAAATATGAGTTTTCCTGACATTTAAAATTATCATTATATGAATTATTAGTAACACGTATGAAGTTGTCATTAACATCTTATAATGACATTAAAAAATGTCAGTAAGTTTAATACGACATTGGAATAGATGACATTTGTTGGAGGTATCACTAAAACTTAAATGTCACTAAATATTGAATATGATGACATTTATGAATGTCACCATAAGAATTTTTTCTTGTAGTGGACCTAGTAGAGTCCAAATAATTAAATTAATTCAAGTGTTGAATTAATTAAATTATATTGAGTCTTGTAGAGCTCAATTTAAATAAATTATTTAACTAGTGGACTTGAGTAAATTCAAGTAATGTTTAATTAGTCTCAAAATGTTTGAGATAATTAAATTTAGTCCATGGTTTTTAGTTAAAAACACCATATAATATTGCATGCGTGGGAGGTGAAGAGTTGGAGACAACTTTTTCAAATATCAAGGCTTGGCATGCTACTTTTGTCTTTACATTTTGCAAGACCAAGACAAGTCTCCCTTTCCCCCATTCTAACATGCCATGGCCGAATTCTCAAGTGATTTTCTCTCCAAATTTTTCTCCCATTTTTCTTCTTCAAGTGTTGAGGAAAGAAAATACTTCTCCTTGAAAAATCCTCATATTTTTCTAGTGCAAAATATGAGGGGATCTACCTAGTTGGTGGTGGGCTTAATAGTTGAGCAAGGAGTGCTCAAAGGAAGCTTGAAGATAGTTTCTACCATTGAAGAGCTAAGGTGTTTACACCTTAGTTGGAGCCATACATCAATCCTTGTGATTGATAGGTACATTTCTTAGCACACTATGAATGTCATTTTGTGTTTATTGTATTTGCTACACAATTTATTCATGGTGGCCGAAATTTATTGATGAAAATTAAAATTTTTTAAACTTCCGTTGCGCTTCCGGTCACCGTAACCCATCCCCTTTTAGCTGCTAGGGCTGGGGGGGCTCATGGTAGGTTCATCAGGGTCCCAGGGTAATGGGCAGGGGTTGGGGCAGGGGCTGGAGTGGAGTGGTTAGCCGCTGGCTCGATTGGAAGGGGGAAGGCGCAAGGGAAACACTAGCGTGCAGGCAATTTTCTGGTTCAGGTGCTTTGGGCTCGCGGTCAAGGGCTTGGGTTGGTCTGGGCATGGTACAGGGAGGGTTAGGGTGTGCTGGGCTCGGTAGTGGCTCAGCTGGTAGAGTCCTAGGATAACTAGGAGTCCTAGAGCAACTATGAAACTCACACACACATGTACAGATTTTGGGTCAAGTTTCAGGAAGGTTTTTAGCAAGCCAGGGGTTGTTTTTCGGGCTGGGCTTGGTCAGTAAGGTGTTAGCTCAAGGTGGCTCGGGCGTGGCTCGAGTAAATTAGGAGATGGCTCGGTGCTTTCGGTAGTTTGTCAAAACGAAAATTAAAGGGCTAAAATTGAATCCATGGGTCCACGGGTGTGGCGCATGACTTGGAATGGTAGAATAAATCATAAAAAGGTTATGTTAAAAAATTTGGGATGCAAATAACGAATTTTGTATTTATTTGGGATTTAATCGCCGCACGAAACGCTAATTAACGAGTTAATTGAAACGCCTAGTTTTATGCTTTATAAAATTATGAAATATTATGTTTAAGCTTAAATAATAATTATAAGTCTAATTTTTCAATTTGGGAATTTTATATTAAGGCAATGTATAATTCGGGATTAAAACGCATTAATACGTCTTATTTGAAGATTAATTTAAAAGTCCTCGATTTAAGCTAAATAAAAATATGGGAAAATTCATGTAGGCTTAAATAATTATTTGGGACATGTTATAGTCAAGAAATCAAGAAAAAAGTAAAAAAGGGAAATTTTACGTCCAGGGGTAAAACGGTCATTTTACAACTAGAAATTATAAACGTAATGCAGTGCCCTAAATGCTGTTTTTATTATGTTATTATTATTTTAATTTTTTATAAAACTTTCATGATTAAATTATGATTTTTAAATGTCTATTTGATTTTTATGATTGATGGAAGACACTTAAAACACATGTTGCATGCTTGGTTTCAAATAAAAAATGTAAATATTATTCATGATTTTTCTGAAGTGATGGGAATGAAAAATGTTGAAGGAAGTGAAGTGATTGTGACTAATTCTTTAATGATGGCGATGTCGTGAGGGTGATGGTCCCAGTGGGAGCCCGACGATCGTATTTCTATTATTGCGAATATGAGGTTATGAGGATATGAGGTTTGAGGTAAGAATGAGAATTTCGTGAGTGGAGAAGACCCCAGAGGGAGCCCATTTATGGGAGAAGGCCCTAGAGGGAGCCTCGACGATCGTATTTCTATTCGATTATGATAGGTGTGGGGACCCGAACGCTAATTCATGTTTTAATCATTATTAACGTCAAATAACAATTAAGAAAAAGTGGGACTAAAGATTTTCTTTTTAAATTATAAATGCGGAAACGTAATGTAATCTATCTAATATACATGTCAGTATAAAAGTACAACACATGTACTACAGGTATCTATCTCGACTAGGTTCAACATCTATACATCAAGTGCTGAATCCTACTATACTTCAGGGCCCGGATCTCCACGCTAACTATAATCTCTCATCCTCTTCCTGATTTTGTCCCACCTGTTGTCAAGCACACATACAAACAAGACAACAGCCGGATAGCTCCGGTGAGAATTACTTTCTCAGTATAAATCATGTATACATGCATTTTATATAAACAGTTATAAAAGCATGAAGTAAACATTCATAACATGTATCAAATCCGACACATGAATCAACACAAACTCAAAATCACACTCAGTGACTCATGGACTCTGACTCGACTCTCCCTAATCTAGCGATCCCAATCGGAATAAGAACATACACCCACCTACACTCCCGATCGGGGTGGTGGTATGTTCTTATTCACGGACTTTGGCCCTTTCCATATCGGACATCAGTAATAGAAAAACTCCAATTATATCCACTTCGATATGAACAAACATCTGGTGTCTTGACCTATCCGTCACAGACTTTGGCATTTTCTCCAATATCCTATCATGTGACAATGTGCAATATGTACCAGTGACGATTCCATCACTATCCGGCACTACTGTCACACGATTACTCATTTACAATTAGGCGTATCCGCTTATGACTCAATACATAAATCAATAGATCAAAGATATCAATCTCATTCAATTGCAAATATCAATGCAATAAAGTAAAGTATGTGATTTTGAGAAACTCAAGTCAATCGGACTTGAGTTGTGCAATCCCGCATCAACATAAATTTATACGTTTATCTTCTTCGTTTGACGAAGTCGAAGTCTCTATTTCAAATCTGTCCATATCCAATCTGGCAATGACAATATCAAATAGACATAATATCAATATACGGCTCAATTCAAGGCCTGTGCTGATACATACTGAAATCAAGACATAATCTAATCAATGTTAATTATATCACGATACAATCTCAATAATCCCGTCAATCTCAACAATAACGGATTACTATCTTAATTCTGTACAAGCTCGCAATATCGGCAATACAATATCAATATATACCAATCAACAACTCATCTGATCCAAGTCTGAATAATATCAATATACCCACCAATACAATATCAGTCAGATATCAATCCCAACACCTCATAATCGATAACAACATAAATCTTATATCAAATCGCTATAATCACAATCAAATCAACTCTGAAAATTCATAACAATTTCATACGGTATTTGTTCTTCGATCCAGTTATATATATATATATATATATATATATATATATATATATATATATATATATATATATATATATATATATATATATATATATATAGACACACACACACACACGTTGCATAGTTAAGGGCAAGTGGCAACTTTTCATTCTGCATGACTCGCGCTCGGGCGGACAAGAGTTTCCGCTCGGGCGGAGAACTCTCGGCCCTCATCCATTAAACAATTATATATATATATATATATATATATAGACACACACACACACACACGTTGCATAGTTAAGGGCAAGTGGCAACTTTTCATTCTGCATGACTCGCGCTCGGGCGGACAAGAGTTTCCGCTCGGGCGGAGAACTCTCGGCCCTCATCCATTAAACAATCGCGCTCGGGCGGACATAAAGTTCCGCTCGGGCACGGAAGTTTCTGTCGAGATACTCAGCTGAACATCTCCTGGTGCTCGGGTGGTAATATTCTACCGCTCGGGCGCCAAACATTCTGTCCAAGAATGCATGGGCGCTCGGGCGGTTCTTTTCTACCGCTCGGGCGCCAGATGTTCGGTCCAACATTTTGGCTTATACTGTAACGATGCCCTGCTTCTTCATTTGAGTTCCTATAACCTCTATTCCGTCAATTGATCAACGTCTGATTACAGTAATTAATTCTCGGGCATTACATTTCTCCCCCCTTAGATATAATTTCGTCCCCGAAATCACAGGCAATCAAATCAGATAAAGAAAGAAATGCATAACAAAATAAATCAAAAACTCACATCAGTGAAATACTCTGAACCTCGTTACTTCTTATCAGACTCAGTCTTCCAGGTAGCCTCTTCGAGGCCCAAATGATTTATTGTACTTCCAACAGCAGAGTAGTCTTCATTCTGAAGTATCTCTCTTTCACGGATTTCTGATTTCAATTTGGAATAATAATTCAAGAAGTATAATATCATAATACCACTCGAAATAACTCTGATAGAATCAATCTCAAATCCTGGTTATACAACATTCGTATACACCAATTAACAGCTCATAACAAATCAATAATATCATCTCCTATCAACATGATAATTTCAATCAGGGTTCTATTCAATCTTCAACCTCAAATATCAACAGTCATTATCCGACGTTGACATATTCCGTCTATTTATTCTGAGCTGTCTTTATTCTCTTCTGAATCAGTTTCAATTTCTTTTCATTCCTATCAAATCCAATCTCTGGTATCACCGAAATATAATCTCCATACGAAGAAAATCTGTAGTTCTCACTGTACAATGTCTCGAACGATGCTATCTCGATACTTATATGATAACTATCGTTATACGATAATTTACAAGTGACAATAAATCATGTCAACTAGAGCTAAAATCCAGCACTACAGTTCCCGGATATTTTCCAGTATCAGGATAGTCCGCTCCGACTATCCGTTGATCTATAAACGATAGGTGAAAGATCTTGTTGTATATTCTGCCAAAAGTACAAAATCAACCGAAAATCGTGGTATGATAAAATCAACTTTGGCATTCAGTGCAATTTCCCCACTTTTCTGACGTACACTCAGTCGTCTGTTCATGTCTGTACATCTTCCTATACAAAATAACATATACAGCTTTGAGCAATCTGTCAATCACAATCACATCACATCACAATCTTGAAAATATTGCCATAGTTCCATCACAAAATCCATAGAAATGTACTCCCATTTCTATTCAGGAATCAATAATTTATATAACCAATCTCCTGGTTCCTCTCGTTCTCTCCTATTGGTGGCCAATATAGACACCTCAGTACAAATCCTGCCACAAATAATCTTATCTATTTCTATCAAAACTATCTTTTCGAATTATCATATACTGTCTGTCACCATAATAAATACTGAATCGGCTACTGTGCACTTCTAACCATATCTGATATTCTGATCGACACCCTGTTCTGATTATCGAAACGAGTTCTAAACATCCTGATCAAATTTCTGAACTGCTTTATTTTTCAAAATTAGCTCTGATTCTGTTTGAACTGTATATAATTTCAACGATACATAACAATCTGTATCAACCACGGATTCAGAACAACAGTAATATAGGATTAGATTCGAAATTTCAATCAGTGCTTTATTAAACTCATAAAACGCAATGTCTGACACTACTTTCGATTCGGAGTAACCGGTCACATCTTCGAGTTGTTTAGATCAACTGTAATATCATCTTCAACTGTAATGTCCCCCCCAAACAGTATAATCTGTCTCAAATACTGTTTTAGAACAATAACAATTCTCCAGCAATTTCCAAACAACAATCGTATATAATAGCCTGTTAAACTCATACATCTATGAATTTCTGACATTTCTGGAATTTCTAAATATAAGCTGTCTCCATCAAGATTCACATTTCAACAGTTTTTGTATACCATAATCTCAGTTCTCAGAATATTCAATACAAAATATTCGATTCAGTCGGTCATATGCTGCGAGTAATCAAAATATCATAAATATACCGAGCATAAAATCATCAAAATACCTCTGAACACAGGATTCATCCACCCATACTGAACTGATAAACAGAACTGGTATCAAATCAAGGCTGAAATCACTCTCCCTGATATAAGGCAAACCCGGAATCTTATCTAGGAAGACTTTACAATTCTCCTGCTACTGGCAAATCAGTCCATGATACGCTTTGTTTCAGTAATTCAACTAAATACATAAGGAATCACTCCGTTCCTTTCGATAATCATCGAATCATGAACATCGCATACATCAAAGGTATTCTAAATCCAGAATCCTTATCGTACCATGTTCATTCTTCGGCCATTTCAGGTCTGAATCTTACCATCTTCTGGATATAGTCTATGGTAGCTCTGTACTTGATCAGTATATCCATATCAAGAATGCAGTCACAATCAAACAATACAAGTACACATCAGCTAACCCAGTCTCATTCTCATCTCACTGTAGTATAAGATTTTTCACAAAGTTCACTGATATCAAAACTCTCCCTAAACGGTAAAGAGATAAAATACTACAGCAGATATAAACTCAACAGATAAACAATATATCAATGCAATTCATTCAGAATCATGTATAGGATGTATGAGTATCTCTTAATACATACTTAAAATAATCATAAAAGAACAGTAACCTGTCACTATATCATCAAGTGCATCTTGGGTCTGTTCCTCGGTCACTACAACCAGATGGTTCTGCTCCATGAGATCTCCGGGAACCTCTCTGTGGACAAACTCTAGCAAAATCTCTCTGCTGTCTACAGATATTGCATCTACCAGTCACTCCCTGGCATTGCTCCGTGGGATGTCTCCCTCCGCAAGTTCTGCAATAAATTCCAGTATAACTCGGGCTAAAACCGCTGGAGCTAGATGAACCGCTCCCTAACTTCTTAAACTACTTCTTTCGAGCTTTCAACTGTTCTTTCTTCTCACCACTTCTGCTGTTAATCTCGATTCTGGGAGGCAGTTGATGTGGTCTTGTTGCTGGAAGAACATACGAAGCTTCTTTTTGTCTCATCAGAATTGTTTCTGCTCTTTTGGCTCTGTTCAGGGTATCAGCAAGGTTATTTGGTCGTTTCACATTTACCAATGTACGTATCTCTGGATTCAATCCCTGGATGAACTGATCAAATACAGCTTCATCGTTCCTAGCCACGTGAGGGGCAAAACATAGCAAGGTAAAGAACTAGGCCAAATACTCATCAATATTTAACTGACCATGTCTCAAATTTGCAAACTCTGCACCTTTATCATGTCTCTATGATACGGGGAAAAATCTTTGATAGAATTCAACTTTAAAAATTTTCCATGTAATCATTGGACTACGCTGTTCTAAGGTTTCTTTGGTTACCAGCCACCAACTCCTTGCGACTTCCCGTAACTGGTGCCCAATCAGTTTAACTCTACAATCATTTTTGAAACTAAGAAATTCAAATAGAATTTCTATATCATCTAACCAACTTTCACAATCGACTGGCGTCTCAGTACCCTTCAGAATCGACGGTTGAAACGACAGAAACCTCTTTAACTGTGTCTCCATCAAAGTTTCTAACACATCCATCTGATTAGTCAAAGTACTATCTCGTTCTGGATTTCTTCGAGGAGGTATATCTGATAATCACAAGAGTTAGCAATCACATGAGACAAATCCGTCTCAGTCCCTTTCTGATCAGCTTACCTCTGACCAAGAATGGGTTCAGACTCATTTCCAAATAATACACATTACCAAATCAACCCAGATATTCAGGTAACATGTATCTTCAAAAACAGTAAGCACCTATTGCAACATTAGCATATACAATGTAATTCAACATTATAATAAATTACATGCTAGCAATCACATGCAAGGAAAGAACATTCATTCTACCCCACTCACTAGCTTCTATCTCAGTCTCAAAAACCTACAGTTCTGGACATATTGCTCTGATACCACCTGTTGTGGGGACCCGGACGCTAATTCATATTTTAATCATTATTAATGTCAAATAACAATTAAGATAAAGTGGGACTAAAATTTTCTTTTTAAATTATAAATGCGGAAACGTAATGTAATCTATATAATATACATAACAGTATAAAAGTACAACACATGTTCTACAGGTATATATATCGACTAGGTTCAGCATCTATACATCAAGTGCTGAATCCTACTCTACTTCTGGGCCCGGATCTCCACGCTAACTATAATCTCTCATCCTCTTCCTGATCCTGATTCTATCCCACCTGTTGTCAAGAACACATACAAACAAGACAACAGCCGGATAGCTCCGGTGAGAATTACATTCCCAGTATAAATCATGTATACATGCATTTTATATAAACAGTTATAAAAGCATGAAATAAACATTCATAACATGTATCAAATCCGACACATGAATCAACACAAACTCTGAATCACACTAAGTGACTCATGGACTCTGACTCGACTCGTCCTAATCTAGGGATCCCGATCGGAATAAGAACATACACCCACCTACACTCCCGATCGGGGTGGTGGTATGTTCTTATTCACGGACTTTGGCCCTTTCCATATCGGACATCAATAATAGAAGAAACTCCAATTCTATCCACTTCGATATGACCAAATATCCGGTGTCCTGACCTATTCATCACAGACTTTGGCATTTTCACAAATATCATATCCTGTGACAATGTGCAATGTGCCAGTGACGATTCCATCACTATCCGGCACTACTGTCACAAGATTACTCATTTACAATTAGGTGTATCCGCTTATGACTCAATACATAAATCAATAGATCAAAGATATCACTCTCATTCAATTGCAAATATCAATGCAATAAAGTAAAGTATGTGATTTTGGGAAACTCAAGTCAATCGGACTCGAGTTGTGCAATCCCACATCAACATAAATTTATACATTTATCTTCCCCGTTTGACGAAGTCGAAGTCTCTGTTTCAAATCCGTCCATACCCAATCTGGCAATGACAATATCAAATAGACACAATATCAATATACGGCTCAATTCAAGGCCTGTGCTGATACATACGGAAATCAAGACATAAACTGATCAATGTTAATGATATCACGATACAATCTCAATAATCTCGTGAATCTCAACAATAACGGATTACTATCTTAATTCTGTACAAGCTCGCAATACCGGCAATACAATATTAATATATACAAATCAACAACTCATCTTATCCAAGTCTGAATAATATCAATATACCGAGCCATACAATATTAGTCAGATATCAATCCCAACACCTCATAATCAATAACAACATAATTCTGATATCAAATCGGTATAATCACAATCAAATCAACTCTGAAAATTCATAACAATTTCATACGGTATCTGTTCTTCGATCCGGTTTTGATTATACAATGTCTGATATCGCAAGAACAACATATATGAATTCTATCTGATTCTGACAGTATCATAATTTCAAATCCTATTAAAATGTAACAAAACTTATGTCATGTTGTAGCTGTTGTCGATAGGAACTCGGTGCTGTACTCAGATTCAAAATCAGACGGACGGATCTTGACTAAATCAATTTCTGGTCTTCGTTGCTGATCTGCTGGAATGCTCAAAAATGAAGACTCATCATAAGAAACAAAGGTGGATTCTTCGCATGCAGCACCGCGGGTGCGCTCCTTCCGGACCGCGGGTGCGCTTAGCTCTCGGCAGCCCCTTACAAATTTTGCAATCGACGACTGCAGGTGCGGTGCCTCGGAAACCGCGGGTGCGGTCTGGCTTCGCATAAAATTTCCTACCCTACTGGCCGTCAACCACGGGTGCGGTGTGCTTCTCAGTGCGGGTGCGGTGTTGCTTCGGCAACACATTCTGAAATTCATAATTACACAACCGCGGGTGAAGTAGAAATTAGAGTGCAGGTACGGTCTGTCCTTCATGCAACACTCTAATTTTTCATGCCTTTTCCATGTCTTTCCTACTCCCATCTCACTTAGTACCTCTCATTACATGTCATGCATACTCATATCTTCCGAATATCACATCAATGAAGACTAATAAATCTCAAGCCTTACAACATTTCAATTGACTCTACTTCATGGGTATTGGATACCGGCTGTGTCTCACATCTCTGTAATTATTTGCAGGTGATGGGAAGAACTAGGAGACTTAGGGAAGGTAAGTCCCTCTTAAGGATGGACAATCGAGCAAGAGTTTCTACCAAAGCCGTAGGAGATGTTTACTTATTGTTGAACAATGATTTTAAGTTGATTTTGAAAGATATTTTGTTTGTACCACATTTTGATAGATGTTTTGTTTGTACCACATTTGTTTAACCATGCAACGTGTGTATATATATATAATGCAACGTGTGTGTATATATATATATATATTTACATATATATATATATACACGTTGCATAATTAAGGGAAAGTGGCAACTTTTCATTCTGCATGACTCGCGCTCGGGCGGACAAGAGTTTCTGCTCAGGCGGAGAACTCTCGGCCCTCATCCATTAAACAATCGAGCTCGAACGGACATAAAGTTCCGCTCGGGCGCGGAAGTTTCTGTCGAGATACTCAGCTGAACATCTCCTGGCGCTCGGGCAGTAATATTCTACCGCTCGGGCGCCAAACATTCTATCCAAGAATGCATTGGCGCTCGGGCGGTTCTTTTCTACCGCTCAAGCGCCAGGTGTTCAGTCCCTCATCTTGGCGCCAGATGTTCGGTCCAACATCTTGGCTTATACTGAAACGATGTCCTGCTTCTTCATTTGAGTTCCTATAACCTCTATTTTGTCAATTAATCAACGTCTGATTACAGTAATTAAATCTCGAGCATTACAATAGGCCAGGGCCCAGTTGACCGGTGAGAGTGTGGCTGATGTCCCCCGCCGCCAAGTACTGTGGTTACATGTAGATGGATCTGTAATGCCCCTAAAATTTAAAGGTTCACGCAAACCACATGCATGCAATTATTAAATTCTCTTGCATTTTAATTATTTGTTTTAATTGCATTAATTAACTATTTTGTTCATATTTACATGTTTAAATTTAATTTTCTACATGGTTGCATTAAAATATATTTTTTAAAGGTTATTCGAGTCGCGATCGAGGAACGGAGACCGATGGCTGAAAAATAGAAAATGTTTTTATTAAATAGTTGTTTTTAATTATTTAAAATAAGGGTGATGCTTTTTATTATTTTTGAAAATAAAGGGTTTTGAGGTGATTTTATATGTCGGGACGTAAATTTTATCGGTGTTGGTTTTTCGACTAAAATATGAGCTTTTTGGCAACCCGGCTAACAAATTCACATATTTAATTAGAGAAAAACTTTCTTATTATTCTATTTAAATCCTAAATAGACTAATGAGCCTAATTTAATGGCTTATTAGGCCAAAGGTCTAGTTAGTGATCAATTAGTATTTAATGTATTAAATAAATCACAAAACCCTATTCTAGAAACAAAACAATCGGCTACCCTATTTTGTTTTCTAAAAACACTCTCCACCTCCGTCATATACTCACGACAGCACACACCTCACTTGGAAAGAGATTTTCCGAAAGGCAAGCAAGTAGAAGCCATAGTCGTCTCTCATTCTTTGTTGTCAATGATTATTCGAGCGTATTATATGCAAAGGCACGCCTAAATCTTCCTTTTCTCATCCATCATGTCATATATATATTTTTAAAGTTAGTTTGTATGAAGCATGAAGCACAGAAACTTTGCTGCTCTCGTTTTGTTCATAAGCATGATTTTTATGCTAACATGGTTGATGCTATGACTCACGTTTTTACACTAATGGGCTGCCATGACATTAAGAGATGATCAAACTAAGTGATTATGTGTAATAGAGTCACACACACACCCTCAACTTTTGGTAGAAACGAAGAAACAGCAGAAGACGTATGAACTGCTGTCAAGGGGCGTTTGGGGTGTTCGGGTTCCAGGAATAGGGGGTCGGGATTGGTCTTGGCTTGGGCCAGGGCACGGCTAGGACACGTCAGGGGCCAAGCAGAGAGTCCTAGCCAAGCTAGGACTCACGCTAAGGGCTGGGAAAGAGTCCTAGCTGAGCTAGGACTCTACCCGAGAATAACAGCCCACAGCTATGGCTGTCTTCGCGCGGCTGCAGGGGTTCAGGGCTCGTTGCGGGGGCATGGGCTGGTCAAGGATGGTTCACTAGGGTCCTAAGGAGGTGCACAAAATGTTGGTTCAGGGGCTAGGCGTCAGCTTAGGGTCTAGACACCAAAACATAGAGTTCAAGCACAAGGAAACTCTCGACTATCATAGGGGTGTATTGGGGACCTTCGTTTTAATGGTTTGGGGTGATGTCTTGGCAAACTTAGGGTCCAGTAGGGTACTTTGGGATGTTGGGAAAGTTTTGGCTCGACATGGATCGGGGGTAACTCATGAAAATCGGAAGTTGGCTCGGGGTCGAAGTTTAGGTGTCAATTAGGGTTTTTAAATAAAGAAAAATTTGAAAACGGCTCACGGGGGTCGAGTTGTGGTCTATAAGGGCTAAAATAATATAAAAAGGACTAAATTATGAATTAAGTATTTTATATTAAAGTTTGAGATTTTTCGGGATTAAAACACCGTCAAAACGATTAATTAAATATTAATTGAAAAGTCTAGTTTTTAAGCTAAATAAAATCATGGGAATTTTAATTTAAGCTTAAATAATTATTTCGGACATGTTAGAGACAAGAAATCAAGAAAATGTCAAAAACATAAAATGTCACGTCCAGGGGTAAAACAGTCTTTTTACACCTAGAAGTTTGTAAAGGTCATGGCAGTGTCCTAAATGCTGTTTTTATGAAAATATGATTGTTTTAAAATTTTTATGAATTGTTCATGATTAAAATATGATTTTTAAGTGTTTAAGGACTTTTTATGATTTAAGGAAGACATTTAAAATACATATTGCATGCTTGGTTTCAAAAATGAAAAATGTTATGTTATTCATGATTTTTATAAAGTGATGTGAATGAAAAATGTTGAAAGAAGTGAAGTGATTGTGACTAATTCATTAATGATGGCGATGTCGTGAGGGTGTTGGTCCTAGTGGGAGCCCGACGATCGTTCACCATTATTGGGAATATGAGGTTATGAGATTTGAGGAAAAATGGGAATATCGTGAGGGGAGAAGGCCCCAGAGGGAGCCCATTTATGGGAGAAAGCCCAGAGAGAGCCACGACGATCGTATTTCTATTCGATCTTGATAAGCCAAGGCTCAGTTGACCGGTGAGAGTGTCGCTGATGTCCCCGCCGCCCAGTACTGCGGTTTCATGTAGATGGATCCATCGATTTTCATGTCATGTCATGTTGAGGAAGGTCACAATTAACGATCTGAATTCAACAAAGGAAAAAAGAAAATGGTTATGATAAAGGATTTTATGTCAAGTTAAGGAAAATGCTAATATTTATGTTTGCATGTCATGAAAAGTTATTTTTACTTACAAGTATTTTCACTGTTGCATGTGGTTTTATATATATTATTTGATATAAAGATGATGGCGTGTTGAGCCTTTAAACTCACTAGGTGTGATGGATGCTTGTGGGTATGATGGAGGTCTTGAGCGATGATTCTACTGGGCTGTCGGTACACACAACCCGAGGACCAGCTCTACTATTTTCCGCATTACGTTTTATGATTCATGATTTTAAATTAAAGATTTTTAGACTATTTACTTATGCTTTTGAGAGATTTTTGATAGGTTTAGTGTTGGCTTTATTTTTCAAATTATTGTATTTTAGGTTTGGGTAAAACAGTAGACGAATTTTATTTTATGACTATTTCACTTGCTATTATTTATACTAGCTGGTTGACGTTTATTTCAAAAAGAGGAAAATATTTTATAAAAAAAATTTTGTGAGTTTCGAAAATCTTAGACAAAAAAAAAAATTCCTAGTACTTTTAAAGCAATAAAAATGGCAGACGTTTCAGTTGGTATCAGAGCCAAGGTCCTGTAAAGGGTTGTGCCACCATCAGCGCCGGGAAGATCAGTCGTCAAGCCTCAAACTTGTAAGTTTACATGTTTTATATGATTTCATGATGTTACCTGCATAATTATATGAATTACATGTTTATGTCACGTGTTTAATTGCTTTATGAGGATATATGATTTATATGCTTTGGAATATTATGAATGCTTTGGGGACATGTAGACTTGCTAAGAAAATACTGATAATTCGTGGTTACTAGTTGAATTAATTTTTGGAATTACTCATAAGAAATAATTAGTCGAGGATTTGCAAGGACTTGGGAGTATAGAAATGTATAAATTGAGATTTTAAGTTTTGATGAAAGGTAAGATTGGTTATGAGAATTGATTTTTGGGTAAATAAGTTTAAATTTTCGAAATTTATGTTGTGGGAAACCCATAGAAAGGAATAAGAATGAAAAAATGATTAGGTTAAATGTAGGATTTTCGAAAATTAAAGATCAATTAGGATATTTTTTTTGGAAATTAAGAATTGATTTTGCAATTATTAAGGAATTTGGGGACTAGTTAGCAATTAGAACGAATTGAATGGGTTAAATAGTAAGAATTTTGAGGATTTAGACTTTTAAGAATATTTTGAACCTTGGGATATCTTGGTTATAATGTTATAAGAAATTTTAATCAAGGTTATTGTAGGATGAATCAATATTATGCTTGAAAAATTTAAGCGTTAGCGGATGCGTTTGAGATTTTAAGATTGAAATATGATAAGTCGACAAACATTTTGGGTATAAATTAAGGAAAGTAATATACGATAAGTTTGGTCATCCATCTTTTATTATTCGGAATGGTAAAAGGTTATAATAGTAACAGTACTATGTCATTATGGGTTTTCTTAAGTTGCAAATCACAAATAAGGATTTAGAAGGAAAATTAATTGGGATCAAGGAAACGTAAGGATATTCTAGAATTTAAGTTTTATCAGAGTAGCGCAGCGGAAGCGTGGATTTTTGGGATACTAGAACTAAAACTAAACTTTGGGTTATTAAGGATAAGGGAATTTCGAGGACGAAATTCAATTTAAGGGGGGGAGATTGTAACGTCTCGAAAATTTAAAGGTTCGCGCAAACCACATGCATGCAATTATTAAATTTTCTTGCATTTTAATTATTTGTCTTAAATTGCACTAATTAACTATTTTGTGCTTATTTGCATATTTAAATTTAATTTTCTACATGGTTGCATTAAAATAAAATTTTTAAAGGTTATTTGTGTCGCGATCGAGGAACGGAGACCGATTGCTGAAAAATAGAAAATGTTTTTATTAAATAGTTGTTTTTAATTATTTAAAATAAGGGTGATGCTTTTTATTATTTTTAAAAATAAAAGGTTTTGAGGTGATTTTATATGACGAGACGTAAATTTTATCGGTGTTGGTTTTTCAACTAAAATATGAGCTGTTTGGCAACCCGGCTAACAAATTCACATATTTAATTAAAGAAAAACTTTGTTATTATTCTATTTAAATCCTAAATAGACTAATGTGCCTAATTTAATGGCTTATTATGCTTAAGGTCTAGTTAGTGATCATTACTATTTTATGCAATAAATAAATCACAAAACCCTATTCTAGAAACAAAACCATAGGCTACCCTATTTTTTTTTTTTTTCTGAAAACACTCTCCACCTCCCTCATATACTCACGGCAGCACACACCTCACTTGGAAAGAGATTTTTCGAAAGGCAAGCAAGTAGAAGCCATAGTCGTCTCCCGTTCTTCGTCGTCAACGATTATTCGAGCGTATTATACGCAAAGGCACGCCTAAATCTTCCTTTTCTCATCCATCAAGTCATATATATATTTTTAAAGTTGGTTTGTATGAAGCATGAAGCACAGAAACTTTCCTGCTCTCGTTTTGTTCATATGCATGATTTTTATGCTAACATGGTTGATTCTATGACTCACGTTTTTACACTAAGGGGCTGCCATGACATTAAGAGATAATCAAACTAAGTTATTATGTAAAATAGAGTCACACACACACGCTCAACTTTTGGCAGAAACGAAGAAACAGCAGAAGACGTATGAACTGCTGTCAAGGGGCGTTTGGGGTGTTCGGGTTCTAGGAAAAGGGGGTCGGGCTTGGTCTTGGCTTGGGCCAGGGCACGGCTAGGACACGTCAGGGCCAGGAGGAGAGTCCTAGACAAGCTAGGACTCACGCTAAGGGCTGGGAAAGAGTCCTAGCTGAGCTAGGACTCTACCCGAGAATAACAGCCCACAGCGGTGGCTGTCTTCGCGCGGCTGCAGAGAATCAGGGCTCGTTGTGGGGGCACGGTCTGGGCAAGGGTGTTTCACTAGGGTCCTAAGGAGGTGAACAAAATGTTGTTTCAGGGGCTAGGCCTCGGCTTAGGGTCTAGACACCAAAACATAGAGCCCAAGCACATGGAAACTCTCGGCTAGAATAGGGGTGTATTGGGGACCTTCGTTTTAATGGTTTGGGGTGATGTCTTGGCAAACTTAGGGTCCAGTAGGGTACTTTGGGAAGTTGGGCAAGTTTTGGCTCGACATGGCTCGGGGGTAACTCGTGAAAATCAGAAGTTGGCTCGGGGTCGAAGTTTATGTGTCAATTAGGGTTTTTAAATAAAGAAAAATTGGAAAACGGCTCACGGGGGTCGAGTCGTGGTCTATAAGGGCTAAAATAATATAAAAAGGACTAAATTATGAATTTAGGAATTTTATTTTAAAGCTTGAGATTTTTCGGGATTAAAACACCGTCGAAACGATTAATTAAATATTAATTTAAAAGTCTAGTTTTTAAGCTAAATAAAATCATGGAAATTTTAATTTAAACTTAAATAATTATTTGGGACATGTTAGAGTCAAGAAATCAAGTAAATATCAAAAACATAAAATGTCACGTCCAGGGGTAAAACAATCTTTTTACACCTAGAAGTTTGTAAAGGTCACGGCAGTGTCCTAAATTCTGTTTATATGAAAATATGATATTTTTTAAATGTTTATGAATTTTTCATGATTAAAATATGATTTTTAAGTGTTTAAGGACTTTTTATGATTTAAGGAAGACATTTAAAATACATGTTGCATGCTTGGTTTCAAAAATGAAAAATGTTATGTTATTCATGATTTTTATAAAGTGATGTGAATGAAAATGTTGAAGGAAGTGAAGTGATTGTGACTAATTCATTAATGATGGCGATTTCGTGAGGGTGTTGGTCCCAGTGGGAGCCCGACGATCGTGTCTCCATTATTGCGAATATGAGGTTATGAGGTTATGAGGTTTGAGGAAGAATGGGAATATCGTGAGAGGAGAATGCCCCAGAGGTAGCCCATTTATGGGAGAAGGCCCCAGAGGGAGCCCCGACGATCGTATTTCTATTCGATCATGATAGGCCAAGGCTCAGTTGACCGGTGAGAGTGTCGCTGATGTCCCCGCTGCCCAGTACTGCAGTTTCATGTAGATGGATCCATCGATTTTCATGTCATGTCATGTTGAGGAAAGTCACAATTAACGATCTGAATTCAACAACAGAAAAAAGAAAATGGTTATGATAAAGGATTTTATGTCATGTTAAGGAAAAAGCTAAGATTTATGTTTGCATGTCATGAAAAGTTATTTTTACTTACAAATATTTTCACTGTTGCATGTTGTTTTATATATATTATTTGATATAAAGATGATGGCGTGTTGAGTCTTTAAACTCACTAGGTGTGATGGATGCATGTGGGTATGATGGAGGTCTTGACAGATGATTCTGCTGGGCTGTCGGTACACACAACCCGAGGACCAGTGCTACTATTTTCCGCATTACGTTTTATGATTCATGATTTTAAATTAAAGATTTTTAGAATATTTACTTATGTTTTTGAGAGATTTTTGAGAGGTTTAGTGTAGGCTTTACTTTTCAAATTATTGCTTTTTAGGTTTGGGTAAAACAGTATACGAATTTTATTTTATGACTATTTCACTTGATTTTTTTTATACTAGTTGGTTGACGTTTATTTCAAAAATGGGAAAGTATTTTATAAAAATATTTTTGTGAGTTTCGAAAATCTTAGACAAAAAATATAATTTCCTAGTACTTTTAAAGCAATAAAAAAAGCAGACGTTTCAGGATCCTTCGACTTTTGAGGTTTGAGGAAAATCACAAATAACGATCTGAATTCAACAAAGGAAAAAGGAAAAAGTTTATGATCATGTTAAAATGTTTTATGTCATGATAAGGAAAAATGTTAAGGTTTATTTGTGCATATCATGAAATGTTATTTTTACCTAAAAGTATTTTCACTGTTGCGTGCGATGTTACATGTATTATTCGTTAGCAAGATTATGGTGTGTTGAGTCTTTAGACTCACTAGGTGTGATGAATGCAGGTGGGTATGAGGAGGTCTTGACGGATAATTTGACTGGTCGAAGGTGCACACAACCCGAGGAACAGCGCTTCTATCTTTCCGCATTTACGATTATGACTCGTGATTTATGTTAGAGATTTTAAGACTATTTATTTAGGTTTTTTTTGAGAGATTTTTGAGAGGTTTAGTATGGGCTATACTTTTCAAACTTATTGCTTTTTAGGTTCGGTAAACAGTTACGATTTCATTTATGACTATTGCACTTGATTTTTAAAATGCTAGTTGGTTGGTATTTTATTGTAAAGGGGTAAAATATTTTATAAAAACATTTTCATGTGTTATATGTCATGGACGAAAATCGAGTGTTTAAAAAAAATAGTATTTTTAAAGCAATAAAAAGGGCAGACGTTTCAGTTGGTATCAGAGCCATGGTTCCTGTAAAGGGTTGTGCCACCATCAGCGCCGAAAAGATCAGTCGTCAAGCCTAAAGTTGTAAGTATTTACATGTTTTAGATGATTCAGTATGACGTTATGTTTAAGGTTGCATGACTTTGTTATGCTAAAAAATTATATGCTTCATGATTTCTATACGTGATACGATATGAAATAATAAATTATTTGATTTCAATGCATGTTGGCTTCGTAGTAGAATTGGATTATGTTGATTTTTGGGTTTTAGTATTGACGTTCTACTTTTTGGGCTATAAGTTAATCGTGAATATTATGAATGTTTTATTGGACACGTAGATTTTCTAAAAAAAAATATTTATGATTCATGGGTACTAGTCGAATTAATTTTTGGGAATTAGACGTAAGGAATAATGGTTTAAGGATTTGCAACGACTTGAGAGTAAGAAAATATATAAATTGGGATTTTAAATTTTGATGAAAGGTAAGATTGATTATGAGAATTGATTTTGGGTTAATAAGTTTAAAATTTTTGAAATTATCTTATGAGAAACCAATTGAAGGAAAATAAGAATGTCAAAAAACTTATGGTTTAATTGTTGAATTTTTTTTAAATTAAGGACCAATTAGGATAATTTTTGAGGAAATTAAGAATTTATTTTGCAATTATTAAATAATTTGGGGACTAGTTTAGCAATAAGCGATAATTGAATGGGTTAAATGATAAGAATTTTGATGATTTAGACTATTGGAACCTTGAGATATTTTAGTTATAATGTGATAAGGAATGTTAATAAAGGATTTTTAAGATTGAATCAATATTAGGCTTGAAAATCTAAGCGTTAGCGGATGCGTTTGGGATTTAAGATTGAAATTTGATAAGTTGATGAATATTTTGGGTATAAAATAAGAAAAGTAATATATGATAAGTATGGTCATCCATATTTTTATTGGGAATTGTAAGAAAAGTTGAAATTCGAGGTTATAATAGTAATAGTACTAAGTTATTATTGGTATTTTTAAGTTGCTATTCGAAAATAAGGATTTACAAGGAAAATTTAATTGGGATCAAGGAGACGTAAGGACATTCTAGAACTTAAGTTTTATCAGAGTAGCGCAGCGGAAGAGTGGATTTTTTTGGATTCTAGAACTGAATGTAAACTTTGGGTTATTAAGGATAAGATAATTTCGAGGACGAAATTCAATTTAAGGGGGGAGATTGTAACACCCCGAAAATTTTAAGGTCCACGCAAACCACGTGCATGCAATTATTAAATTCTTTTGTATTTGAATTAATTGTTCTAATTGCATTAACTATTTATGTGGTGCATATTGACATGTTTAAAATATATTTTTCTACATTGTTGTATAAAAAATATATTTTTTAAAGGTTATTCCAGTGACGATCGAGGAACGGAGACCGAGGGCTGAAAACGTAAAATGTTTTTATTAAATAATTATTTTTAATTATTTAAAATAAAGTTGATGGTTTTTCATATTTTTTTAAAATAATGGGTTTCGAGGTGATTTTATACGCTGGAACGTAATTTTTATCGGTGTTGGATTTTTAACAAAAACTCGAACGTTTTGGCAACCCGGCTAATAAATTCACAAATTTTACTAAAAAATTTATTTTTAATATTTTAATTAAGCACTAATGGGCTTAATTATCATAGTTAATGGGCCTAAGCATAATTAGTGATTAATTAGCTATTTAAAGTGTTAAACCCCACCCTAAACCAACTTACTTCACGCCACTTTTTCTGAAAACCTCTCCCTTATACACGACAACTCACACCAACAAAGCTTGGGAGGAAATTCGAAGCTTTCGAGGGATCACAAGCCTAAGCCCTCCTCCTCATCGTTCTTCGACATAAACGATTTTTCGTACGTATATAACGCAAAGGCACGCCATAATTCTCTTTTTAATCATTCGTCACATCATAGTATTTATTTAATTGTGTTATGCATGAAAAATAATGGTGTTTGATTATTTTACTGTACGTTACGTATTTTCAAAGTTTTATCGATTTTACGCTTGTTTTGAAATCGTTTTTGAAACCAACGGACACCTGCCATGAATCGACGTCGACTATAACCCCTACCCTTCCAAGCTAACGATGCCGGTCGGCCAATCCATTTTAAATTTAAAAAACACGATAAAATATGATAGAATTATGTTCAAAACATGAGTAATTTAATGGAAAAAGACAGCTGGAACCGTAGGAAAGAATACAAGTGAAGAACATAGGGTCATGGATTGTGTGATATACTATGCATGGGGCTTAGGGGTTCGACCAGGGCTCGAGGGGGGCTTGTGCTGGATGTGGGTCAGGGTCAGTAAGGGTTCTAGCATGGCTAGGACTCCTCGGTTGCAGCCTAGGAGGAGTCCTTTAAAGCAAGGACTCCTCGCGTGCTGGTGGAGTACAGCAGCGGCCAAGGGGCTCGCTGCTGGGGCTTGGGGGCTCACGGTAGGTTCATCAGGGTCCCAGGGTCATGGGCAGGGGTTGGGGCAGGGGCTGGAGTGGAGTGGAGTAGTTAGCCGCTGGCTCGACTGGAAGGGGGAAGGCGCAAGGGAAACACTAGCGTGCAGGCAGTTTTCTGGTTCAGGTGCTTCGGGCGCGCGGTCCAGGGCTTGGGTTGGTCTGGCATGGTCCAGGATGGTTAGGGTGTGCTGGGCTCGGTAGTGGCTCAGCTGGTAGAGTCCTAGGATAACTAGGAGTCCTAGAGCAACTATGAAACTCACACACACATGTACAGATTTTGGGTCAAGTTTCAGGAAGGTTTTTAGCAGGCCAGGGGTTGTTTTTTGGGCTGGGCTTGGTCAGTAAGGTCCCTAGGTGAGTTGGCTAGGTGTTGGCTCAAGGTGGCTCGGGCGTGGCTCGAGTAAATTAGGAGATGGCTCGATGTGTTCGGTAGGGTGTCAAAATGAAAATTGAAAGTCTAAAATTGAATCCATGGGTCCACGGGTGTGGCGCGTGACTTGGAATGGTAGAATAAATCATAAAAAGGTTATGTTAAAAATTTTGGATGAAAATAACGAGTTTTGGATATATTCGGGATTTAGTCGCCGCACGAAACGCTAATTAACGAGTTAATTGAAACGCATATTTTTATGCTTTATAAAATTATGAAATATTAGGTTTAAGCTTAAATAATTATTATAAGTCTAAGTTTTCAATTTGGGAATTTTATATTAAGGCAATGTATAATTCGGGATTAAAACACATTAATACGTCTTATTTGAAAATTAATTTAAAAGTCCTCGATTTAAGCTCAGTGTTCTAAAAGGCGCCGCCTGGCACCGCCTAGGCGGCGCCTAGGCGGTGGGCAACCGCCCCGATTTTTGGATGGGCGAAGGAGATGGGCGCCGCCGCATTAAGCGGCCGCCTAGGCGGCCCGGGCGCCGCCTAGGCGGGATTGACGCCGCCTAGGCGCTGGATTGGGTTTTTAAAAAATATTTTGGGCCTTTAAATTTTTGCAAATGGGCCAAGAGAGGATGAAACGAGACAAGCAGCGATACAAATTTCAAATTAGGCGATCACTCTCATCCCAATCCCATTCTACAAAAATTACCCAGACCTGACCCACCTTCGCAGCTTACGTCTTCAACCGCCGCCGGCAGTCCTGCCGCCACCCATCTACCGCCGCCGGAAGGTAGAGTGTTGTTCCTTTGTAAATTGTCCTAAGCTCGAGCTTTGTGTATATTGGTTTCTTTCAATAGGTCTATGCTGGTTAGAACCAGATTGTCTCTTCAATTCCCATCTCCCTTCATTTTCTTTTTATTATTACAGTTGTTTGGTTAGTCAATCCTAGAAAATCTTTGTCATCCAACTATTTTGTGTTCTTTATGTTGGTGGAAATGTGTTTCTTCTGGTGGAAATGTGTTTCTTCTGCTTTGTCCCATAGGTTGTTCGGAAACATGTGGATATAAGTTGTTTGTTTAGTTATTTTACATTTGTCGGTCGTAGTTCACCGAAGTGTGATGTTTTAAGAGTCAATGATGTTAGATGTGCTTAATCTAGGAGGAGTTAAACAACCATTAGGCGGTACTCTTTATTTACCAAAATAGCGAAAACATCCAGGTTTATGTACCTATTATATTTGTTGTTGGTACTATATGTTATTGTTTGTCTTGAATTGATATTTGTGAAGGAAAATTGCGGGTACTATGTCTTTTGAAGCATCTAATTCAATACCGGGGACGGAGATTGATAACCCTTTGAAGCGTAATTCGAAAGATGTTGGATGGGAATTTGCGGACTTGGTGGATCCTACAAATATGGATAAGTTGAAATGTAAGTTGTGTGGTAAAATTACTAGTGGTGGAATTTATCGGATGAAACAACATATTGCCAATATCAAGGGAAATGTTGCCCCGTGTAAAAAATCTTCGGACGAGGATAAAGTGAAGTGTAAGAATGCTATTGAAGAAGCAAGAACAAAAAAGAAACAAAAGAATACAAATGAAATGATGGTGAGAGAAGAAGTTTTACTTGATGAATATGAGGAAGTAGAAGGAAGTCTAAGGACAAGAAGAAAACCACTTAATCTTGGACCTATGGACCGATTTGCATCTGAAATTAACCTTGATTCTTCATTGAGTGGTAGTAAGAAGACGACTCAACAGAAAAATATTATTGATGCACTTTGGAAGCAAAGGACACATAGTGTGCACCAATATGTATCTCGATGGGTGTATGAGTCTGGTATTCCTTTTCATGCCATTGACAATGATAGCTTCAAGAGGTTTGTAGAAGCGGTTGGTCAATTTGGTCCGGGTTATTGTCCTCCAAGTCAATACCTATTAAGGGAGCCCTTATTGAAAGAAGAGGTAGAAAGAACTAAAAGTTTATTAAAAAAGCAAGAAGAAGAATGGATTTTGAATGGTTGCTCAATTTTGACTGATGCTTGGACCGACCGAAAAAGAAGAAGTATCATGAATTTGTGTGTTAATTGTAAGGAAGGCACAACTTTCCTTTCTTCTAGGGAAGCATCAGATGAAGCACACACCGGGAATTATATATTTGAATATGTGGACAAGTGCATTGAAGAAGTTGGAGCACAAAGTGTAGTTCAAGTGGTAACGGACAATGCTTCAAATAATATGGCGGCGAAAGATTTATTAAAGGAGAAGAGACCACATATATTTTGGACTTCTTGTGCAACTCACACATTGAATCTTATGCTTCAAGGAATTGGAAACCAATCTAAGTTCAAAGGGGTGATTGAGAAGGCGAAATGTTTCACCATCTTTATTTATGCACATCACAAGACATTGTCAATGATGAGGAAATTCACCAAAAAAAGAGACATTGTGAGGCTAGGAGTAACAAGATTTGCAACCGCTTTTCTAACTTTGCAAAGCTTGATGGAGAAGAAAAATGAATTGAGAGCTATGGTTGCTAGTGAAGAGTGGAATGTATGCAAACATTCAAAGAGTGTAAAAGGGAAGATGTCATACAATACCGCTTTGAGTGCCTCTTTTTGGAACGGGGTAAGTTTTTGCTTGAAGGTGTTTGCTCCATTAGTTAAGGTGCTTCGTCTTGTTGATGGGGATAAGAAACCATCTATGGGTTTTTTGTATGGTGAATTACTTAGAGCAAGAGATGAGATTAAAATGACATTCAAAAATCAAGAGCTTCATTATCGTCCCATTATTGATATTATTGATGAGAAAAGTCGTAACCGGCTTGATAGTCCACTACATTTGGCCGCCTACCTCTTGAACCCTTATTACTCCTTCAATGACCCAAGCATAGGAAGTGAAGAAGTGGTCACAAATGGATTTTTCACTTGTGTTGAATCATTCTTCCCCGATGATATTGATAGCCAAAGTGAGGTAGTAAATGTGGAGTTTTTGAAGTATATCAACAAAGAGGGTGGATTTGGAAGAGCATTGGCTAAGGCGGGATGCACAAAAAATGATGAGAAATATGATTCGGGTAAGAACTTAATTTATTTTATAAATTTTATTGCTTGTGTTTTTTTTTGTTCTCTAATTGTTGTTGACTTGTTTCATTTGTTTATTTAGTTGGATGGTGGCATCTTTATGGAAATGGTGTACCCAAATTGCAAAAAATGGCTAAAAGAATTCTTTCTTTAACTACAAGTTCTTCTGGTTGTGAGAGAAATTGGAGCACTTTTGAGGGGGTAAGCACTTGATTAATTATTCTGTATTTATTATTAAAATTTTAAATAAGTATTCAATATTAACATTTTTCTTTAATCCAGATTCATACAAAAAAAAGAAATAGACTAGATACCGGAAGGTTGAACAATTTAGTCTATGTTCAATTTAATGCCAAGATCATCAACAAGAGGAGAAGACAAGAAGAAAAAGAAGTAGATGTGCTACTTACAACTGAAGCAACTATGGCACAAGGATGGATTGTTGATGGTGGAGATGAAGATGCTGAGACAAATGTCGAAGATGTAAGAGAGCTTCACGAAGAAGAATTTGTATCGGATGAAGAGGAGGAAGACGCCATGGATTTTGAGTTTGAATCTGATACAGAAAAAGTGTTGGAAAAATATGGAGATGAACAAGAAGAAATAGATGTTTAGACTTAATATCTATATATTTTGTCGGAAAAATGTTGAAGTATCATGGATGATACGAAGGTTGTAGCAAACATATGATAGTGATTGACCAATATTAGTAATATATAAGAACGTATTAATATCTATATACTAAATATTATTAATTTATTATTGCATAGAAAATCACAAGAGTTTTGGGCTTAAAAAAAAAACCGCCTAGGCGGCCGCCTAGGCCCCGCCTAAACGACTAGGCGCTAGGCGGTAAGTGACCGCCCGCCTACCGCCTACCGTTTTTTAGAACACTGTTTAAGCTAAATAAAAATATGGGAAAATTCATGTATGCTTAAATAATTATTTGGGACATGTTATAGTCAAGAAATCAAGAAAAAAGTCAAAACGGGAAATTTTACGTTCAGGGGTAAAACGGTCATTTTACACCTAGAAATTAGTAAACGTCATGACAGTGCCCTAAATGCTGTTTTTATTATATTATGATTAATTTTAATTGTTTATAAAATGTTCATGATTAAATTATGATTTTTAAATGTCTATTTGATTTTTATGATTGAGGGAAGACATTTAAAATACATGTTGCATGCTTGGTTTCAAAATAAAAAAATGCAAATATTATTCATGATTTTTCTAAAGTGATGGGAATGAAAAATGTTGAATGAAGTGAAGTAATTGTGACTAATTCGTTAATGATGGCGATGTCGTGAGGGTGATGGTCCCAGTGGGAACCCGACGATCGTGTTTCCATTATTGCGAATATGAGGTTATGAGGATATGAGGTTTGAGGTAAGAATGGGAATTTCGTGAGGTAGAAGGCCCCAAAGGGAGCCCATTTATGGGAGAAGGCCCAGAGGGAGCCCCGACGATCGTATTTCTATTTGATCATGATATGCCAGGGCCCAGTTGACCGGTGAGAGTGTTGCTGGTGTCCACCGCCGCGCAGTACTGTGGTTACATGTAGATGGATCCATCGACTTTTGAGGTTTGAGGAAAGTCACAATTATCGATCTGAATTCAACAAAGGAAAAAGGAAAAAGTTTATGATCATGTTAAAATGTTTTATGTCATGATAAGGGAAAAGGTTAAGGTTTATTTGTGCATATCATGAAATGTCATTTTTACCTAAAAGTATTTTCACTGTTCCATGCGATTTTATATGTATTATTCGTTATCAAGATTATGGTGTGTTGAGTCTTTAGACTCATTAGGTGTGATGGATGCAGGTGGGTATGAGGGAGGTCTTGACGGATGATTTGACTGGACTGATGGCGCACGCAACCCGAGGACCAGCGCTTCTATCTTTCCGCATTTACGATTATGACTCATGATTTATGTTAGAGATTTTAAGACTATTTATTTAGGTTTTTTTTTAGAGATTTTTGAGAGTTTTAGTATGGGCTATACTTTTCAATCTTATTGCTTTTTAGGTTGGGCAAAACAGTTGACTATTTCATTTATGACTATTGCACTTGATTTTTAAAATGGTAGTTGGTTGGTATTTTATTTTAAAGGGGTAAAATATTTTATAAAAATATTTTCATGTGTTATATGTCATGGCCAAAAATCGAGTGTTTATAAAAAAAAAATTAGTACTTTTAAAGAATTAAAAAGGCAGACGTTTCACCTTTCAAATGCTTTAGATTTGTGTTTCATCAAATAAGCATACGCATACCTCAAATAGTCATCAGTAAAGTCAATGAAGTAGGATTGTCCATATTTTGTGCTAACACTTTGCGGGCCACAAACGTCTGTGTGATCAAATCCAGTAGACCATGGGCATGTTCCACGTTTCCATTGAATGGAGTCTTGGTCATTTTTTCTTTTAGACATGACTCATATGTAGGTAGAGAATTTATGTCTGACAAGTCAAATATGCATTCTCCCACTAGCTTATGCTTCCTTCTTTTGGAAATATGACTTAGTCTAGCGTTCGGGATTTGTATCTTCTATTTCATTTGTTTGTTGTTGTTTTCTGTTTACTTGGACATTCCTATCATTTCCAAAACATTTTTGATCCAGATAATTTCTTATGTCAATTCTTCTTACAGTGAGATAAATATGTTCTGACTTATCGGACTTTGTGGGCTCTTTAAGTGTCCTTTGTAGTTTTCCTCTTATTAGGTTTGTTTTTTCTTGTGAGGTGCATAACATTTCTTTCCCTTACCTTGTGGGACATTATTCCTAACAAGAAGCCCTACAAGGAAACAACATTTTCGTATTTTATGGTGGCTTCATAAGTCATATGCATATTGACTAGCTCATATAAAGAAAGTAAGATACAATAGGTTTGGCCATCCATTTCTAATAATAGGACTTGTGAGAAAAGTAAAAATTCGAGGTTATAGTAAAATAGAATTAAGTCACGATAGGTTGTTGTAAGTCGCGGTTCGTAAACGATGATCTTAAAGGTAAATTTAATTAAGATTGAGGATACATAAGGACATTATAAAACTTATTTTATCAGAGCGTCGCAGAGGAAGCGTGAATTATTGGGATACTTAAATTAAGTTTAAACTTTTGATTATCGATGATAAGTAAATTTCGGGGATGAAATTCAATTTAAGGGGGTAGATTGTAATGTCTCGAAAAGTGAAGGTGGTCCATGTAAACCATATGCATGCATGTAATGCCCGGAAATTCGTATTTTATGATGTAAGGTAATGATTATTATTAAATATGTTCATTATTCCTTTTATGGTTTATTATGATGATTGTTTGGGATATGTGATGTAATGGTGATGGTTTATGGCTTCAAGATATGATATGAATGGTATTGAATGATATAGAACGAAACCGAGAATGGATGGGTAAGATAGAAAGTTGATCTTGAGCCAAATAGGAAATGGAAGTGCTGAAATGGTATGAAAATGTGGCAGTAGTTGTCGTTTTTAGCATAATGTTTTGTATTATAATCCAAATGATGTGAGGCCACTTCCATTAGAAAGATAAGATATAATGCTATAACTTTCATGTTTTGAGTTTTGTTCAAATCATTGTGGAAAACGAGCCAACAATGCCCCGAAGTGTGTCGTGTGTTTCGTTGTTCCTGTAGTGACACATGTTTGGAGATTGAGCATAACTTTTTACTTAGACCTTCGAATGACATGAAGCCAATTGGAGATACAAGCCAAGACATAGAGCTACAACTTTCATCCTTACCACTTTTCCTAATTCAGAAGGGAAGAGGCATTCCGGAAGCAATCTTTGTTATGGCTGTGCGCAGAGCGCGCCCGAGCCGAAAACGATGTCCGCTCGGGCGGGCATATTTCAAAAATTTTGGATTTTTAGTCGAGAATTCCGTGCCCGAGCGGAAAAATATGTCGGCCCGGGCGCCCAACAAAGTTTAAAAACGTGTTTTGGGTATTTTAAGGCGTAAAATTGAAGACTCTCATTTTTCTCATTTCCCTTCTCTTCCTTTCTCTTCTCCAACGTGTAAGGCTAGGGTTCTTCATCTTCTTCTTCTTCTCGCATTCATTCGAGCAATTAATCTTCAATCCGGAGTTGGAACTTCATCTTTTTAGTGAAAGGAGCAAAGGTAGTGGTTTCTCTTCTTTTTCTTGAGTTATTGTAGATGGTGAAGTTGGGGAATGATAGTTGTGATTGATGTATTGGATTAAAATGTTCATTTAAGGTTATTATTTGGGTTTATTGTTGTAGGATCATCGTCAAGGTTTAGGAAACTAATTGCTCCAAGTGTTGTATTTGGAATCATTTCTTCAATGCATCACATGATCCTATATGTATGTGTTTTGATGATTTTATGATGTTAACTCCTTTAAAATTCCATTCATGATATATAGATGTATATATGGTATTGCAATTATATGCATTTTTGAATGAAAGGAGTTAAACTTTAAATGATGCCTCAAAGATGTTCCATAAAATACTTAAATGAAGTTTTACATGATTGAATGATTGGATTGTTAGTGATAGTTGCAGTGTTGCCTCTGGCAATTCTAAATCCGCAATGTAATTGGCCAATTAACGATGAAAACACGCGCTCTCTTATAAGATTCATTTTATGCAGAGGTACATGTCCCTCCTACAAGATTCGTTTTTACGAAGAGGGTTAGCATTGAATGCACTATCGTATAAGAACTATCAATTCTTCAGTTAATCAATGAAATGAATATCATCCTATGTATTGTTGTATTATGATTCTTGACGGATGATATTAATGATGATTCGACGTTTATGAAATGAGATGGATAATGTTTTTAAACAAATGAAATTGAGGCTATACATTTTATGTTTTACAATAAAATGACATATATGTATCTTGTTAGTATTGATCCATTTGCTGAGTTTTATACTCATTCCAGTTATGTTCATGTGATGCAGGCACATGTAAGAAAGATTGATCATCCCTGAGTTGTCGAAGCGAGTGAAGGACATATGCCAAACCGTGGAGATTTCGATTGGATGTTATTTTGATATGTTGAACTTTTGGTTATTTGGGAAACCTTGAAAATGTTGTTTTGGTATTTGAATTAAAAATATGTGTAGATACTATATTAAATGGTATCTGATGTATATGAAAATCTTTTTCATGTGTTTATGTGTTGTTTGAGGCAGATGGCATGTCTTATTTACGGGGAGATTCTGCCCAAATTTTTTAAAAGTACACATTTTCTCAAAATTATATTTTAAAGCTTCCGCACTAATTATGCATTTTAGTTATGAGTGTTACAATTAGTGGTATCAGAGCAAAGATTTTTGGATCAATGATTTGGCATATGACTTCCTATGCTGTCGACAATTCGGTATGTATGTACCTGCATTATTTGATATAATATGGATGTGTAGCCTCAATAATTATGATATGTTATGTGTGGAAATGGTTTAAACTTATAAGTATCATAGGATCATGCCGCCTAAAAGTAAATCATCAGAAGGGGAGGATAGTTCATCATCTATAGTGGTTGATGTATTTAGCAAGTTACTGAAAGAACATGCCAAAGTACACGGCGAGCAAATTCAGCAGCTCTTGTGGATGCAGAATGCAGGGCAAGGGGGGGAGAGAGAGAGAGCAAGTGAGGACCGAGCCCAGTAGTTAAGGCGCATATGAAAGATTTCGTAAGATGAAGCCACCAGAATTTGACGGTAGCACTGATCCCATGGTTCACTTGGAATGGGTCAAAGCTGTAAAGGCTATTTATGATTATCTGCAGTTTGACGATAAAGATCGAGTCAGCTGTGCCGTTTTTCTACTGACCAAGACGGCGAGGATTTGGTGGGACGCCACAAAGATATCAGTTAATGTCTCGGCACTAAATTGGCAGGAGTTTAAAGATTTATTCTATGACAAATATTTTCCTCGAGATGTTCGAAGTCTGAAAGTGAAGGAATTTCTAGAACTGATGCAAGGAAATATGTCAATGCAAGAGTATATTCTCAAATTCGAAGAGAGGTGTCAGTTTGCCCCATATCTGGCCAGTAATGACATTGAAAAGGGTGAGCATTTTCTTAGAGGTGTTCGGGCTGAAATTAAAAGAGACGTTCGAATGTCTAAAGCTGCTTCATATAAAGAGATTGTTGAAAAGCAAGGATGGCTGAGCAGGACGAGAAGGAAATTGAAAGAAAAAGACAGTTGAAGCGCCAAGATTTTTCTACTGAGGGCCAAGGTTCTAGATGGAAAGGTAAGGGCAAGTTCAGAGGCAAAGAGAAAGAGGAGCATCGACCCAATTCTCCTATGCCACCGCCTGCGTATGATCGACATGTATGTCCAAAATGTGGAAAAATGCATACATGTGAGTGTTTGGTTGGAAGTAATCGATGCTTTCGTTGTGGAGGTGTTGGACATGTCGTCAAAAATTGTCCAGTAAAGAGTGAGAAAAGGAATGATAGGGTTCAAGGCAGAATCTTTGCAATGAACAAAGAAAATGCAAATCCTGATTCTTCTGTTATATCAGGTACTATCTTAATTTCAGGCAAGGCCGCTATTAACATTGATTGACATTGGTGCTACACATTCTTTTATGTCTGAAATTTTCTTGCGCTCCTTGAATGTTGTTCCATCTTATGAAACCCTCCACTGTAGTATTTTGTTGCCATCGGGAGACGAATTATGGCTTTCTACTAGTCTTAAAGGTTGTACAGTACAAGTGAATGAGAAAATCTATTTTGCTGATCTTATTATTATTCTCATGGTGGCATTTGATGTTATTTTGGGAATGGACTGGCTATCATCATATTGTGCGGTTAATGACTGCGTGGCTAAGACGGTGTTATTTCCTGCAGAAGATGATGATATCGGGATTTTCCAGAGTTCGGGTATTTCGCTTGGCACTCCTTATATTTCTTGTTTGAAAGCTCAGGAAATGTTATCTAAGGGGTGTCAGGGGTTTTTAGCTGCTGTGATAGATGTGAATACTGAGATGACGATGAAGTTGAATGAGATTGAGGTAGTTCGGGATTTTCCTGACGTATTTGTAGATGATGTGCCTGGATCACCACCTGACCGTGAAGTTGAGTTTGTGATTGACGTGGTTCCAGGTACTGCTCCGATTTCAAAAGCTCCTTACCGAATGGCCCCGACTAAAATGAATGAGCTGAAGAATCAGTTGCAGGATCTATTAGACAAAGGCTTTATTCGTCCGAGTTCTTCTCCGTGGGGAGCTCCGGTTTTATTTGTCAAAAAGAAGGATGGATCTTTGCGGTTGTGCATTGATTACAGAGAGATCAACAAAGTCACGATCAAGAATAAATATCCATTACCGAGGATTGACGATCTCTTTGATCAGCTGCAGGGAGCGACAGTGTTTTCAAAGATCGATCTGCGTTCTGTTTATTATCAGCTGAAAGTTAGGGAACCCGATGTCCCTAAAACTGAATTCAGAACCAGGTATGGCCATTATGAGTCTTTAGTAATTTCATTCGGGTTGACGAACGCTCCGTCGGTATTCATGGATCTAATGAACCGGGTCTTCAAGCCATATCTAGATAGCTTCGTTATCGTTTTTATTGACGATATCCTGATTTATTCTAAGACTCAGGAATTTCATGCCAAGAATCTCAGAACTGTATTGCAGTTATTGAGGGAAAAACATTTATATGCAAATTTGAGAAAGCGTGAAGTCTGGTAAGAGCAAGTATAATTTCTGGGCCATATCATTTCGAAAGACGGCATTGCTGTGGATCCCATGAAGATTGAAGCGATTAAACAATGGCCTATTCCTACGTCAGTCTCCGAGGTGCGCAGTTTTCTTTGTTTAGCAGGTTATTATTGACATTTTATTGCCAATTTCTCCAAAATAGCCCTGCCATTAACCAATCTGACGAGGAAAGCGGTGAAGTTTGAGTGGTCAAATGAGTGCCAACACGGATTTCAAGTGTTGAAAGAGAGGTTGACATCAGCCCCTATCCTAGTACTTCCGTGCGGCACTGAAGATTTTATTGTATACAATGATGCGTCAAAGATGGGACTTGGAGCTGTACTGATGCATTGTGGGAAAGTAATCACTTATGCTTCTCGTCAGTTAAAGGACTACGAGAAGAATTATGGGAACCCACGATCTTGAGTTTGCTGCAGTGGTCTTCACATTGAAAATATGGAGGCATTATCTGTATGGCGAGAAATGTGAAGTTTTCACAGATCACAAGAGCTTGAAATATCTATTCTCGCATAAGGAACTTAATATGCGGCAGAGGAGGTGGTTAGAACTTGTTAAAGATTGTGATGTGACCATTAGCTACGACCTAGTTAAAGCAAACGTCGTTGCAGATGCTTTGAGCTGCAAGTCAGTTTCTTCTTTGAGATCGTCTATTCAGAGCCGTTGTTATTGGATCTTCAGAGGAGTGAGATCGCTATAGTAGAGCAAGGGACAATCGCTAGACTTTCATCTTTGTTATTCGACCTACGTTGACAGATAAGATACATCAGGAGCAGCCTAATGATAATCAATTGATGGAATTGCGATCCAAAGCCTATAAGAAAAGAAATACAGAGTTTTTGATGAACACTGATGATTTGTTAACTTGGAGAGGTTGGATATGTGTTCCCAATGGTAATGAAATTTGACGAGATGTTTTGACAAAGGCTCATACAGAGCCATACTCGATACATCCAGGTGGCACCAAGATGTATCAGGATCTCCGACGTCTATACTGGTGGCCAGGTATGAAAAGTGTAAGGACCGTGTATCGTATTATCGTAAATCCTGTGTGATTATCGATAATTAATGAAAATGTCATGTGATTATGTATTTGATGTATATTATGACTATGAGATTGAGAAATGAGTATTGAATATGAATTGACGTTGTAAGAGCTCGAGTGGAGAGGCCGGACGCCAATTTAATACAAACATAAATAATTGTACAGAACATGTGGCGCCCGGGCGGTAGAAAATGACCGCCCGAGCGCCAAGGTAGAAATTTTGAGTATTCGGGCAGAACACTTCACGCCCGAGCGTGATGTAAGTGATAATAGGACAGAACGTGCCGCGCCCAAGCGGTAGTTTTTGACCGCCCGAGCGCGGTGCATTTGCAACTCGGGGACAGAATGTCTAGCGCTCGGGCGCGAGAATTCTACCGCCCGAGCACGAGATCGGCGGGGATAAGAATGAGAATTTTGTTTCATTCTTTCTTCATTTCCTTACCGATGGTTCGAGAGAAAAGGAAAGAAATCGATTTCTTTCGTCCAAATCAACTTTGAAACGCTGTCTAAACGCGAAACAAATTATATATTTGTGATCGGCGCGTTGAGGGCGTCTGACTGAGGTAATTTTCTTCTAGTTCCAGCAACTTGAAATATCAAAGTACTGGAATAGCATGTATTTGAAGTTGAATTTCCTATATGTAGTAGAATAACCGACAAGAAACCCGTATTCGAAGTCGGAATTGAATTATGATATGATTTTGATTTGATATGAATTTTTGAAGTTTCAAATGATATTTGAAACTCATAATAATGATTTTGGAGTATGTTATTGATTGGAATGAGTATGTTATTGATGTAGATAAAGTATTATACCGATATCTTCAGGCTACATCAACTGGAAACGAATAATTGAGGTATGTTGCGACCGGGTAACATACGACGGGTATCTATATTATATGATATATGTCGGTTTGATTAGATTGATTGGAATGAGATTATGTGTCTATATGCCCTATGTGTTGATTTATGTGGCATACATGACATTGAGATTTGAATATCGATGTATGAAATGAACGTTTTGTTAACACACATCATTTTATGCATACATCGATACATGACATGCACGTTGAGCTATGATACTTGGATACCCTGATATGATTTGATTGGATTCCGGGGTTTGTTAACACAATCGCTATGCCGGTATTATATGACCCGTAAAGCATAGACAATTGTGGCCCCATATGATTGGATATGAGATATGGGATTTGATGGCGCTTTGCCGACGCTATCATACGTGTATTCCCATATCGGCCGGTGTGCCAGCTCGAGCATTGATTTGATAGCGATTCGATTGATTCTGACATGTGCTCAGTGGATGGGCATTTGACCTGATACCTCCACGACATACATGCATTGCATACCATATATCATTGTTTAGATATCTGTGGTATATATGATTGGTTGTTCCATACGGAGCTTTGCTCACCCCCAAGGGGGGCTGTTGTTGTCTTTGTGTGTGTACAATGGCAGGTACTCCAGGATATCAGGAGACCGGAGAGGGTACTTCTGGAGGGAGCCACAGCTTGGGATGAGGTTTATGTTTATGTCTTGTTCCCAGTATGTATGTATATGTATCTATATACCGGGGCATGTCCCGAGGATATGAGTTGTTTGTATGTGATTGGTTTTGATTTTGTGTGGGCGTATTTTATGATTTGAAATTAGATACTATTTTTAGTATTCAAATGAAATGATTTGGACTCATTGTAACGAAATTTTAAACTCGTTTTCCGCTGTGATCAGTTAACCCTAATCAGATTGTGTTGTAATAACGATTAGGAGCTAAGGGCCCCACACTAGATGGTATCAGAGCATAGCTGGAAACGCTCGATTGAGTCTTGCGTACACGTAATAGGCACAAATGAATTGTGCGCATGTGGTTGATTTATTTGTATTACTTGCTCCTACTTGATTTGATATGAGTAAGTATCTGATGAGATTGATGATATGAGATGATGATGATGTGAAATTGATATTGATTTGTGATATTCATCATTTGATTTGTAGATGGATCCCACAAATGAAACTGCGAGTAGCAGTACTGAGAGAATAGTTGGACAATTTGAAGGGTTGTCCATGGATGTGGTAATGGCTCGATTCCAGGATCTGAAACCACCGAGGTTCTTTGGCACTGAGAGTGCAGAAAGAACTGAGGCCTGGTTAAAGGATATCGAGCACTTGTTTAATATTGTTGAATATTCCAAGGCTTGGTGACTGAAACTTGCTCTTTACCAGTTGAAAGACCGAGCTAAATCTTGGTGGGAAGCCGCTGAGATTGGATTGAAAGAAGCCGGGACTGAAGTCACATGGGATGTCTTCAAGGCCCAGTTTTTAGAGCAGTATTCTCCTCCTTCTTATTACACTGCAAGGAGAATGAATTTAATAATCTGCAGCAGGGAACGATGTCTGTTGCGGAGTATGCTTCGAAATTTTCTACTTTGCTGAAGTATGCACCTCACGTAGCTGGGAATGCGAAGGCGAAATATAACCGGTTTGTGAATGGATTGCATCCTGCTATATATACTTATGTTGTTTCTGGATTGCCTACCAGCTACGCAGAGGCAGTTGAACGAGCCAAGTCAGCTGAGGCTGGACTTAGGAGAAGAGGTCCACAGTATACTCCTCCACCTCCGGTGTCAGCTCAGCAGCCTACATTGCGACCGAGGGGTAAGAAGTTCAAGAAGACTGGATCTGCTTCCTCGTCTTCTTCGAGTTCTAGTGGATCACAGAGAGGGAGTCCTTTGATTGCTCCCTATTGTAGCCATTGTGGAGGTAAACATACTATCGAGCAGTGTCGAGGTATGTTTGGTACTTGTTATCAGTGTGGGCAGGAAGGCCATTTCTCTCGAGTATGTCCGAACAGGGGTACGACTTCTGCTCAACCCCAGCCAGGATTTAGAGGTGGCCCTGGTATGACGAGACCTGCTGTTCCTGTTCCCTCTTTTCAGCAGTCGAGTGTCCCACGATATCGAGGACCGGGTGGTCAGAGTGCCCAGGTTCCTCCTCAAGTGAGTGTACGCCATGACTGAGGATCAGGCGAGAAAAGCTCCTGGAGGCGTGATTGCAGGTATTTGCACACTTTGCGATTATCTTGCACGTGTTTTATTTGATACAGGAGCATCTCATTCATTCATATCTCATGCATTTGTTGCATCTCACGATATTGAGTGTACCCCGTTGTATGATACCTTGTCGATAGCCACGCCAGCAGGGAAGATTATTTTGTCTGAGAAAGTTGTGCATAATTGTGTATTGATATATGAGGACAATGTGATATTTCTAAATTTGATTGTCCTTCCAATGCACGACTTTGATTGTATTGTTGGCATGGATATCTTGATGACAAATCGAGCTACTGTTGATTGTTGTCATGGAGTGCTTCGATTTCGACCGATTGATGGACCCAAGTGGAATTTTTATGGCAAGGGTTCCCAAGCCAAAATTCCATTGGTATCTTCCTTGGAAATGTCCCGATTGTTGACTAGCGGATATGACGGTTATCTTATCTACACTATTGATATTTCGAAGAAGGAATCTTCTTTATCTGAGATTCCAGTTGCGAAAGAATTCCCAGACCGAGTCTTGATGGAGCAGACCGAGTCTAGACGGACCTGCACACGGACCTGCACACGGGGTCCGTGCTCTTTACAGCCTGAGATGCCCATTGACAGAGCCTACACGGACCCGACGAAGGACCCAGGCACGGGTCCGTGCCCTATACATTGACGAAGACAGTGTCTACACGGACCCGTACACGGAGGTGAGCACGGGGTCCGTGTCCCTTGTTTCCAGCTGAAGTTTATTCCCGAGTGTACACGGACCCGGACACGGAGGGCCACACGGGGTCCGTGTCCTAGAGTTTTGGGCGAGAAAAATTACCATCTTTAGAGTTTTATTTTGTTAGGAAACTAGATTTTGTTATCTTTTTTGATATAAGACATATCTTGGACGAAATTTTGACACACAATACACATATTTTTTTTGAGTTTTATCAAACTTGTGAGATTTTCTCTCAACTTTTTCAAAGCTTAGCTTTGTAAATCCAAAATCAAACTTATCAAAGTTTCTAACTTTGTGGCGTTTGTCGGTCGATCTTGTGCGGATTGTCGTAGGCATCGTTCTTCGAAGGTTCGTTCTAATTTTCGATTGTTTATTCCGTGTTTATTTGTTGCTAGAATTTTCATAGTTTAGAGGTGAATATCACAAAATACTTGATTCAAAAGATCGGGGAAACAACAACGATTATTTGTTTGATATTGAATTGAGGGCGCGATTCGTTTTAATCGTGTTTGCTATTCATTCGTACAAAGATTCACATCATTTGGTATCAGAGCTTTAGGTTCATTGAAATCAAGTATCTTGTTATTAAATTTTAGATCTGTGTTATTTATTCAATCGTTAACAGATCTGTTTCGTTCTATCACCATCCAGTTTTCGTGAGACAGTGTTTCTCGAACTTAGGTCAATCTTCTTAATTTTTTTTGGGATTTTCGAGTAGTACTCAAGCCAAAAAAAAAATACAAAAAAATTCTGAAAATTCACCATTATTTCTTTTTGATATATTGTTCTATTTCCTTTATAGAGTCATATTCAATTGCCTCTCACAGTCAAAAAAAAAAAATTTCATATATTCGAATTTCTTGTCTACACAGTCCAAGTGAGTCGGTCGCATTTGTTCACAAGTTTAAACTTGATTGTTTGATAAACTCAAATACAAAGCTTGAACACGCCTTCGAAAGAAGCATCAAATTCGAGTGGAAACATTTGAGTGTGAGTGTTATTTCTTTGGAGTGGCTAGTGAGTATTTGTTGAGAGAAAAAAAATTGAGAGAAAAGACGAGTGAATTTCTTTGGAGTGACCGTGAGCATTTGGGTGAGGATTATTTTTATTTCTACTAACCTTTTCTTGCAGGTACAAATTTGAAATTAAATGGAGAGAGAGGTAGGAGATAGTTCTAATCCGGGGTTATCTAAGGTCCAAATGGAGGCGTTGACTGGACATTTTTCTAGGATGATAAAGATTGAGATGGAGTCATTACATGAGCGTTTGGATAGGATTGAAGTGAGTCCCAGTGGGGGTAAATCTAAGGTTAGAGACTTGGGTAGAGGCGAAGATGAGGAATATGATTTGGGGGGAGAAGAGGAGAGTCAAAATGAAAATTGGGGTAGGAATGGAAGAGGTAGAGGAGTTGGTAGAGGAAGAGAAGAAGCTATGAGGGGTAGATTTAATGATGGGCATAGAGAAGATGGTAACATGGGTAGCATTAAGATGAAAATTCCTTCCTTCCATGGCAAATCTGACCCGGAGGCGTACTTAGAATGGGAAAAGAGGGTAGAATTTGTTTTTGAGTGTCACCACTACTCCGATCAAAAGAAGGTGAGGTTGGCGGTGGTGGAATTCTTAGACTATGCTCTCATTTGGTGGGATCAATTAGTGACCACTAAAAGGAGTTATAATGAGAGACTCATTGATTCTTGGGATGAGATGAAGAGGGTAATGAGAAAGAGGTTTGTGCCCAATCACTATTATAGGGAGATGTTTAAGAGGCTACAAACTTTGACGCAAGGGTCAAAGAGTGTTGAGGACTACTATAAGGAGATGGATGTAGTCATGATTAGGGCCAATATTGAGGAGGATAGTGAGGCAACCATGGTTCGTTTTCTTTGTGGCTTGAACAGGGAGATTCAAGATCAAGTGGAGCTTAGGCACTACTTGGACCTTGGCGAGATGGTGCAAATGGCCATAAAGGTGGAACAACAACTCAAAAGGCGTGGAGTTGGCCGCACCAACCAAACTGGAGGTACGTCTTCTTCTTGGCGACCAAATGTGGAAAAGCGTGATGATAGCAAAGTGTTGACCAAGCCTAAGATTGAGACGAAGCAAGAGGCACCTAGACACGGAGTGCAAGGTAAAACTGAAATTCCTTCTACTCGTTCTAGAGATACTAAATGTTTTAGATGTCAAGGGTTGGGTCATATTGCGAGTGAGTGTCCTAATAAGAGGGTAATGTTTTTGAATGAGTATGGTGAGTATGAGTCTCAAAGTGAGGGAGATGGCGAGGGTAGTGATGATGATATGCCTGCGTTGGAGGATCCCGATGAGGGATATGGAGCGGTTATAGGAGAAGCGCTAGTGACTAGGCGAATCATGTGCCCAAGTCAAGGATGAGGAGACTAGCCAAAGGGAGAATTTGTTCCACAGTAGATGTTTTGTGAATGGTAAGGTTTGCAATGTAATCATTGATAGGGGGAGTTGCACTAATGTGGCTAGTGTTGAGATGGTGGAAAAATTGGGATTGCCTACAATAAAACACTCTCAACCATATAGGCTTCAATGGTTGAATGATTGTGCGGAGTTGAAAGTAAATAGGCAAGTTCTAGTGTCATTTTCTATTGGGAAGTATGTGGATGAGGTTTTGTGTGACGTGGTGCCCATGCATGCTTGTCATATTTTGTTGGGTAGACCATGGCAATTTGATAGGCACGCTACTCATGATGGGTTCAAAAATCATTATTCATTTTTTTTAAAGAAAGAATCCATTGTATTGCTTCCTTTGTCCCCAAAGCAAGTATTGGAGGACCAATTGAAAAAGAAAAAGAGAAATGAGGCCGAAAAAAGGAGTGAATTAAAAAGTGAGATGGCCTTTGAAAGCAAAAATGAAGTGGCTGAAAAAAAGAGTGATCAAAAGAGTGAGATAGCCATAAAAACAAAAAAGGAGATGAAAGAAAATGAGGGAAAGGAAAAGGAGAGGAAAGAGGCCAAAAAGAAATCATATATGGCCCAAAAAGGTGAGTTGAAACAATTGTTGCACACACATGAACCACTTGTGTTAATTCTTTACAAAGAGATCCTCCTTAACACAAGTGATATAGTCGGATCCCTTCTGAGTGTTATTGTTTCACTATTGAAGGAATTTGACGATGTATTTCCGGAGGAGCTACCTCAAGGCTTACCACCATTGAGGGGGATTGAACACCAAATTGATTTGGTGCCCGGGAGTGCCTTGCCGAACCGTCCAGCTTATAGGAGCAATCCGGAGGAGACTAAGGAGCTGCAACGACAGGTAAGTGAGCTATTAGATAAAGGGTTTGTGCGTGAGTCCATGTCACGTTGTGCGGTGCCCGTTTTACTAGTCCCTAAGAAAGATGGCTCATGGCGTATGTGTGTGGATTGTAGGTCAATCAATAACATAACCATTAAGTATAGGCATCCCATACCTAGAGTAGATGATATGTTAGATGAATTGCATGGGTCTTGCATTTTTAGCAAAATTGATTTGAAAAGTGGGTATCACCAAATTAGGATGAGAGAAGGTGATGAGTGGAAAACTGCTTTTAAAACTAAATATGGGTTATATGAGTGAATGGTTATGCCTTTTGGCTTAACTAATGCACCTAGCACTTTTATGAGGTTGATGAATCATGTTTTGCGTGCACACATAGGAAAATTCGTTGTGGTCTATTTTGATGATATCCTCGTGTATAGCAGAAACTTAGATGAGCATGTTAACCACTTGAAACTTGTGCTAATCACATTAAGGGCTGTAAATTTGTATGCTAACTTGAAGAAATGTGATTTTTGTACTAGCAAACTTGTCTTTCTTGGGTTTATGGTAAGTTAACAGGGTATACAAGTTGACGAAGACAAGATAAGTGCTATTCGAGATTGGCCAACGCCTACTACTGTTGGTCAAGTTCGAAGTTTTCATGGTCTTGCAAGCTTCTATAGGAGGTTTGTCAAAGATTTTAGCACATTGGCGGCACCGATGATGGCGGTGATCAAGAAGAACGTTCCATTCCATTGGGGCGAGGAGTAAGAGAAGGCCTTTAATCTCATTAAGCAAAAATTGATTAATGCTTCATTACTTGTTTTAACCGATTTTGCTAACACCTTTGAAATTGAATGTGATGCTTCAGGTGTAGGTATTGGTGGCGTGTTGATGCAAGGAGGAAGGCCGGTGGCGTACTTTAGTGAGAAGCTCAATGGGGCAGCGCTGAACTATCCCACGTATGACAAGGAGTTCTATGCACTTGTGAGAACTCTTGAGACGTGGCAGCACTACTTGAGGCCTAAAGAGTTTGTGATTCATACGGATCATGAGTCTCTAAAGCACCTCAAGGGGCAAGAAAAGCTGAACAAGCGGCATGCTAAGTGGGTGGCTTTCATAGAGACATTCCCCTACATGATCAAGTATAAGCAAGGTAAGGAAAACGTAGTGGCCGACGTACTATCACGGAGGTATGTGCTTTTCTCTACTTTGGAATCTAAAATCTTGGGGTTTGAGCTTGTTAAAGAATTGTATGTGCTAGATGATGATTTTAAAGAAGTGTTTGAAACTTGTATGCATGGTCCACATGATAAATTCTACTTGCATAAGGGTTTCTTGTTTAGAGAGGATAGATTGTGCATTCATAAGTCATCAATTCGTGAACTACTTGTTAGGGAAGCACATGGGGGTGGTCTAATGGGACATTTTGGTGTGGAAAAAACTTTGAATGCTTTGCATGAACATTTTTATTGGCCACACATGAAGCGTGATGTTGAGCGTATTTGTGAGAAGTGCATAACTTGTAGACAAGCTAAGTCTAGGACACTACCACATGGATTATATACACCACTTTCCGTCCCTAGTGAACCTTGGGTTGTTATCTCTATGGACTTTGTTTTGGGGTTGCCTAGGACAAAGAAGGGGAGGGACTCTATATTTGTTGTTGTGGATAGATTTTCTAAGATGGCACACTTTATAGCTTGTCACAAAACTGATGATGCATCTAACATTGCGGATTTGTTCTTTAGAGAAGTCGTTAGGTTGCATGGCATGCCTAGGACTATTGTGTCTGACCGTGATGTTAAATTCTTAAGTTACTTTTGGAAAACACTATGGGCTAAACTTGGCACTAAATTACTGTTTTCTACGACCTGTCATCCTCAAACTGATGGTCAAACTGAGGTAGTTAATAGGAAGTTAGGAACTTTATTACGTGTTATTCTTAAAAAGAACTTAAAGAATTGGGAAAATTACTTGCCATTTGTTGAGTTTGCGTATAATCGTTGCGTGCATTCTACTACTAATTATTCGCCATTTGAAATTGTGTATGGTTTTAATCCTTCAACTCCGTTGGATTTGATGTCGTTACCTGTGAGTGAAAGGTTAAACTTGGACGGCAAAAAGAAGGCTAAATTTGTTAGGTGGTTGTATGAAAAGGCCAAAGCCAACATTGAGAAGAAGAATGAACAATATGCTAAGCAAGCCAACAAAGGGAAAAAGAAGGTGGTATTCGAGAAGGGTGATTGGGTGTGGTTACACTTGAGGAAGGAAAGGTTCCCTGAAAAGCGTCGATCAAAGCTATTACCTAGGGGCGATGGACCATTCCAAGTTCTTGAGAGGATCAATGACAATGCCTACAAACTCGACTTGTCAGGTGAGTATAATGTTAGCTCTACTTTTAATGTTAGTGACTTGTCGTTGTTTGATGTAAGTGATGAGCTAGATTTGAGGACAAATCCTCTTCAAGAAGGGGAGGATGATGCGAACATGGACGGCCAAGCTCCAAAGAAAGCATGGGATCCGTTGCAGTTTCCGGAAGGACCAGTCACGAGGGGACGACTAAAGAGATTCGAGGCACTATAGGGAGTCATGAGCAAGCATGAAGGGGTCGTGATGCATGGGAGTGCGTTTGGAGGCCAAAGGAATATCATTCAAGCATTGATGGAGCAGATCGAGTCTAGACGGACCTGCACACGGACCTGCACACGGGGTCCGTGCTCTTTACAGCCTGAGATGCCATTGACAGAGCCTACACGGACCCGACGACGGACCCAGGCACGGGGTCCGTGCCATATTACATTGGCGAAGACAGTTTCTACACGGACCCGTACACGGAGGTGAGCACGGGGTTCGTGTCCCTTGTTTCCAGCTGAAGTTTATTCCCGAGTGTACACGGACCCGGACACGGAGGGCCACACGGGGTCCGTGTCCTAGAGTTTTGGGCGAGAAAAATTACCTTCTTTAGAGTTTTATTTTGTTAGGAAACTAGATTTTGTTATCTTTTTTGATATAAGACATATCTTGGACGAAATTTTGACACACAATACACATATTTTTTTTGAGTTTTATCAAACTTGTGAGATTTTCTCTCAACTTTTTCAAAGCTTAGCTTTGTAAATCCAAAATCAAATTTATCAAAGTTTCTAACTTTGTGGCGTTTGTCGGTCGATCTTGTGCGGATTGTCGTAGGCATCGTTCTTCGAAGGTTCGTTCTAATTTTCAATTGTTACTTCCGTGTTTATTTGTTGCTAGACTTTTCATAGTTTAGAGGTGAATATCACAAAATACTTGATTCAAAAGATCGGGAAAACAAAAACGATTCTTTGTTTGATATTGAATTGAGGGCGCGATTCGTTTTAATCGTGTTTGCTATTCATTCGTACAAAGATTCACATCATTATGTTGGTATTTTCTAGGTTCAGAGCTTTCTGTCAGATTGTTTTAGTGAGGTACGCGATGTATTGACTGAGATATCCAAGCATAGTATACACTCTTATATCCTGCATATTTATCTGTTGCATGATACATGTTTTACTGCTTTGACATATCATGTTGAGCCTGATATCTTTTGAGATATACCTCGTTTGTTGGGGCCGCTCAGCCCTATTCTGTATTGTGGACGATGGGGCATCGAGAGCTACAGTGTTCGACGGGACCTGTGGGCTCTTATGACCTGGACATTGCAGGTCCACGTCTTGATGATGAGTGTGGGAGCCAAAACATGCTTAGGACAGATCAGAGACTACACACTCAGGCGCATCGAGACTGAGCATGAGATTCTTTACTTGATCCTTGAAATCCGAGCATACTGCATTTCGCATGCATCATATCTGTTTGTATACTCGTACATTCTCGTATTGGGCGATTGTCGCTCACGTCCTTATTTTCATCTTGGGCACCCCATTCCAGGGGACAGGTCTTAGGTTGGACGGTTCGGACAAACAGGGCAGTGGCTAAAGGAGTTGGGTTTTCGTTGGTGATCTAGTGGAGGTTTTCTGTGGTTTATCGTTTTCTCATTTAGTGTTATATTTTCTTTATGGTTGTATTAATGTTTAAGACTGCTGTTAGTGTTCTGTTTTCTTTTGGGTTGTAAGATGATTAAGTTATTTGGTTTTCGCTGTTTAATTGTTATTATTAAGTTTAATGTTACATGTTTATTAGTCTGTTTAGTAGTGGCTGGGGTAAGAGCGCTACAGTTTATTTCCGAGTCATTTTTCCGACTAGAAATCATACCAAAGGCTATGGATTTGGGATTCAGAGTTGATTTCATTAGGAGATCAGATGTTTACCTCGTAGATAATGAAGATATTGGAGCTTCGGTTATAGAAAAATACGGTGCAGGCAGATTTGATTGTGCTGTCGTTGCTAGAGTTCGACATTATTCTGGGTATCGACTGGCTTTCTTTGAACGGAGCTACCATAGATTTTCGACGGAGGTTAGTATCTGTCTAACCGCACAGTTGTAAGCAATTTATTTTTTAGGCAGCCAGACACCAACAGATGTCGCACATCATTTCTTGCATCTGTGCGAGGAAGCTCATGTTGAGAGGCTGTCAGGCATTTTTGGCGAGTATTATGACAAAGACCAAGCCAGTTAGCCAGAGGCTAAAGGATGTAGAGATGGTCAAGGATTTTCCCATCTTTTACCTGGATGTTGTTTCAGGCATTCCACCAGACAGAGAGGTAGACTTTTCTATCGAGCTGTTGCGGGCACATTGCCGATTTCTAAGGCACGTACCCTATCATCTAGCAGCTGCAGAAATGAAGGAACTGAAGGATCATATACAGGACTTGCTACACAAGGGTTTCATCCGCCCGATCTTTTCTCCATGGGGTGCACCAGTACTGTTTATTAAGAAGAAAGACGATAGCATGAGGCTTTGCATCGATTACAGGGAGCTGAACCAGGTCAGAGTTAAGAATAAGTATCCGATGTCCAGGATCGAGGATCTATTTGATCAGCTTCAGGAAGCATCAGTATTCTCGAAGATAGATCTCCGATCAAGATACCACCAGCTCAAAGTGAGAGAGTATGATGTGCATAAGACGGCTTTCAAGACGCGTTATGGGCACTTTGAGTTTATGGTGATGCCCTTCGGACTGATGAACGCGCCAGCGATCTTCATGGATCTCATGAATCGTGTGTTTCAGCCATATTTGGATAAGTTCGTCATAGTTTTCATAGACGACATCCTGATATACTCGAAGAGCAGAAAGGAGCATAGTCAGCATTTGAGGACAGCACTACAGGTCTTGCAGGACCGTTCACTGTATGCCAAGTTCAGTAATTGCGAGTTTTGGATTGACAGAGAGGGATTCTTGGGTTACATCATATCTTGAGATAGAGTGGATGTCGATCCCAACAAAGTCGAGGCAGTCCGAGATTGACTAGTGCCTAATAGTGCAACAAAGATCTGCAGTTTCTTGTGGTTGGCTGGGTACTACAGGGAGTTTATTCAGGGATTTTCTTCCATTGCGGTGCCCGTGACCGCCTTGACGAAGAAGAATGCCAAATTCATTTGGGGCTTAGTGTGCCATGAGAGTTTTGATAGGCTGAAGCAAGCATTGACTTCAGCGCCAGTTCTAGCTATGCCATCAGGGAAAGGGTAGTTTGTGCTTTATACAGATTCTTTGAAGCTCGTTTTGGGCACAGTTTTGATGCAGCATGACAGGATTATAGCCTACATATCCAGAAAATTGAATTTCCATGAGAAGAATTACCCGACTCATGACCTCGAGCTAGCAGCAATGTTATTCGCCCTGCAGATATGGAAGCATTATCTGTATGGGGAGAAGTGCAGAATTTTCACCAATCACAAGAGCCTGAAGTACTTTTTCACATAGAAAGAACTGAACATCAGACAGCGGAGGTGGCTAGAGCTAGTGAAAGATTATGACAGCGAAATTAGCTACCATGCGGGTAAGGCTAATGTGGTCGCGGATGCCCAGAATAGGAAGCATGCAGTGATTGATAAGTTGTGGGTACAGAAGCCGTTGCAGGCAGAGATTCAGAGGTTTGAGCTTGCAGTGTATGCCAAGGGCGACGCCCCTAGTCTTTCTACCCTGATAGTACAGCTGACACTGAGAGACAAGATTCGAGTAGGGCAAACTTCTGACGAGCAGCTGCAGAATTGGAGACAGATGAATGAGTTTAAGGGCTTGAGGTTGTATACAATTGAGGACAACATAGTCAGATATCGTGACCGACTATCGGTGCGGTGATTCCTTGAGAGCAGATATAACGAGAGAGGCTCACAGCACCCCGTACTCCATTCATCCATAGAGTACAAAAATGTACAAGGATTTTTAGTCACTTTATTGGTGGTCGGGCATGAAGCGAGAAACTCTTTGTTTCATGTCGGAGTGTTTGACGTGTCAGCAGGTCAAGGCAGAGCATTAGAGACCGGCAGGAAAACTGAGACTGCTCCCTATTCCTGAGTAGAAACGACAATACATCATCATGGATTTTGTGACAAGGCTACGGAGGACAATTAGGGGATATAACGCCATTTGGGTGATAGTTGATCGGCTCACTATGTCAGCACACTTTCTACCAATAAAAACTTTCATCATGATTCAATACGCAGAGCTATATATCATAGAGATAGTCAGACTGCATGGGATTCCAGTGTCCATCGTGTCAGACAGGGACCCAAGATTCACGTCTGCATTCTGGAAGAGTATGCCTCAGGCATTGGTACCAAGTTGTTATTCAGTACAGCTTTTCACCCGCAGACCGACGGTCAGCCTGAGAGGGTGATTCAGATCTTGGAGGACATACTCAGAGCTTGTATGATCGACTTTCAGGACAGCTGGGAGCCGAAGTTACCTATCATGTAATTCACGTACAGCAACAGTTATGTGGCATCTATTGGTGTGGCTCCATATGAGGCATTTTCTTGGAGGAAGTGTAGGTCACCAGTTTATTTGGATGAGGTAGGGGAAAAATCAGAGTTGGGGTAGTCAGATATTGTCAGACAGACTACAGAGTTAGTGGTCAAGATTCGGGACATGATGAAGATCGCTCAGAGCCGACGGAAGAGCTATGCAGATCAGCGGCGCAGGGATCTAGATATTTCAGTGGGCGATCATGTGTTCGTGAAGGTCACACCGATGAAGGGTGTGATGAGATTCGGAAATAAGGGTAAACTAAGTCCTAGATCCATAGGACCATTCGAGATCCTCGAGAGAGTTGGGACACTAGCTTACAGAGTTTCATTACCGTAAAATCTGGCGGGAGTTCATAATGTGTTCCACGTCTCAATGCAGCGGAGGTTACTCAGATATTGGACAGTCAGGAGTGGAGACTCCGAAAAGAGGTGATCCAGATGGTCAAGGTCAAGTGACTGAATCATTCTGAGGAGGAGGCTACATGGGAGACTAAGACCAAGATGAGGAGTCGCTACCCGGAGTTATTTGGTACGTTGTAAATTTCGATGATCAAATTCTATATAAGGTGGGAGGAATTGAAAGGTCGAGGAATTTGAGCTACGTAACCTGACTGCATGCATTCTAGAGTTTTGCTAAAATATATGTTTAATTAGTTTAAAGCATTAAATGTGTGATTATTGCATGGATATGAATTTCATTTCATGGTTTATTAAGATTTCATGTATTAGGACTTTTAGTAGTATTTCGCGCTCAAACGAGAAACGGATTCCGGGGACAGTTAAGGAAAAATATTTTTATTAAATAATTATTTTAATTATTTAATATATGTTGCAAATAAGGGTGATTCTTGAAAATGAGCCTTGGTAGGGTATTTTCACACATGGAATCATAATTTAAGCCGGTACACAAATTTTAGCGTGCTGGAGGACATTTTGAGGCTTTTGGCAATATTTTCAAAAATGTACCTAAACGAAATATTTTTCGGAAGAGTTTTAGGGCTTAATGCGATTATTTAATGCATAATGGGCCCAAAAATCTACTAGATTTCATTATTTTAATTAAGGGTCCGTTATACACTAATTATTTTATTAAAACCTACCTTCAAAACCCTAAACCTACTCCTTACTATTTCGGCCGCCCCCTTCATCATCCTCCAACAGCCTCCTTCGAATTTCAGCAGCTCTCCCCCTTAGGTTTTCTCAAGCTTTTTGCAAAGAACTTCTTCCTCGTCTCTCTGGTGCAAGTTCTACGCGTATATCTCAAAGGTTTCGAGCGTAATAACGCAAAAGCACGCCTATATCTCGTTTTTCTCATCATTCACATCAATATATGTTGGTTTGTGGGTTTTTGCATAAAATAATCTTAGTCGTATCATGTTGTGTACGTTTTAAACAATTTTGACATGAAATATACCTAAAATTTTTATGTAACTCACGTTTTCATGGTTCTTTTGCAAGGGGCTGCTAGGGCTAGGTGCTAAAGTGTTGTACACGTCAAGGGCTACGGCGTCAAGGTGCTAGAGTCGGGTGTGATCGAGTTTGGTTGAGGGGTGATCAGGACTAGGGCATAGGTTGATGCATGGGGCTAGATCCATCTACGTGTACCACGGTTATACGTAGATGGATCCATCGACTGGAGTTCATATGAAAGTCACAACTAATGAACACGTTTTCAAATAAAGAAAATTTAACACGTATATGTTGATATTATGCGATAATGTCATGTTTATGCTTTGTCATGTCATGTTTATGCTTACACTTTTGAGATCATAAAATGTATTTTAATCACAGTATTTTTCACGGTTGCATGTTATGTATATATACTTGCTATTACGTTTCAGGCGTATTGAGTTTTAGACTCACTAGGTGTGAATGATGCAGGTGAGCATATTGATACGTAGACTGGTGGCGCCAAATGCTAAGTAGACGAGGCTGGATGTACGCACGCTAACCCGAGGACCATATTTTTTCCGCACATTATGTTTATTAGTTAGAAGTAAACATGGATATTTTTATACACTTTAGCTTTTATATGTTAATGGTTTGACAGGACTTTGCATGTTTTATATTTGAATTATTTTAAATAACAGTCTAGGGTTTGATGTTGAGATATTCTTTTTAACTACAGTATTTTTACCAATAGTTGAATACTTTTATTTTAAAATGTGTGATTTACCGCTGTTATTGCATGCATGCGCTTAAATGTAATTTTCGAAAATAATTTACAAAAAAAAATATATATATAGTAGTATTTTAGTAGCACGAGTCGTTTCATGAAATCCTAACATCATTTATTTTTTCAATAAACAGTGGTTATGTACAAAATATCAACATAAAAAATGTTGTTGAAATATGAAAGAAAACGACTTCAACTACTGAAATATAGAATGAAAAACTATGAAAACACTTGACTAAGCCTATGAGAATTTTGTAGAGAGTTTGGTAGAATTGTACGAGAGATTGTGTGTGTTTTTTGTGTTGGCCGATGCCCCCATTTTCTTCTCTATAATGTGCGGTTTTTTCGACTCTCTCCAGGACTCATGAACCACCCATGTTTCTTTGCCATGATCTCCACATCATTTGATATATTAAAACCAATTTTGAATTAGTTTTTTTATTTTATATGCTTCTTTTATTCTTCTTCGTAGCTTGATTAAGTTTTGGCCATGTTCACATTTGAGCCTAATTGAAATATAGTCCTAACAACAGTATATAAGAGTAATATTATATTGGATTAGATATCCAATTATAAGAGACAGAAGTAGATATAGGACTTGGGATTGGAATGTTTTGATTCTAATTTAGAATATGGGTTTTGGGAAGAATTAAGAAAATATAAAATATTTTTGTCTTTATATTACTGTATTTTTATATAAAAAATTTACTAAACGCGATTTATGTGGAAAATTGTGTTATTTGTTTTGCACGGTATTATGCGAATAGGAAAATTTATTTACAATTCCAAATACAATAGTTTACCCAGAAAGATGAGTTTGAAATGACCGTAACACCACTACAAAGGCATTCCAGCTTAGCATGTGCCTGTTTAAGAGTCAATGGTACAACTGTTAAAATGGGCCTTGAGAAGCTCTTACTACAAGAAATTGGCTAATTGAGTGCAGCTGCAATATATGTGCTTAGGGTTGCAAAATCACCAGATTTTAAATAACGATCGGCTATTTCAAGATAATAAATAGAGCAATCATAATTAAACATGATTTGTATAATTCTTTTAACTTCACATCTTGTGTTCCTCTAACCGAGTTGCGTATAAACTTTTTAGTCGATTGAGCATTGGATCTGGCCATGTCTATAGAGACTCTCAGAATAGTGTAAACATTTTGATTAATCCTAAAGAACCCCCAAGAAATCCCCGTCAAATCGAATCTATCATCCTAACTGTTACCGAGTTCAGGCAAACATTTTGATTGCTATCCCCTAAATAAATGGAAACGTTAGATTAATCCTACGAATATCATTCTATCCTTGACCGACTCGTTTATCATTTGTTCCCCTCACGAAGCTAACATGAAAGCTGTCTGAACAAAGGGCTGATACTTGAGCATGTAGCCAAGTAATTTTCAACACAAAAAACAGAAATTTAAAATGCTATGCTGGAATGTGACTCTCGGTGTATTTCTTTTCAAAAGTAAATTCATCCACAGATAAAAACAAAGTATCTTCATAACCATAGAAGCTCGGAGTAAACAAGCTTATGATATTATTACTCTCAAGCCACATGATGACCTGGAAGAAACATTTCAGTGCAGTATTATGATCAAAAGAAGAAGATTAAGAAATCTATTTCAACCACTTAATCAAATTTAAATTAAGGGCAGAAATGAAAAAGAAAACCTGTTTTATGTCCGGTTGCAACTCTCAAAAATAAACATGAGCTGTTGACATAACAAGATGCAAAGCTTCCTATATGTGAATGGGCTTGTCGTAAGTAGCCATAGCAGCCTCCTTCACTGCCTCACTCATAGTTGGATGAGCATGACAAGTTCGAGCAATGTCTTCACTAGATGCTCCATAATGCAAAGCCAAAACAGCCTCGTGAATTATTTCCCCTGCATTTGGAGCCATGATGTGGACACCTAAAATTTTATCAGTCTCCTTCTCAGCAAGTATCTTGACCACTCCCTCAGCATCATCAATTGTTTTTGCCCTACTATTTGCCAAGAAAGGGAACTTTCCAACACGATAATCAATTCCAAGTGTTTTCACCTGCTCCTCAGTTTTCCCCACGTATGCCACCTCAGGGTGAGTGTAAACAACTCCCGGGACCAAATCGTAGTCAACATGAGCCTCCTTACCGGCAATACATTCCACACATGCAACCCCATCCTCTTCCGCTTTGTGAGCCAACATAGGGCCGGGAATAACGTCACCAATGGCATACACACCTGGTACATTAGTGGCAAACCGCTCATTCACTAAGATCCGCCCAGCCTTATCAGTTTCAATCCCTAATTTTTCCAATCCAAGTCCAGCAGTAAATGGAACTCTGCCAGCAGAAACGAGAACAACGTCAGTTTCAAGAATGGTCTGATCACCTCCAGCTGAGGGTTCAAGGGTCAACTTCAAAGTATTACCACTGGCATCAACAGACAGCACCTTAGTTTTAAGCATGAACTTCATCTTTTGTTTCTCAAGAGCACGTTGAAATTGTTTTCGGACTTCACCATCCATGGTTGGTACGATGTCTGGTGCAAATTCAACAACATTGACCTCTGACCCCAGGCGACCCCAGACAGAGCCCATTTCAAGCCCAATATAGCCTGCCCCTATAACTACGAGCCTCTTGGGAATTTCTTTCAACGCCAAGGCCCCAGTAGATGATACAATTCTCTCCTCATCAATGGTTATCCCAGGTAAACTTTTGACATCAGAACCAGTTGCCACTATAATATTCTTCCCTTTCACAACTGTGTTGCCACCATCTAGAGTATCAACAGAAACTTCGGAAGGAGAAAGAAACTTTCCATATCCCTTAACATAGTTAACTTTGTTCTTCTTGAATAGACCCTCAATTCCTTTGGTTAAATTACTAACTGCTTTATCTTTCTGGGCCATCATGGCTGGTACATCAACCTCAACAGAAGAAATCTTTACACCGTGATTAGCAAACGAATGCTTGGCTTCATGATACATGTGAGAAGAATGTAGCAACGCCTGCACAAGATACATTGGAACATAGAGAGTTTAACTCAAAACATCATGTAAGGTCCAAAAATACGATAACGTAATCTAACTGCATGCAAATCTAGAGAAAATGGAAAATGAATAAATGGTTCTAATGATATGAATAAATTATGATGCGCATGGCTACATGTTTAAAATAGGGTTTTCTGTTAAAATGCATAAAGCTGTGTATTAAAGGTTATTCGAGACGCGATCGAGGAACGAAGATCAGGGACCATATAAGAGAAAATGTTTTTATTAAATAATTATTTTTAGTTGTTTAATGTGTGGTGCATTTTAAATAGAATTTTTGAAAATGAGGTGTTTTGAAGTGTTTTTATACGCCGAGTTATATTTTAACCGGTAATCGATTTTCGTTAAAAATAAGGACTTTTTGATAACTCGGCTAATATTTTCACGAGCTTTACTTAACAAAATATTTTAAATATTACTTAATGGGCTATTATACCCATTTTATTGGGCCTAAACCTTGCCATACTACTTTATATCAAAAATAAGGCCCTAAAACCGTATCCTACAAATACTAAACCACACACCTCACCTCTCAAAGAGCTAGGAACACACTTACGGTTTTGAGAGGATATTCACGCAAGTTTGGAGGAAATCAGCAAGGTCCTCCCTCCGTCGACGTTCTTCGCATCTCAACTCGTTTTTCATGCGCAACCAACACAAAAGCAAGCCTTAATCTCTTTTTTCTCATCTATAACACCATATTATATGTTTGATGCATGTTTGCATGAAAAGGTTTTTACCCTTTAGGTTATTTTCGTTTGTGTGCCATGTTATGCCCAAAACTCAAGTTTTTGTGATCCAAACCTTATGTTAACATTGCACAAAGGGGCTGCCATGGAAGGGGCGTCATAAGGGACGATTTCCAGTAGGTTTAAGGGTCACAATGACAAGGCTAAGGGCTGGACAAGAGCTAGGGAAAGGTTGAACGAAAACCTAGGGTTTAAGGGCAAGCTAGGGCACAGCTTGTGTTTCTACAAGGGCCCGGCCTTAGCTGCTGTTAGGGCACGACCAAGAGACCTAACGGGATGATAGGATGGTCCTAGGGTGGTCGCACGAGGCTTGGCTCGAAAACTGGTGTGATCACGTGGGAGTAGAAAGCCGCACATGGTATGAGTGATCGGGTTTGAGGGGCTGGGCTTCTAGGTCCTTTAGGCTCGGTCAAGTAGGGTCCATAGGGGTCCAATAGGGTCGTAGAGGGGCTGCACGGTGGTTGGTGCGAAGGCTAAGGGCTGGTGCGCAAGCTGGATGTCGCGCATGGCTCCTACGGCACGGCTTGAAGGGCTAGGCACGGTTGGGGTGCTAGGCCTGGTCCAGTTGGTTGTCAAGGGCTTGAGTAGTCTCCTAGGGTCGATGGTTAGGGGCTGGGCAGGATGGTTAGTGTAACGCCCCAGATTCGATGACTGTACTCATTGTATCAAGACGGGTCTTTCCCGCGTGCTTATGTCCTCACACGCACCCTGGGAAACTTCCCAGGAGGTCATCCATCCCAAAATTGCCCCAAGTCAAGCACGCTTAACTTTAGAGTTCTTATGTGATAAGCTACCGAAAAGAAAATGCACCTTCGTGATATGAGTAGTATCAATCAAAATCTTTTAAGCCCTCTTCAACTGTACAGTCCACTACATTGAACAGTCTCGGAATCCCTCTCCTTCCGGTGTAATAACGGTTCATTCATGTTCCCTCCACCTAGAAGCCTGCCAGGAGCCACTCATTGTCCGTGCCACCTCATGGCACCGGCGATCACCCCCCGCCCTCTTCGGCCCCAGGCCTCACATGCCCACCAGCTTCCGCTTGGTTCGTCCCCGAACCACACCGTACTCGGAGAGGTCGGCTCTTATACCACTTGTAACGCCCCAGATTCGATGACTGTACTCATTGTATCAAGACGGGTCTTTCCAGCGTGCTTATGTCCTCACTCACACGCACCCTGGGAAACTTCCCAAGAGGTCACTCATCCCAAAATTGCCCCAAGTCAAGCACGATTAACTTTAGAGTTCTTATGTGATGAGCTACCGAAAAGAAGATGCACCTTCGTGATATGATTAGTACCAATCAAATCTTTTTAGCCCTCTTCAACTGTACAGTCCATTACATTGAACAGTCTCGGAATCCCTCTCCTTCCGGTGTAAGAACGGTTCATTCATGTTCCCTCCACCTAGAAGCCTGCCAGGAGCCACTCATTGTCCGTGCCACCTCATGGCACCGGCGATTACCCCCCGCCCTCTTCGGCCCCGGGCCTCACAGTTAGGGCTGGGGCTTGAAGTAACTCATGGTACGTAAACTAGGGTTTTCGAAAAGAAAGGAACAAAAGTTCAGTAGGTGTCCTAGGCTGATGCAAGGGTTTGATGGGCTTGAATTGGGTTGCATGTGGTACGGTTAGGTGTTAATAATCTTTGGTTCTAGTTTGGTAAGGTTTGGTTAAGTTTCGAGTCCATACAAGTCAAAACCGGGATTCACGTCTAAGTTTAAAAACGAATTGGGAAATTAGTCGAGAAGCTTAAATTTACGCCTAATAAATATTTAGGGGCATATTTTTAAGGTGCTATGTTAAGTGGAATGATTTGGGTGGTCGTTTTAAGGTCTAAGGATAAATTGGGAAAGTTAGTGTTTCAGGGGCAAAACAGTCATTTTACACCTGAAAAATGTTAGACGTTCTGGCAGTGCCTTGAATGTTATAATAAATGTTAAAACTTTTATTTTAAATGTTTATGGAGATTTATGATGAAACGTTAATTTCTAAAAGACATATTGCATGCTTGGTTTAAAAGAATAATGATTTAAATGTAAATGAATTTTTTTAAGTGATGGAAATATGAAAAGTTGAAGGAGGTGAATTGATTGTGACTAATATGTCGATGTGTAAGGGCAAGGCTCAGTTGACGGGTGAGAGTGTCGTTGATGTCCCCGCAGCCCAGTACCGTAGTAATACGTATATAGATCCATCGACCTACAGCTAATACGAAAGTCACAATTGAGGATCTTAATTCAATAAAAAGGGAAACATATACGTATATGAAGAAAGAAAATATGATATGATATTTTAAAAAGAAAACGTTAAAGTTTATGTTAATGAAAAGCTATTTTATTAAAAGTATTTTTACTATTGCTTGTGAATGTATATGTATTACTTGCTATCATGGTTAAGGTTTGTTGAGTCAATAGACTCACTAGGTGAAATTGATGCAGGTGAGCTTGATAATAATGGAGGTCTTGATAGATGATCTTGCTGGACTGAAGGTGCACACAATTTTCAGAGTGAAGCAACAATTGATGACAGTAAAAAAGCCCTAGAGAGAGAAATTTGAAAATGCTCTCCTCGTTTAAACCTCAAGATATCGGCTTCTTCCTCTGTTCAATCACCATCTTCTATTCCTGACTTTTGTCGATCGCCCCTTCCCTCAGCTACCGGCGCCGGCCGTTAGCATCTTCCAACTTCACACCTTTTCTCGCCTGCCTTTCTGGAAATGCGTCGCTCTATGCTCGTTATCTTTGCTGGAAGCCATCTCTGCATTTTATCTTCTCCGACTACCTGGTTGCATCACCGATTATAACCGACCTTTTTCAACTCCTACCGCCATCTCATAATACTTCAGCTGTGCGTCCAATTGTCATAAAAATCCAGTGCCTAAAACCTACAAACCTATCTGATAACCATTACAGTAACCATATCCAAGCCATTAGTCATGAACAGAGGGATGAATCGAAATAATTTCAGGAGAGCTTGCGAGGTTAAAATAGAGCAAAAATTGTTTCTTATAAGCAGTGGTAGGAGGGGGTTTTCTGTGTGTGTGATGGAGAGAACTAGAAATGCAAGCTATGAGCTGGAAGTGGATTTGGAAAGTTTAGATTGGATATTGATGAAATTATGGGAATACATCAACAAACCTCAATCATGTCCTAAGTTTAATAGATTCAGAGGAAGAGAAGTTGTAATTTCTATGCAGAAAATTGTGAATGGCCGAGGAAGCTATCAAAGTGGTGGGACTTGAAGGCGGGTTCATCAACAGCAATATGAAGATCTCAACTCAATTGCATTATAGTGGATTCCGTAAACAGAGCAGCGTATGAAACTTATGAAAAAAGATCTTATGCACAAGTGGTGGTTAACGGTGCTAGAGTATTGGCGGGATGGGGTACAGCGACAAGATTCAATGGGAACGGTTGCTACGTAGTACCTAAAAGTGACAATGGAAACATGGATTCAGAAAAACAAAAACAACAGCAAATAACAAATGAAGAAGGATGCGAGCTTAAGAATAAAGGTCGAAAATTGAGTTCGGACATCACAGGTAATTCCAAAGAACAGGTGATTGAGGGCAAAGTACAAAAATCAGATGGAAGAGGTTGCGTTTCTGAACCAGGGCATCGACAGTGGCAAATCAAGATTCTTAAGAAATTAAGGCCGAAAGGAGAGGATGAATTTTTGAAAGGGACTATCAACCACACAGAGGAGGAGAGTAGACCAAAAGAAAGAAATTTGAGTTTGTTTATCACAGGAAACTCCTGAAGTCAAAAAAACAGACAATTCACTCCAGTCAGCAAGGAATTCCAAATCTTATACTCATGGAGGATGGGATACAAACAATGGAGGGAGATGAGGGGAAATGGGACAGTCATATTTCTGAAACTTCAGATGAGTCGACTCCGCAATCAATGGAACTCGAAGATTTAGGGGACTTTTTTGAATTATCTCCGAGGAAGGTTTACACTGTACCCAATTCTATTCCTTTTGAACAAAATTCTTTCTATTATATTCCTGTGTCAATCTCAAATGTGGGGGTGATGGGAGGGGTAGAGAATAAAAGAGGGATGGGAAAATCACCATTAGTTGAAGAGTAGGGTATGTCGGGGAACAATTCCTTAGGGCAGCATTTTGGAAAGGAAACAGGAGGGAGATGTGAGGCTCTCGAAATGATGGATAATGTGTGGGCGGCTGAGAATGAGTGTCTATTGAAGATGGGTGTAGAAAAGTGGATTATTTTGATTTACAGGAAGAAGGGAAGGTTGGTGGAAAGACAAGAGTGTAGTTTCAGATAGAGTACGAGGGCTGACGATGTGAAGCGATGAAAGTTTATTCATGGAATATTAGGGGTGGGGGTTCAGCTAGACGTAGGGGATTGAGACGTGCCGTCTTTGCTAAAGAAAAACCAGATTTAATTGTGTTGCAGGAAATTAAAAGAGAGGTGGTGGATAGGAAATTTATTGCAAGTATATGGAAATCAAGGTTTGTGGAGTGGGTTACTTTACCTGCAGTTGGTCGGTCAGGGGGTATTTTAATCATGTGGAATCCAAAGTTCATTTCAGTTAAGGATAATTTGATAGGGGAATTTTTGGTTTCAGTCCATATTTAAAAGGACGAGTACATTGATTGGTGGTTTACGGCTGTATATGGGCCATGTAAACCATGTTTGAGAAACAATTTCTGGGATGAATTGGCCGTGTTAAGGGTTTTATGTGGAGAGAGATGGTGTTTGTGGGGAGATTTCAATGTGGTTAGAACATCAAGTGAGAAAATGAATAGTCGATCACAGACTTCGAGCATGCTCTGTTTTGATATTTTGATGCAAGAGTTGGAGTTGTGTGATCCACCGTTACTGAATGGGAGGTTCACGAGGTCGAATTTAAGGGATACACATATTTGTTGCAGATTGGACAGATTCTTGTTCACGAGAGGCTGGACTGAAACTTATCCATTTTATAGACAAACAATCTTGCCAAGAATCACATCAGATCATTTCCCAGTGGTTTTGGACTTGGAAAAAAGTAAGTGGGGTCCGACACCTTTTAGATTCGAGAACGTGTGGTCAAGGGACAAAAGTTTTAAAAGTTTAGCAACATCGTGGTGGAACAATGCGGAGACTCGAGGATGGGAGGGATATGGATTTATTATGAAACTCAAGGCAATGAGGGTTGAAATAAAAAGATGGAATGAGGAGGTTTATGGGATGGTGGAAATGAAAGTAGCGGAGTTAAGACGAAAAATCAGCTTATTGGATGAGTTAGAAAGTGAGGGATTGGGATCTGAAGAAGTATTGAATGAAAGAAAAGAAACTAAATGGTTGTTGGAAGACTTGATATGTCGAAAGAATCAAATCAATTATCAAAAAAGCAAGATCAAATGGATTAAAGAGGGGGATCAGAATTCAAAGTTTTTTCACTCACTGTGAAACCACCGGAGGAGTAAGGCTACTATTAACAGATTGGAAAGGGTTGATGGATCGATTACGAGCGATGAGGATGAAATTGTCTCCATTATTTTGAAGTTTTTTAAGGAGTTGTATGGTGCGACAGAAGTATTCATATTTTAAATGTTTAGTGTTTCGGCCGAATGATAGAAAGAAAAAAAAATTTCTATTACTTTTTAAGAAAAACGAGCAATGGATGTTTCAGTTGGTATCAGAGTAATGTTCCTGCAAAATGTTGTGCCATCGGCAGTTCCGGAAATCAGTTCTGGAAAGCTCAGTCGTCAAGACTCAAGTCTGTAAGTTTATTGCTTTACATGATTTTTATGATGATACCTGCATTTTTACATGGTTTATATGTTTACGTTAAATATTTAAAAGCTTTTTGAGGTTAATGTTATATACGTTTAAAGTTGCTCGAAAAGGAATTAGTATATGCTGCATGACTAGAAACTTAGATTTAAATGCATGGTGATTACGTTTAGAATTTGGAAAACGTTCAGATATAATGCCTCCTAAACGCGCACCTAGTACCGATAGGCAAGTTGAGACTAATAAAGATCGTCAAGGGAATGCACCCCCACCTCCTAATGGGGATGTTGTTACACGTGCTCTAAAGGGCATGGCACGTTTCTTTGAGCAGCAGTTTCAGCAAGCTTTGAGGCCACAGCTCGACGTTTACGATCGTTCCGGAGGCCAGGTCCAAAGGAATTTTCTGGCTCCACCGACCTGTTTGAGGCTCAGGGTTAGAGGTGGAGAATACTTAAGTGCTGAATTTTTGGGTTATCTAAAAGAGAATGTGATTCTCTCACAGTGGACTCCACTAACAACACCACAGTTGAATGGTGTTTCTGAATATTGTAAGCGAACCTTGTAGGACATGGTTCGATCAATGATGAGATTCACTGAATTGCCTACATCGTTTTGGGGATTTGCGCTTGAAGCTGCGGCAATGTTGTTGAATAATATTTATACTAAAGTAGTGGATAAAACACCATATGAGATATGGATGGGAAAAACTCCCAAATATTCTTACGAGAGAATATGGAGATGTCTTGCTTATATGAAGCAGACAGTGGGAAACAAATTGGATAATAGTTCCACTTTGTGCTACTTTGTAGGATATCCAAAGAATTCTGTTGGGTATTATTTCTATCGTCCCAATGAAGCAAAAGTGTTTGTTTCAAGAAATGCCACTTTTTGGAAAAGGAATTTCTATTAGATAGAAAAAGGCAAGATGATAGAACTTGAAGAAATTCAAGATATTCCCTCAACTATAGTAGTTGAATCTAATCTCCAACAACCAGTAGTTTAAGTACAAGCTCCTAGAAGGTCTGATATTGTTATTAGACCACCTGCTAGATATATGCTTCTTCATGAACAAGACCATGATGAGTCTTGTATTGGATATGATCCAATGAACTTTAAAGAAACAATATCTGATACTGATTCAACCAAATGGCTTGAAGCCATGCAGTCAGAAATGGACTCTATGTATTCAAACCAAGTCTTGACATTAGTGGATCCACCTGAGGGAATCGTTCCCATAGGATGCAAATGGATCTACAAAAGAAAGCTTGGGGCGGATGGGAAGGTAGTGACCTTCAAAGCAAGACCGGTTACAAAAAGTTATACTCAAAGGCAAGGAGTTGACTATGAGGAAACTTTTTCACCAGTTGCTATGTTAAAGTCCATTAGAATACTACTAGCCATAGCAACATGGTACGACTATGAGATATGGCAAATGAATGTAAAGACTGCATTCCTCAATGGAGACATCAAAGAGGGAATTGATATGTCTCAACCTGAGGGATGCACATCAGTAGGAAGTGAGCATAAGGTATGCAAACTTCAAAGATCAATATATGGTCTCAAGCAGGCATCAAGGAGTTGGAACCTCAGATTTGATAGCACTATCAAAGAGTTTGGTTTTGCTAAGAATCCTGAGGAACCGTGTGTGTACAAAAAAGTTAGTGGGAGTGCAGTGACATTCCTAGTACTTTATGTTGATGATATCCTGCTCATTGGGAATGATGTAGGATTACTGCAATCAACTAAAGTATGGTTGGCCAGTAAATTCTCCATGAAAGACATGGGTGAAACATCCTACGTGTTGGGAATACAAATCTATAGAGATAGATCAAAGAGGATGCTCGGACTCACCCAAGCCACCTATATCGATACCATTATAAAACGATTCTCTATGGAAGAGTCCAAGAGAAGATACTTACCAATATGTCATGGAATTACTCTATCTAAAGCTATGTGTACCAAAATTGATGAAGAGATAGAGATGATGACACGTATTCCATATGCGTCAGCTATTGGTAGTATCATGTATGGTATGATATCGACACGTCCTGATGTTGCTTACGCTTTGAGTGTTACCAGCAGATATCAGGCGAACTCTGGTCCAATGCATTGGAAGGCCGTGAAAGATATTCTTAAGTACTTGAGAAGAACTAAGAACTTGTTCATGGTCTAAGGGGGTGGAGAATTAAAATTGGAAGACTACACTGATTCTAGCTTCCAATGTGACGTAGATGATTCGAAATCGATCTCTGGCTTTGTATTCATGCTATATGGTGCGGCTGTCTTTTGGAAAGGTTCCAAGCAAGACACCATTGTGGATTCCACCGCTGAAGCTGAATACATTGTTGCATCTGATGCAACCAAAGAGGTAGTTTGGATGAGGAATTTTGTCCAAGAGTTGGGCGTTATTCCTAATAGAGTTGATCCAGTCCCGTCGTACTGTGACAACACTGGTGTCATTGCGCAAGCAAAGGAACCAAGGTCTCATCAGCGATCCAAACATGTACTGAGGAAGTTCCACATCATACGGGAGATAGTGGGAAAAGGAGACATATCAGTTGAAAGAGTCCCCTCTCAAATAATGTTGTTGATCCACTTACAAAGCCCTTGCCAGGACCATTGTTTGAAAAGCATCGCGAAGCAATGGGATTAAGGGTAGTTGGCTCTAGGGCAAGTGGGAGATTGTTAGAGTAGATGCCCTGCAAGCCAACGGTTGGCTAGGGAATTTATTGACTCAAGTGAAATAAACAATCTTTATTTTAATATAATTTAACCTTTTATGGTGTTGTTATACTTTATCTGTATACACATGCAATCAGCATAGATAAAGTCTTTGATTATGCTTTAATACAAATGAATCGTAATTCGATGTTGAAACTCATTTGTAAACACTGCATATTCTAAATTCGTTCCTAGTCGATTCAGCCGCCTAAAACATGGAAAAAGTTCGCTTGAGCTCGAGACTAGCATCTGTGATGTTGTGTACTGCGTTTCTTGGTAAGGGCATGGAGATGTCCAAACATGCAGATGGGTAGTCATATGATGATTATACCGAACAACCCTCCCTCGGACTTTCCAAGTGGTTATCATTCATCGAGAGGATAAGTCCGTGGTTATGATTGTACACCATTAGTCCTTACGACCCGGGACAACACTGAGGCTCTAAATGCTAGGGCTGTGCTTTGACTCGTTTACCGGCTCCAGGAGAGTCATCAGGTGGCGAGGTTGGGTACAGTTGCGACACATATAGGAGCCAGTGCATTGTAGTCGGAGATTAACCGCTCACCTACGGGTGTGGATATCCTATATGATCTGATGAAATAATAGTGCATGAAACCAAATTTATGAAATTTGGAGAGAATAGATTCAAGGAGTTGAATTTATAAAATTTGAGAATTTAATTTATTAAACTCAAATATTGGGTTTATTAAATTTTGGAGGTGATAAAAATTCAAGGAGTTGAATTTATAATTTATAATAATAAATTCCAATGTTGAATTTATAATGGATTTAATTTATTAAACTGAAGAGTTGAGTTTATTAAATATTAAATTAAATATGATGGGAGATATGTTTAATGGGCTTGTAGGAGTACAAGCCCAACATATTAAATGATTAAAGTTCTTAATGGACTTTAATATAATTAATTAAACTAGTTTGACTAGTCCATTTAATTAACAAAGCCCATTGGATTTAATTAAGGAACCGAAATCCATAATTATGGAATTTAGGTTAAAAGCTTTTTGTTTTTAATATATAAATAAAAAAAAAAAGCTAGCCTCCAATTCCATTCCAAAACTTGATTCACGTGAATGGCACTAAAAATCCTCCAAATATTTGGTGGCCATTTTTCAAGAGAGAGAGATTTGAGTCTTTGTCGAATTTTCGATCTCAACGCAAAATCTCTTCTACTTTTCTAGTGCAATTTGGAAAAGGATCAAACAATTCAGTCGTGGACCTGATTAGACGTAACGAAAGGAGTCTCTTGAAGAAAGTTCGTAGGGATTTATCAAGAGCCAGATCTGTTATACCGGATCGGTTGGTGTCCAGTGATTAATTCACCAAAGGTATAAAACTCTAACGCCCTATGAATGTTCATGATAAAATCATACGAACGTCCAAACATATACATCTTGAATGTCAAGATCTGAAAATTTTAAACTTCCGCTGCGTTTGGGCGTGTAGAAAACCAGATCCAACAAGCACGGACCAGTACACGGGGTCCGTGTCCTATGATATTTGCGAAGACAGTGTCTACATGGACCTGTACACGGAGGTGGGCACGGGGTCCGTGTCTCTTGTTTCCAGCTGAGTTTATTTCCCGAGTGTACATGGACCAAGGCACGGAGGGCTACACGGGGTCCGTGTCTGAGACGGCTGAGCGAGAAAATTTCCTTTCTAGAGTTTTAATTATTTTGGAGTCTAGATTTTTGATATCTTTTGTTAACAAAAACATATGGGGACGAAAATTTTGGAACACAATTCAGATTATTATTGATATTTTTATCATTGTTCTTGAGTTTTCTCTCAAATAATTAAAGCTTTTGCTTTGTCAAACAAAATCAAACTTATCAAACTTTTTAACTTTGTTGCGTTTGTCGATCGTGCTTGTGCGGATTGTCATCGACCTGTTCTTCGAAGGTTCGTTATAATTTCGATTGTTTATCTCGTGATTATTTGTTGCTAGACTTTTCATAGTTTAGAGGTGAAAATCACAACACATACACTTGATTCAAAAGATCGGGACAACAACGATTCTTTGTTCGTTATTGAATTGAGGGCGCGATTTGATTTTAATCGTGTTTGTTATTCGTTCGTACAAAGATTCACATCATTTGGTATCAGAGCTTAGGTTAATTGAATTCAAGTAAGTTTATCATTCATTCTATTAACAGATCTAATTATCCTTTAATTCCGCTTTCAGATCTGTTTGTTCTATCGTTCTTCGTATTTTTCGTGAATCTGTGATTCTCGAAATTTGTTGGTGTCTTTTTTTTTTTGGATTTTCGAGTAGTACTCAGCCAAAAAAAAAAAGAGTTCAAAAATTCCGAAAATTCACCATTATTTCTTTTTGATATCTTGTTTTATTTTCTTTAGAGAGTCATATTCAATTGCCTCTCACAGTCAAAAAAAAATAATATATATATATATATATATATATATTTTGTTACTACTAACATTTTCTTTAGAGAGTCATATTCAATTGCCTCTCACAGTCAAAAAAAAATAATATATATATATATATATATATATATATATATATATATATATTTCATATATTCGAATTTCTTGTCTACACAGTCTAAGTGAGTCGGTCGCATTTGTTCACGATTTGGAAGTTGATTGTTTGATATACTCAAATACAAAGCTTGAGCACACCTTCGAGAGAAGCATCAAATTCGAGTGGAAACATTTGAGTGTGAGTGTTATTTCTTTGGAGTGGCTAGTGAGTATTTGTTGTGAGCAAAAAAAAAATTGAGAGAAAAGACGAGTGAATTTTTTTTGGAGTGACCGTGAGCATTTGGGTGAGGATTATTTTGTTACTACTAACATTTTCTTGCAGGTACAAATTTGAAATTAGATGGAGAGGGAGGTAGGAGATAGTTCGAACCCGGGGTTGTCTAAGGTTCAAATGGAGGCGTTGTTTGGGTATTTTAGTAGGATGATGACGACCCAAATGGAGTCGTTACATGAAAGGTTGGATAAGCTTGAGGTTGGTGTTAGTGAGAGTAAGTCTAAACCTAAGGATTTGAGTAGAGAGGATGAGGAGTATGATTTGGGTGGAGACGGGGAGAGTCAAAATGAAAATTGGGGTAGGAATGAGAGAGGTAGAGGATTTGGTAGAGGAAGAAGAGAAGCCTTACGGGGTAGATATGAGGGGAATAGGGAGGATGGTAATATTGGTAGTATTAAGATGAAAATTTCTTCGTTCCATGGGAAATCTGATCCGGAGGCATACTTAGAATGGGAAAAGAGGGTAGTGTTCGTATTTGAATGTCACCACTGCTCCGAACAGAAGAAAGTGAGGTTGGCGATGGTGAAATTCTTAGACTATGCTCTTATTTGGTGGGATCAATTAGTGACCACTAGAAGGATGTATAATGAGAGACCCATTGAATCTTGGGATGAGATGAAGAGAGTGATGAGAAAAAGGTTTGTGCCCAATCACTACTATAGGGAGATGTTTAAGAGGTTACAAACTTTAAGGCAAGGGGTGAAGAGTGTTGAGGACTACTATAAGGAGATGGAAGTAGTCATGATTAGGGCAAACATTGAGGAGGATAGTGAGGCGACCATGGCACGTTTTCTTTGTGGTTTGAACAGGGAAATTCAAGATAAAGTGGAGCTTCGGCACTACTTGGATCTAGACGAGATGGTGCAAATGACCATAAAAGTGGAGCAACAACTCAAAAGGCGTGGAGTTGGCCGCACCAATCAAACTGAGGGTTCATCATCTTCTTGGAGATCAAATGCGGTGAAGCGTGAGAAGAATAAGGTGGTGACTAAGCCCAAATTTGATACCAAACAAGAGGCGCCTAAGCAAGGAGTGCAAGGTAAATCTGAAACTCCTTCTAATCGATCTAGAGATGTTAAATGTTTTAGGTGTCAAGGGTTAGAAAAAAAGTAAATGTCCTAATAAAAGGGTGATGATTTTAAATGACTATGGTGAATATGAGTCTCAAAGTGAGAGTGACGATGATGAGATGCCTGCGTTAGAGGATCCTGATGAGGGGTATGAGGCGGTTGTAGGTGAAGCACTAGTGACTAGGCGTATCATGAGTGCCCAAGTCAAGGAGGAGGAGACTAACCTAAGAGAGAACTTGTTCCATACTAGGTGTTTTGTGAATCAAAGGGTTTGCAACTTAATCATAGATGGGGGGAGTTGTACTAATGTGGCTAGTGTTGGAATGGTGGATAAATTGGGTTTGCCTACACTAAAACACCCTCGACCATATATGCTTCAATGGTTGAATGATTGTGCGGAAGTGAAGGTAACAAAACAAGTGCTAGTGCCTTTTTCTATTGGGAAGTATGTGGATGAGGTTTTGTGTGATGTGGTACCCATGCATGCATGTCATATTTTGTTGGGTAGACCTTGGCAATATGATAGGCGTGTGTCACATGACGGGTTCAAGAATAAGTACTCATTTGTCTTGAAGAAAGAAACCATTGTATTACTTCTTTTGTCTCCAAAGCAAGTGTTGGAGGACCATTTGAAAAAAAAAGAGAGATGAGGCCGAAAGAAAGAGTGAACAAAAAGGTGAGGTGGCCTTGGAAAATAAAAAAGAAATGGCTGAAAAAAAGAGTGATCAAAAGAATGAGATAGCCATACAAAAGAAAAATGAGAGGAAAGAAAATAAGAGGAAAGAGGCCAAAAAGAAAACATATATGGCCCAAAAAGGTGAGTTGAAACAATTGATGCACACACAAGAACCACTTGTGTTAATTCTTTACAAGGAGATTCTCCCTAACACAAGTGATATAGCCGGGTCTCTTCCGAGCATTGTTGTGTCACTTTTGCAGGAATTTGAAGATGTGTTTCCGGAGGAGTTACCTCAAGGCTTACCACCATTGAGGGGAATGGAGCACCAAATCGATTTCGTACCGGGGAGTGCATTGCCAAATCGTCCAGCCTATAGGAGCAACCCGGAAGAGACTAAGGAGCTTCAACGGCAGGTAAGTGAGTTGTTAGATAGGGGGTTTGTGCGTGAGTCCATGTCACCTTGTGCTGTACCTGTTCTATTAGTTCCTACAAAAGATGGCTCATGGCGTATGTGTGTAGATTGTAGGGCAATCAATAACATAACCATTAAGTATAGGCATCTCATACCTAGACTAGATGATATGTTAGATGAATTGCATGGTGCATGTGTCTTTAGTAAAATTGACTTGAAGAGTGGGAATCACCAAATTAGGATGAGGGAAGGTGATGAGTGGAAAACTGCATTTAAAACCAAATATGGGTTATATGAGTGGATGGTCATGCTATTTGGCTTAACTAACGCTCCTAGCACCTTTATGAGGTTAATGAACCATGTTTTGCGTGCATACATAGGAAAATTTGTTGTTGTTGATAGATTTTCTAAGATGGCACATTTTATTGCTTGTCACAAAACCGATGATGCTTCTAACATTGCGGACTTGTTCTTTAGAGAAGTCGTTAGGTTGCATGGCATGCCTAGGACTATTGTGTCTGACCGTGATGTTAAGTTTTTGAGTTACTTTTGGAAGACTTTATGGGCTAAACTTGGCACAAAATTGTTGTTTTCTACTACTTGTCATCCTCAAACGGATGGGCAAACTGAAGTTGTTAATAGGACTTTAGGAACACTTTTGCGTGCTATTCTTAAAAAGAACTTAAAGAATTGGGATAACTGTTTGCCTTTTGTTGAATTTGCTTATAATCGTTGCGTGCATCGTACTACAAATTATTCGCCATTTGAAATTCTCTATGGTTTTAATCTTTTAACTCCGTTGGATTTGATGTCTTTACCTGTGAGTGAAAGGTTAAACATGGATGGGAAAAAGAAAGCTGAATTTGTTAGGAACTTGCATGAAAAGGTCAAGGCCAACATTGAGAAGAGAAATGAGCAATATGCCAAGCAAGCCAACAAAGGGAAGAAGAAGGTGATATTTGAGAAGGGAGATTGGTTGTGGCTACACTTGAGGAAGGAAAGGTTCCCTGAGAAGCGACGTTCAAAGCTATTACCTAGGGCGATGGACCATTTCAAGTCCTTGAAAGGATCAATGACAATGCCTACAAACTTGATCTACCAGGTGAGTATAACGTCAGTTCTACTTTCAATGTTAGTGACTTGTCGTTGTTTGATGTAGGTGATGAGCAAGATTTGAGGACAAATCCTTTTCAAGAAGGGGAGGATGATGCGAACACGGGTGGTCAAGCCCCAAGGAAAGCATGGGATCCTTTGCAGTTGCCGGACGGACCAGTCACGAGGGGACGATGAAAGAAGTTCAAGGAGGCACTACAGGGAGTCATGAGCAAGCATGAAGGGGTCGTGATGCATGGGAGTACGTTTGGAGGCCAACGGAATATGATTCAAGCATTGTTGGAGTCGGCCGAGACTACACGGATGTGTACACGGACCTGCACACGGGGTCCGTGTCCTTTACAGCCGAGGATAAAGAATTCCAGTGCCTACACGGACCCGAGCACAGACCAGTACACGGGGTCCGTGTCCTATGATATTTGCGAAGACAGTGTCTACACGGACCTGTACACGGAGGTGGGCACGGGGTCCGTGTCTCTTGTTTCCAGCTGAGGTTTATTTCCCGAGTGTACACGGACCAGGGCACGGAGGGCTACACGGGGTCCGTGTCTGAGACAGCTGAGCGAGAAAATTTTCTTTCTAGAGTTTTAATTATTTTGGAGTCTAGATTTTTGATATCTTTTGTTAACAAAAACATATAGGGACGAAAATTTTGGAACACGATTCAGATTATTATTGATATTTTTATCAATGTTCTTGAGCTCAAACAATTAAAGCTTTTGCTTTGTCAAACAAAATCAAACTTATCAAAGTTTTTAACTTTGTGGCGCTTGTCGATCGTGCTTGTGCGGATTGTCGTCGACTTGTTCTTCGAAGGTTCGTTATAATTTCGATTGTTTATCTCGTGATTATTTGTTGCTAGACTTTTCATAGTTTAGAGGTGAAAATCACAACACACACACTTGATTCAAAAGATCGGGACAACAACGATTCTTTGTTCGTTATTGAATTGAGAGCGCGATTTGATTTTAATCGTGTTTGCTATTCGTTCGTACAAAGATTCACATCAGATTGTATACACCACTTCCTGTTCCTAGTGAACCTTGGATTGATATTTCTATGGATTTTGTTTTAGGTTTGCCTTGAACTAAGAAGGGGAGGGATTCAATATTTGTTGTTGTTGATAGATTCTCTAAAATGACACATTTTATTATTTGTCATAAACCGATTATGCATCCAACATTGCAGATTTGTTCTTTAAGGAAGTCGTTAGGTTGCATGGTATGCCTAAGACTATTGTATCTGACCGTGATGTTAAATTTTTGAGTTATTTTTGGAAAACTTTGTGGGCTAAGCTTGGTACTAAACTGTTGTTTTCTACTACATGTCATCCTCAAACGGATGGACAAACTGAAGTTGTTAATAGAACTCTAGGAACACTTTTGTGTGCTATACTCAAAAAGAACTTGAAAAATTGGGAAGAATGTTTGTCATTTGTTGAGTTTGCTTATAACCGTAGCGTGCATTCTACTACGAATTATTCACCATTTGAGATTGTTTATGGTTTTAATCATTTAACTCCTTTGGATTTAATGTCTTTGCCTGTGAGTGAAAGGTTGAATATGGATGGCAAGAAGAAAGCTGAATCCGTTAGAAGTTTGCATGAGAAGGTCAAGAATAACATCGAGAAGAAGAATTTACAATATACGACGCAAGCTAACAAGGGGAGGAAAAAGATGGTTTTTGAAAAGGGAGATTGGGTATGGTTGCACTTAAGGAAGGAAAGATTTCCAGAAAAACGACGTTCGAAGCTCTTACCTAGGGGTGATGGACCATTTCAAGTGCTTGAAAAGATCAACGACAATGCCTACAAATTAGACCTACCAGGTGAGTACAATGTCAGTTCTACTTTTAATGTTAGTGATCTTTCGTTGTTTGATGTAAGAGATGATCAAGATTTGAGGACAATTCCTTTTCAAGAAGGGGAGAATGATGCAAACGTGGTTGATCAAGCACCAAAGAAAGCATGGGAGTCGTTGGAGTTACCCGAAGGACCTATAATGAGAAGACGTAGCAAGACGTTTAAAGAAGCCCTTCAAGGACTCATGATGAACTACCAAGGAGGATCTACAAAGTGGGTGACTAAATTAGAGGAGGTTGGGAATCATGGGAATAATATTGGAGGTCTTTGGAATATTATTCAAGTGCAATTGCCGAAGGTCCAGCGCTCCCACACAAAAACAGGGACCGCACCCGCGGTCCATGATAATCAAATTTAAGAAAATTTCCCGAAGCTGCACCGCACCAGCGGTATAATCATCAGCGCACCCGCGGTCTGTTGCCGAAGCTGCAGCGCACCCGCAGTCGAATCATCAGCGCACCCGCGGTCTCCACTTCCGTGTCAAAATTTGCTAGTTATCTTAATTAAGCCTTTTTACACTACTTTTTCATGCTTTATTGATTATATATGCAATGTATCAGACCATAAACGAAGGAATTCAGATTGATATCAAATTATTGGAGATTTCTCAATATTCAAGGCATTTTTGCTTTGATCTTCAACCCAAATCAAACTTATCAAATATTGTATCTTTGTGGCGTTTGTCGATTGTTTTTCGCTCGGATTGTCAAAACAAGATCTTTGAAGGTTCGTTTGAAATTCAATTGTTTTATCGTTGATATTTGTTGCTAAGTTTTAATCGCTTAGAGGTGAATATCACAAATCGTTACTTGTTTCAAAAGATCGAGACAACATAATCGATCCTTGTTTGTTATTGAGTTGAGAGTGCGATTTCGTTAATCGTGTTTGCTTCTCATTCGTACGAGGTTTCGTATCACCTTCTCATCTAGCACCAAAGATATCAAAGAAACGTTGATTATGGTATCACGAATTAAAGTAAACTTTGCACTCAATATACTTTCTTTAACTGAATCACTAACTAAACTATTAAAGAGACAAAAGAAGGAACTTGTTGTTTCTTCAACAATTTCTGATCTCTAGTGGATCTCTCAGTAGGATTCGAACTAGCCAATTAATAATTCTCAGGTGTATTAGTTATCGATCTAGTGTATTAGTTATCGATCTTGTTGTATGCAGTCATCGATTCTCCCTGAGAGTTCACAATTGCCACCAGCAAACATATTAATGACGAAGCTGGCATTTTTGTTATGCTACTAAGACTTGTACTTGCTCGCCTAAATATACTTTCTTTAACTGAATCACTAACTAAACTATTAAAGACGCGACACACAATGCTGTGTTTCATAATAAAAGAGCTAATAGCGGAGAATTTGTAAACAGCAGCTGATTACCCAGTAGTAAACCTATCGTCTAACACAGAAAAGAGATGCGACAATCTAAAGTCACAAAACACCTCAGCACGCCCAATCTTCAATCAAGACCAATCAACACATCACTCCGGGAAACAAAAAAATCAGGGACACGAAACAGCAACTTGACAGACCAAAAAAAATCAGCAAGCAACCCGAAAAATCCAACAGATCTGGAAAATCAGACGAACACAGGCACATACCTTGGAGGGGATGCAACCAACGTTGAGGCAAGTACCTCCGAGAGCGCCTCGCTTTTCAATACAGGTGGTCTTGAAGCCAAGCTGCGCGGCCTTGATGGCGGCAACGTAACCCCCCGGGCCGCCGCCAATGACGACCACGTCGTTCTCCTCGGATCCCGAAGAGAACTCCCTGCAGCTCCCAATACTCGAGTATCTGCTTCCGTAGGACAAATGCCTCGATGATGCCAAAAGAGAGATGACTTTTCGCCTACTCGCCATCGCCATTTCTGACCGATATTCGTCTATACAGGAGAATCGATCGACACAGCAGAATGGAAATTACAAGCTATATTACTCTTTGAAATTTTTTGAGGGGAAGGGTACATAAATGGAAAATTATATCCTCATCCGGATATTTACTCATTATATACGTGTATAGAATTTAAAAATAGCTACAATAATTTTGTCAGGGACAATTCTATCATATTTCGAGAGATTTACTCTCTGTCATTAAATAATATATACATGTATAGCATTTAAAAATTGTTACAATAATTTTATTAGTGTTTATAAATGGGTAGAACATAGAATTCTTATAATAATTAAATTTTAAAATATTGATTTTTTACATTTCATATGATTCTACTACAAAAATAAGAATAATAGAAATGAAAATCTCAAACCTCAAACGTAAAAGTTTTACTATAAAAAAATATTAAGTTTTAAATTTTGAGAATAATAATAATAATATAATGATATAACACATGTTATATACATTAAACGAAATTAGTTTAATGATTAGCTTGGTTGATTTTGGTTAAATTAGTGTGAAATGTAATAATAATAATAAAAAAAAAAAAGACACGCGTAAGAAAAAAAATTAAAAGAGAGTACCTCACTTGGTGTAGGATAGAATTGGCCTACATAAATTGACATTACACCACAGCCGTTTACTGTTGGCATCCATTAATTTAGACCGTCCAGATCATATGTAAACATTTGCACATCTTAATTGGAAAAATGATTTATTAATTAGAAGGTTTGATTTTGTTTTATCGATCTACTAGTTATACTATTTAATGTATATGATTTTTAAAAAAAATTAATTGTTAGATTTTCATTAATGATAAAAGAGTAGGTCTCTTGTGAGACGGTCTCACGAATCTTTATCTGTGAGACGGTCTCACGAATCTTTATCTGTGAGACGGGTCATCCCTACCGATATTCACAATAAAAAATAATATTCTTAGGTACCGCTTGGTTCGTGGATAGGATAGTATAAAATTTATAATAATATGAATGACATGGATAAATAATATATGTTGACTATACATGTTATGTTTGGTGTAAATGATTGGTTAGACTATGATTTGTTGTACATGTTTAGTGTATATGATAAATGATGGGTTTAAAAATAAAATTTTATTGATTTTCCCAAAACACCCTTCTTCGTTGCAATGCCAAAAAATGAGTTGCTTTTTTTGCCATTTAATTTTTTTATTTTGTGGTAGTCCTTTAGGCTTATACAAAAGATGACAGATAGATTTGTATGTAATAAATTAGTGGATTGTATAGATCAACTACACCCAATTTCACTTATTAAAGTGCAGCCATTCAGTCACAAAAAATGGTTGAGAGATAAATTCATGTCAACTTTTAATCCATACAATAAAATTTATTTTGGCAAAGCAAGTTTAATAATGTAAGTAGTTGAGTTCTTAAATGATCCAACATATTTTTTTTAATATATATAGACCTTCGTGGAACTCCTATGAAATTGGACTCTCAGCACCTTTCTTTAGAAGATACAATGTCACAGGAGAAGAAACCATGCTCTGAGTCAACTGTCACTAGCAACTACAAAAATATAGTTCCTACTTCTAGTTATGTTTTGGAAGATGATTGCAAGCAATGTTTGGAAATCATTTACATTTCTTCGGATGATGAAGTTGAAGCACCTGCAGAAGAAGTTGATGTGAATATCAAATGCAATACCACAAATCCTACCAATGAAGCTGGTGGGAACCTGAAAGTTGGCAACACTGTTAAAGAGATTAGTGAAGAGAATGATGAAAATTTAATGCACAAAAAAAATTTGGGTAATATGATAGGTGCGTCTTCTTCAGTTAATCGTAATACTCATGACGCAACCTCATGCAGCGCAAATGTTGTAGTAATTGAAGATAGCAGCAGCTCTGAGGATTGTCTCCCTAGCTCCCAAGCATCTAATAGCTTTTCGAAACAAAGTGGCTGAAGAAGACGCTAATGTATTTGCTACATGGTGTTCCGGACTCCACGTCTTTCTCTTTTGCTTCTGTGTTCTTATGTTTATTGTATAACTAGCGGCTGAGAATTTCACTTATTCAATATTTTGAATGTGTTTGTACAAATTGTGACGTAAATAAATCTCAGCCAAAAGAAGGGGTTCATGGACATTCATTTATGTAATTGGTTTGAAACTTTGTTCTTGTGTTGTTCACAATCTATACGGCAACAAAATTACGGATGCATTGTATCTTATAGCCTATAATAATTTCAAATAATCCATAGTATTAAGAAAAAAAATTAAATTAAGCATCAAATAAATTTTCATAAATATGTCTCCAAAAGAAAAAGACATTAAACGATGAAAATCTAAAAGAAACATTATTTAAAATAATATTGAATTCGAATAATAATTCTGACAGTGAAACTGAGAATTCTTCAGAATCATATAATTCCGAAGAAATTATAGATAATGAATCAGATATTTCTGATTTAGAAGAATGTAATAACTGTATACAAGAAAAATCTTGTATTAATCATATAACTGATAATAATGATAAAAATGATGATTTTTAAAAGTCTCAATTTCAAGATTTAAACATAATTTTTTAACCAATAATAATATTTTGGAATTTCTTAAAATGATTAAGGATCCAATATTAAAATCTACAATTATTGATCAAATGGAAAATACTGCATCCACAAGCAATAATAACATTCTTGTTAAACAATAACAAGCATAATCTATGAAAAAAGTTAAAAGTCTTTTACAGAATAAGTATAATAAACAAAATCCAGTTACCATACAGGATTTAGTTAAAGAAATAGAAAATCTTAAAAAGCAAGTAAAAAATTTACAACACAACAATAATAGTTTAAATTATCATATTTCAGTTATTGAAAATAACAATTTAAATAATAATTCTGAAAGTTTTGAAAATATTCAAGATATTTCATTTCCTGAGACAAATCAAAAACATTTATCTGTTTTGAATATAATCATATATCAAAATGATATACTAATGTTACTTTAATAATTGATAACTCTTATAAGAGAAATTTCATTGCTATGATTGATAGTGGTGCAGATTTAAATGTTATACATGAAGGATTAATTTCTACAAAATATTTTCATAAAACTACTTATTCTCTTTCTCATGCAGGAGGAGAACTTTTAGAAATAAATTATAAATTACCTAAAGCTTATATTTGCAAAGATAAAAATTGTATTCAAACCAGTTTTTTACTAGCGAAAGATATTTCTAACCAACTTATACTTGGTCTACCTTTTATTTATCAAATTTATCCTTTAACCTATGTTGATGAAACATGTATTATAGGAACTTTTCAAGGTAATCCTATTTTTTTTCAGTTCATAACTAAACATGTTCATAGAACTCTAAATGAATTACAAGAAAAGATTGAAAGAAAAACTTTTCAAATAAATTCTTTAAAAGAAGAAATAAAAATTCTAACTATAGATGAAAAATTACAAAATCCTAAATTACAGGAAAAATTAAAATTATTTATTATAAATTTTCATTAGAAATATGTAATAATCTTCCAAATACTTTTTGGAATAGAAAGAAGCATATTATTTCTCCTCCATACGAAGAGAATTTTGATGAAAAATTATTCCTACCAAGGCTCGTCCTTGTCAAATGAATTCGCAATATTTAGAATTATGTAAGAATGAAATTCATTCGTCACTAGAGAAAGGTTTAATAAAACCTTCTCAATCTCCTTGTTCATGTACTGCCTTGGTGAGGGCCCGTTATCCTAATCACGATTTATTAACATGCAATCTTGATTAATCAGTAAACAGCGGAAAAATGAGTTAAAAATTTGTGTTTGAGCCTATAAAAATTTTGGCATGACCTTCGCATAAATAGAATATACCAGAAAATCAAATACTCAAAATACACAACATATGCCCTCAATACACACAACAGCATAAACATGTGCCACCCAGACACAATCATGACATATACAAACCAAAATATCATAGAGCCGACAAGGCTCGATAATACCATAATACAATCCTCCAAATATATACATATAGTATCTGGGAGACAACACCACGCAGTACCTAAATACAACTGAGCCCACTCTCAAGGAGCTCTGGTACTTCCCGAGGCTTCCTCTCGAACGCCTGAGGTCGAACCACATATACCACCTGTCATGTCCACACACAAAAGACACGACAGCCCCTTCTCGGGGGTCAGCAACCCCAGTACGAGACATCAAGAAACCACGATATATGACATAGAAATGAAATGATGCCATGCATGAATGCAATGCATGAAAAGGTGCAAGATATCAGGATATCAGGAGTCAATTGATCGATATCAACAATCATACATATAGCACGGATTTTTTTTTTAACAAACCTCACATTTTCGAAATCATATTCAAAATAATCGTAATTATCTTACCGTAAAAATATTACAGTTTAAATAATCAAACTCATTCAAAATCATACGTAAACATAAACGAATAAAATCATCATCGTACCAAAACACCATTTAAAAGTTATCATAATTAATTACCAAGAAAATATAACGAGTAAAAGGAGTGAGTAAAATCCTACGTCCAACAGAAAAATATAAACGGATGATAAAACCATTGTATCCTATCCAAAACATAAAATCATATAAGTGCGGAAAAATCATAGGTCCTCGGGTCGTGTCGCCCACCAGGTTCCTTGACTCAGATTCCAGCACCTCCAGTCTCCTCGACATCGAACTCACCTGCATCACACACGCCTAGTGAGTCTAAAGACTCAACACACCTGTACCGTTAATAACAAGTACATATACATAGCACACAACAGTGAAAAATATCATACTCCACATATCTTTCATGAACTTAAAAGCATAACGTAAACGTGTCGTATAAAATCATGTCATCTTATATCATCATATACGTGTCAAGACAGCTCATCGTGTTATCATAAACTTAAACATTTTCTTTTAATTGAATTCAGTTCATTAGTTGTGACTTTCGTATCAGCTCTATCGTATCAGCTCTATTCGATGGATCCATTTATAAAAACCGTGGTACCCGGCGGCGGGGGACATCAGCGACAGCATTACCCGCACACTGAGCCCGGGCCTCAGCTCATCATATCTCATGTCATCGTATACATATACATCGTCAGTCACAACCAATTTCCATCCTTCAAAAATATCATCATTTTCATCACTTAATAAAAACATGCATATGCGTAACTTTTCCTTTAAAACAAGCATGCAACGTATTTATCGTAATTGCGTAAAAATAATAAAAATGATGCATAAACATTTAAAATATCATATATTTGTGCTCAGGGCGCTGCCAGGACCAAAATCTCACCCCGGGTGCAAAATGACCATTTTGCCCCTAGAAAACCGAAAATTATCGTTTCAACTCTGGACCTCTAAAATTGACCTGAAGCTTACCAAACTCCTTAAAATATCCCAAAACATTATTAAAAGCTTCCCTAGACGTAAATTCGAGCCTAAAACAAAACTTATCGATTCATTTTAAAACTTAGACCGGGGTCCCGGTTTTAACCCGAATCGACTCGAAATTCAACCTAAATTTTCCTAACTTTTAACCATGACTTAAGAACACTATAAAGATCCTGAAACCCCTCAATTCCAGCCCCAAGACTCACGGTTGAATTCCGAAAAAAAAACAAAACAAAAAAAATAACCAACCACTCGGCCCCTCTCTTGTACCCTTGCTTCTCCACACCCCACTCACCTCTTAAATGCTATGGTTCCCTTCTATCCTCACGTGTCCAGCCATAAACCACCCTCCCCTTGCCACCTTGTGGCCCTACCTATCACACTAAATACACGACACCATCCCATGCAGCCTTCACAAGACACTACCGCACACCTCTCTCTCCACCCAACTCCCGAACACCCAATATTCCACAAGGCGTGCAGTCGATCATCGATGGTTCCAACGGCGATGGCCTCTTCCAGGACCATGACTCAGACCCACCAGGGTATGATCTTGGCCTTGATTCAGCCCTCACCCCAACCATTCCATCTCAGACTTGACAGCAGCCCCTACCGAACGAATCCCAGCCAATCTCCCTTCGATCTCGCCTCCTAGGACATTATCGATCAGTTTCACTCCAAGATTCCATTATGACACAACCCTCAGCCTCTAAACAATCCTAAGCCGCAGCCCCTTACCCTTAAAACAGAAACAAAACGTGAGTAGCAATTATAAGAATGCAAGAAACTCATGAAATTCATGGATCTTCCCTACACATGCTTGGACCGAGAGTTTTACATGCATAAACACATACAAATCAGTACTATAACATGAATGATGCAGCAAGGGAGATACAAGCGTGCCTGATATTTTCTTGAGCCAAAAAATGAGATAAAACAAAACCCACAGCCGAAGGGAAATTGTTTCTTGGAAAAACCGGTGCCACCGAATGTTGCAGCAGAAATGTTACGAGAATAATTGTGAGTGGTGGGGGTGGCTGTTGAGTGGAGAGGGATTAGGTGAATAGAAACGCTTAGGGAGTAATTAAGTAGCAATTATGTGGATAATAACTAGTTGATGGCCACAACATCGCATTTAAAAATTTTAGAAGAGTTTTAAGTCTAATAAGCCTAAAAGTAGGCCTACTTAATCCAAACACACTTCCGAAAAATAATTTGCGTTGAAAACATTTTGAAAATATTAGTCGAACCATAAAAAATCCATCGTTTTTGATAAAATCTGCGTACCGTTAAAAATTCAATTCCTGCGGGTAAAAATACTCAAAAATTCTCATTTTTGAAAATTACAATTTAATATACTTTAAATTAATTTTTAAAAATAAATTGTGTAATAAAAATAATTTTCCTAAAAATTCACCGGTCTCCATCCTCGATCGAGCGTGAAATACACTTAAAAATCCTAATGCGTGTTCTTTTAAAATTTCAAGGATTAATTCCTATCATGCATGAATTATGCATAATTTGCATAAAATACTTAAACATATAATTAAAAAACAAAAATCCTAGATTTCATGCACTTAAGTTTCGCGAATTAAATTTCTGGACCTCACAACTCTCCCCCTCTTAAATAAAATTTCGTCCTCGAAATTAAAACGTACCGAATAACTCCGGGTAGCGACTCCTCATCTCGGTCTCTGTCTCCCACCTGGCCTCCTCCTCGGAATGATTCAGCCACTTGACGTTGACCATCTGGATCATTTTATTCCGGAGTCTCCACTCCTGCCTATCCAAGATCTGAGTCGGTCTCTCCTCGAAGGATAATTGCGGTGTCAGCTGAAGTGGCTCATATTTAAGCACATGTGAAGGATTCGACATGTACTTACGCAGCATAGAGACGTGGAACACATTATGCACTCCCGCCAGATTCGGCGGTAAAGCAACTCTGTATGCGAGTGTCCCTACCTCTCTAGGATCTCAAATGGTCCGATGAATCTAGGGCTGAGCTTGTCCTTCTTCCCGAACCTCATCACTCCCTTCATAGGTGCGACCTTCACAAAAACATGATCTCCTACTGCGAACTCAAGATCTCGTCGCCTCTGATCAGCATAACTCTTCTGGCGGCTCTGCGCAGTCCTCATCCTGTCTCTAATCTTGGCCACTAAATCTGCTGTCTGAGTGACAATATCTGGACCCAACTCTGCTCGCTCGCCTACCTCATCCCAATATACTGGCGACCTACACTTCCTCCCGTACAGTGCCTCGTATGGAGCCATACCTATCTATGCCTGATAACTGTTATTGTATGTGAACTCCACAAGAGGTAACTTAGGCTCCCAGCTGCCCTGGAAGTCAATCATGCATGCTCGGAGTATGTCCTCCAGAATCTGAATTACCCTCTCTGACTGACCGTCCGTCTGAGGGTGGAAAGCGGTACTAAACAATAGCTTCGTACCCAAAGCCTGGTGAAGACTCTTCCAGAATGCCGACGTAAATCTTGGATCCCTGTCTGACACGATGGACACTGGAATCCCGTGTAGTCTGACTATCTCTCTGATATACAGCTCTGCATACTGAGTCATGGTGAATGTCTTCCTGATCGGTAAGAAATGAGCTGACTTTGTGAGCCGATCAACAATCACCCAAATGGCGTTGAATCCACCAGTAGTCCTCGGAAGCCCTATCACAAAATCCATAGTAATATTTTCCAATTTCCACTCGGGAATAGTGAGTGGTCTCAGCTTCCCTGCATGTCTCTGATGCTCTGTCTTAACCTGCTGACAAGTCAAACACTCGGAGACGAATCGCAGAATATCTCGCTTCATGCCCGGCCACCAATAAAGAGTCTGTAAATCCTTATACATCTTCGTACTCCCTGGATGGATGGAGTAGGGGGTGCTGTGGGCCTCACTCAAGATATCTGCTCGGAGGGAATCACTGTCAGGAACCCATAGGCGGTCCCTATATCTGACTATGCCATCCACAATTGCATACAGTCTCTGGCCCTTTGTCTCGTCCCTCTGTCTCCACTTCTGTAGCTGCTCATCAAAAGTCTGCCCTGTTCGAATTCTGTCTCTTAGAGTCGGCTGAACCGTCAGAGTAGCAAGATTCGGGGCCTCGCCCCTGGCATAAGCTGCAAGCTCAAATCTCTGAATCTCAACCTGTAGCGGTCTCTGCACTGACAGATGGGAAATCGCTGCGTGCTTCCTACTCAGAGCGTCTGCAACTACATTAGCCTTACCCGGGTGGTAGCTAATGTCACAATCATAATCCTTCACCAACTCAAGCCATCTCCTCTGACGCATGTTCAAGTCCTTCTGTGTGAAGAAGTACTTCAGGCTTTTATGATCTGTGAAAATCTTGCACTTCTCCCCATACAGATAGTGTCTCCAGATCTTCAGGGCAAATACCACTGCTGCTAGCTCGAGATCATGAGTCGGATAATTCTTTTCATAAACCTTCAGCTGTCTGGACGCATAAGCTATCACTCTGTCTTGCTGCATCAGAACTGCGCCCAACCCAAGCTTAGATGCATCTGTATAGACCACAAATTCTCCCTGTCCTGATGGCATAGTTAGCACTGGTGCAGTGGTCAAGACCTGCTTCAGTCTGTCAAAGCTTTCTTGGCACTCTGGTCCCCAAACAAACTTGACATTCTTCTTTGTCAGAGCGGTCATAGGCACCGCAATAGAAGAGAAGCCCTGGATAAACTTTCTGTAATAACCTGCCAATCCCAAGAAACTGCGGATCTCTGTCACGCTCTTCGGAACTGGCCAATCTCTGACTGTCTCTACCTTGCTAGGATCGACCTCTATGCCATTATGAGATACAATGTGGCCCAAAAATGCCACCCTGTCGAGCCAGAACTCACACTTACTGAATTTGGCATACAGTCGTCTATCCTGTAGAGTTTGCAACACTGTTCTCAAATGATGACTGTGCTCCTCTCTGCTCTTCGAATAGATCAGAATATCGTCAATGAAGAATATGACGAACTGATCCAAGAATGGCTGGAATACGCGATTCATGAGATCCATGAAGATCGCTGGCGCGTTCGTCAGGCCAAAGGGCATCACTAGGAACTCATAGTGCCCATAACGCGTCCTGAAGGCTGTCTTGTGCACATCTGACTCTCTCACCTTCAGCTGATGATATCCAGATCGAAGGTCTATCTTGGAGAACACTGAGGCTCCCTGAAGCTGATCAAATAAGTCTTCGATTCTGGGCAGCGGATACTTATTCTTCACTGTGACTCTGTTCAGCTCTCGGTAATCAATGCACAGACGCATGCTTCCATCCTTCTTCTTAACAAACAGAACTGGTGCGCCCCAAGGAGAAAAACTAGGACGAATGAAGCCCTTATCCAACAGATCCTGAATCTGATCCTTGAGCTCCTTCATTTCTGCGGGTGCTAACCGGTAGGGCGCCTTAGATATCGGCACTGTCCCTGGCATGAGCTCAATAGAGAACTCCACCTCTCTGTCTGGTGGAATGCCTGAAACATCGCCAGGGAACACACTGGAGAACTCGCTGACCACATCTATATCCTCCAGCTTCTGACTGACTGGCTCTATCACTGATACGATGCTGGCTAAGAACGTCTGGCAGCCTCTCTTAATAAGCTTTCTTGCACGCATGCAGGAAATGATGTGTGGGAACTACTGATGCCTCGCTGCCTCAAATACAAACGGCTTTCCCGTGGGAGGTCTAACCGACACCGACCTCTGGCGAAAATCTATGACTGCTCCATGGGATGAGAGCCAGTCCATGCCCAAGATGATATCAAACTCTGGCAGCGGTAGTACTATCAGATCTGCCTGTACTGTCTTCTGCTGCAATCTGAGCTCCAATCCTCTCACTATCCGAGATGTGAACATCTGGTCCCCGGATGGGATCGATACACTGAAACCCGAATCCATCGCTACCGGTATGATCCCTAGTCGCTTCACGAAGGATTCAGATACAAACGAATGCGTAGCTCCTGAATCTAGCAACGCATGCGTGGCTACTCCTGCAATAAGTATCCTCCCTGCGACAGAACATATCATCAAATCTAATAGAGTTGAACTGAAGAGATTTTTTATCGTCAATTAATCCAAAAATTCTCGAATAGACTCTGAATTATCCCTAATATCAATCCCCAACCGTTCGAATTTCGCATTTTTAATCCTTAACTTACCCATTAGTACATTTGGATCCTTACAATTCTTCAGACCAAACAGTATAATTCTTAGTCCCAACCGAGTAGAACATGCATCTTAAATCTTTCTAAGGTATAAATCCCATAATTAAGTCCTCATACAAGTATAAAATCCATGCAATTGAACAATAAATTAAAACATTAAACCAAAAGGGTTACCAGTAATCAATGCCGAGTCGGGTGCTGCCTCAGCCTCCTCGGCATGCATCACATATGCTCTGCCAGTAGTGGGGCCCTTGTTCCTAGGGCAGTCCGCTGCTTTGTGTCCCTCCTGACCGCATACAAAACACTTGAATGTTCCCCACCTGCACTCACCAAAATGGAATCTGCTGCACTGGGGGCACGGCTGCCTATCATATGGCTTAGGCGCCCCTGGCGCCTGAGGAGGTCTCTGCGGCTGCGGCTGCGGCCTCCTACCCTGTCCTTGGGGCATCTGCTGCCCCTGCTGCCTCAGTGGTCCCGTGTACTGTTTCTTCTGTGGCTGGGAACTGGACTGGGCCTGATGTCTCTTTCGTTGCATCTCAAAGTCTATGTCTCGCAACGCCTGCTCTGCCTGAAAAGCGCAGGCAGTGGCCTCGTCATAATCTGCTGGCCTCATCAGCATGACGTCTCGGCGGAGAGTAGGTCTCAGTCCATCCAAGAAATGCCTCAGCTTCTGGGCGGCATCTCCTGCTATCATGGGCACGAAGTGGCAGCCCCTGTCAAACTTGCGGATGAAGTCCGCCACCGATAAATCTGCCTGCCTGAGGCTCATGAACTCTCTCGTCAAGCGGCCCCTGACGTCAGCTGGGAAATACATCCCGTAGAATAACTCCTTGAACCTGGCCCAGGTAAGGGTGGCCAAGTCCACAGCATGCGCGGCTCCCTCCCACCATAGAGACGCATCATCTCTCAGCATATAGATGGCGCACCTAGCCCGGTAGCCATCCCTCACCTGAAGGTAATCAAAGTGCAGCTCCAGTGATCTGATCCACCCCTCAGCTACGAATGGATCAGTGTACCCCCGAACTCCTTCGGGTTGAGCCTACGGAACTGCTCGAATACGTCTGTCTGCTGGCGAGGCGCCTGCTCCATGAGTCTCGCTAACCCCTCAAGTACTCGGGTAGCGGGATCTCCCGGTGGTGGTGGTCCCCTGCCACCCTCAGGGATATCATTCACTCTAGCCATCCTAGGCCGCCCGCGTCTAGGAGGCATATCTGAATATAGACCAATTAAAACGTAACCTTTCATAAAATTAATCTAGTTTTAAAAGTGATGGAGTTTATGGTATAAATACAGTTAAAGATAAGCGGGAAATCATCATAAAATGTGATTCATGAAATCGTGCAGGTGATAACAATACATCACTTTAAATATTTTAAACATAAAAGCTTACAGACTTGAGGCTTTGAAGACTGAGCGGTAGAAGCTGGCGACGGCACAACCCTATACAGGACCCTTGCTCTGATACCAACTGTAACGTCTACTAATTTTAAAAGCACGGATTTTTTTTTTAACAAACCTCACATTTTCGAAATCATATTAAAAATAATCGTAATTATCTTACCGTAAAAATATTACAGTTTAAAATAATCAAACTCATTCAAAATCATACGTAAACATAAACAAATAAAATCATCATCGTACCAAAACACCATTTAAAAGTTATCATAATTAATTACCAAGAAAATATAACGAGTAAAAGGAGTGAGTAAAATCCTACGTCCAACAGAAAAATATAAACGGATGATAAAACCATTGTATCCTCTCCAAAACATAAAATCATATAAGTACGGAAAAATCATAGGTCCTCGGGTCGTGTCGCCCACCAGGTTCCTTGACTCAGAGTCCAGCACCTCCAGTCTCCTCGACATCGAACTCACCTGCATCACACACGCCTAGTGAGTCTAAAGACTCAACACACCTGTACCGTTAATAACAAGTACATATACATAGCACACAGCAGTGAAAAATATCATACTCAACATATCTTTCATGAACTTAAAAGCATAACGTAAACGTGTCGTATAAAATCATGTCATCTCATATCATCATATACGTGTCAAGACAGCTCATCGTGTTATCATAAACTTAAACATTTTCTTTTAATTGAATTCAGTTCATTAGTTGTGACTTTCGTATCACCTCTATCGTATCAGCTCTATTCGATGAATCCATCTATAAAAACCGTGGTACCCGGCGGCGGGGGACATCAGCGACAGCATTACCCGCCCACTGAGCCCGGGCCTCAGCTCATCATATCTCATGTCATCGTACACATATACATCGTCAGTCACAACCAATTTCCATCCTTCAAAAATATCATCATTTTCATCACTTAATAAAAACATGCATATGCGTAACTTTTCCTTTAAAACAAGCATGCAACGTATTTATCGTAATTGCGTAAAAATCATAAAAATGATGCATAAACATTTAAAATATCATATATTTGTGCTCAGGGCGCTGCCAGGACCAAAATCTCACCCCGGGTGCAAAATGACCATTTTGCCCCTAGAAAACCGAAAATTATCGTTTCAATTCTGGACCTCTAAAATCGACCTGAAGCTTACCAAACTCCTTAAAATATCCTAAAACATTATTAAAAGCTTCCCTAGACGTAAATTCGAGCCTAAAACAAAACTTATCGATTCATTTTAAAACTTGGACCGGGGTCCCGATTTTAACCCGAATCAACTCGAAATTCAACCTAAATTTTCCTAACTTTTAACCATGACTTAAGAACACTATAAAGATCCTGAAACCCCTCAATTCTAGCCCCAAGACTCAAGGTTGAATTCCGAAAAAAAAAACAAACAAAACAAAAAAAAAAACAACCACTCGGCCCCTCTCTTGTACCCTTGCTTCTCCACACCCCACTCACCTCTTAAATGCTATGGTTCCCTTCTATCCTCACGTGTCCAGCCATAAACCACCCTCCCCTTGCCACCTTGGGGCCCTACCTATCACACTAAATACACGACACCATCCCATGCAGCCTTCACAAGACACTACCGCACACCTCTCTCTCCACCCAACTCCCGAACACCCAATATTCCACAAGGCGTGCAGTCGATCATCGATGGTTCCAGCGGCGATGGCCTCTTCCAGGACCATGACTCAGACCCACCAGGGTCTGATCTTGGCCTTGATTCAGCCCTCACCCCAACCATTCCATCTCAGACCTGACAGCAGCCCCTACCGAACGAATCCCAGCCAATCTCCCTTCGATCTCGCCTCCTAGGACATTATCGATCAGTTTCACTCCATGATTCCATTATGACACAACCCTCAGCCTCTAAACAATCCTAAGCCGCGGCCTCTTACCCTTAAAACAGAAACAAAACGTGAGTAGCAATTATAAGAATGCAAGAAACTCATGAAATTCATGGATCTTCCCTACACATGCTTGGACCGAGAGTTTTACATGCATAAACACATACAAATCAGTACTATAACATGAATGATGCAGCAAGGGAGATACAAGCGTGCCTGATATTTTCTTGAGCCAAAAAATGAGATAAAACAAAACCCACAGCCGAAGGGAAATTGTTTCTTGGAAGAACCGGTGCCACCGAATGTTGCAGCAGAAATGTTACGAGAATAATTGTGAGTGGTGGGGGTGGCTGTTGAGTGGAGAGGGATTAGGTGAATAGAAACGCTTAGGGAGTAATTAAGTAGCAATTATGTGGATAATAACTAGTTGATGGCCACAACATCGCATTTAAAAATTTTAGAAGAGTTTTAAGTCTAATAAGCCTAAAAGTAGGCCTACTTAATCCAAACACACTTCCGAAAAATAATTTGCGTTGAAAACATTTTGAAAATATTAGTCGAACCATAAAAAATCCATCGTTTTTGATAAAATCTGCGTACCGTTAAAAATTCAATTCCTGCAGGTAAAAATACTCAAAAATTCTCATTTTCAAAAATTAAAATTTAAAATACTTTAAATTAATTTTTAAAAATAAATTGTGTAATCAAAATAATTTTCCTCAAAATTCACCGGTCTCCATCCTCGATCGAGCGTGAAATACACTTAAAAATCCTAATGCGTGTTCTTTTAAAATTTCCAGGATTAATTCCTATCATGCATGAATTATGCATAATTTGCATAAAATACTTAAACATATAATTAAAAAACAAAAATCCTAGATTTCATGCACTTAGGTTTCGCGAATTAAATTCCTGGACCTCACATATATGCTCGAGCTAGTCCACGACTCAGCGGACCGTGCTTGGGATATGGCCCAGCCTCGAAGCCAGCAACTACCTAAGCCGGACCGAATCAAGGTAGCCAAACATCTCCAGAACACCATATTATATCATACATATATAACGGATCTCAACCGAAATATAACTGGATCTCAATAACAGATAGGCTCAATATGATATGTTCAGTGGTATTGATGTGTCTAACTAAAATAAAATGTGTGTGAACAAAAGGAATATTTTATTTTATTTTGCACATCAATTACCAACTGATAATATGCGAGTCAGCATATAATATCACATAAATCAGCAAATAGCAAATTAGTCATACACAGGATCATCAGATGCCTTTGTCAGACATCGTGAAAAATTACTGATCTCTACGTACCTCAACTAATTTACCAGTAACTTAAATCCTCAAGAAAGTCCTGGAAATGCCAACTCAGACAAATCACCTGAATATTAATTTAAATGGTCTTTTTATCATATAAAAATTTCCACAACCATTTAAATTCATTAAAAATCCAATTTCAACAATTTAGACATTTTAAATTCCTAAAATTCCAATATTGGACTAAAATGCTTAAAATCAATCCTTTCTATTTTATCGTCGCAAAATATTCTTTTAGCTTTAAATGACACTAAACTAATATTCAAGCGACTGCGATAAATTCTAGGTTCACCAAATTATACCTCCAACTCGCACAATTCCGGAACCTACAACAAAAACCAATAATTAATCAATAAGGATACATTATTTGAGTCGAAATTGAATTAAATTCACATAGAAAACAATTCACACCGAGACAGCTAGTAATCCCAACAACAGTGACTGGAAATCGAGCCTAACCCGAAGCTAACCGGCAATAGGCGGCAACTCGCCGGAGAAGATGACCGGATCCACGCAGAAAAACGGAGCCGACGGTCGTTCTCAAAGATTTGCAAAAGTGGTATCAAAAGAAAGCTTACATCACAAGGAATAAAACCCCTCAATCAATTTTTAGTTTTGAGCGGCGGAAGACGGAAAATTTAGCGGTGAAAGAGGCGGTATTTTCCGACGGGTTTTCAGAAATCACGATTTCACCTAACAAGAGTGGTATCGATGGAAAGCTTATGTCGAGAACTTTCCAACCATATATTTACTTGAATTTTTCGGTGACCGGTGCGAACACAATCGACGATCAAAGTGGCGAAAATGGGTTCGAAGCTTTTGGACGGAAAGTTACGGATTTATGGAGAGAGAAAACGTTTTGGATGATGATTATCTTATATTATAATATATATATATATATATATATATATATATATATATATATATATATATATATATATATATATATATAGGGAATTGATACCCTGGGCGCCCTTTGGTGAGCGCCCAGTGGGCGACAGCTGAGCTGTCGCCCACATGTGCAGTTTATTTTTTTTTAAAGATTTGACGTTTCGCGACGGTTTTACAAATACGTCGCAAATGGCGACGGATTTTAACAAACCGTCGCGAAGCCCACATGTGCAGTTTATTTTTTTTAAAAATTTGACGTTTTGCGACGGTTTTAAAAATCCGTCGCAAATGGCGACGGATTTTAACAAACCGTCGCAAAAAGTCAAATTTTTTTTATAAAAAGAAAAGAGGGGACAGAGGGGCGTTCCCAAATTTCGTATAAACCAAGTCTTTCATTTGCCTGATAAATATATACTGAAACGTTGGACGCAAGCAGCAAAGAATGTAGAATTTTTTCCTACAGATGAGCCAAATGTGGTTGAAGCTCCAGAAAGATGTTTGATGTCAAGACATTTGAGGTTATCCTATAAAGCTTCTGCATTAGTTGATATTGCATCATTGACTGTTGAGGGAACAAATTTCTTGAATGCACAGTTTGATTATATTGGCAACAAAATGAAAGATTTGAATATGACTACAACAGTAAGCGGTGGAAGTCAATGTAGAAGAGCCACAGATAGGGCTGTTGATATCGTTGATCCTCAAAAAATTAGAACAAAGGGATGTGGGAAGAGATTAAAGTCATCAAAGGAGAAGGCAACCACACAGGGAAGAAAATGTCGTGGGTGTGGACGCCGAGGTGTGCAGCATGACAAGCGTAACTGTCCAAATTTGCAAGACGGGTATGTGTTTATCAACAATGTAAATTTTTAGTATTTTTGTATATATTTGGTTAATCATCAAAATTAATATATGGTGGCATACTCAACGTTCTTCAGGTCAACTATTAATAATAAAAACGAAGAAGAAAGCTCAGATGACGAAGATTTTGGATCGATAGATGGTAATTTAAATCTCTAAATATATGTTGTTAATCATCAATATTTTTTTTATTCATAACTGTTTTGAATTTTACAGGTTCTAACAACTGGATTTGATAAAGGTTATTATTTTATCAAGTTGAATATGTGCGATGGGGTAACCATTTTATAGTGCTTTATCAAACCTCTGTCGTGGATGAAACATCGAGCTTTGAGGTTTCTGTCACAATGAGAAGGATCCTCTGCTTAATTCAAGAATTAGCATTGTAGAATTTTCAAATTCAATATGATAACCATTCTCTGTCAAGAAATCTTGGTGTTTTAATTTTCCTGCTGCCATATTGTTGTATCGTTCTCTTTCATATGACTTATGGAACATGTATAAAAACCCGCTGTGGTCGACGTAAAACATCATGTTTGTGTCGCGTAGTAAATTATTTCTAATTTCCACCTGTCTAATGCATTTGTGGGCTGTTGGGCGAAGGTGGGACACGAAATTTGGGAACGCCCCTCTGTCCCCTCTTTTCTTTTTATAATAAAAATTTGACGTTTTGCGACGGTTTGTTAAAATCCGTCGCCATTTGCGACGGATTTTTAAACCGTCGCAAAACGTCAAATTTTTAAAAAAAATAAACTGCACATGTGGGCTTTGCGACGGTTTGTTAAAATCCGTCGCCATTTGCGACGTATTTGTAAAACCGTCGCGAAACGTCAAATCTTTAAAAAAAAATAAACTGCACATGTGGGCGACAGCTCAGCTGTCGCCCACTGGGCGCTCACCAAAGGGCGCCCAGGGTATCAATTCCCTATATATATATATATATATATATATATATATATATATATATATATATATATATATATATATATATATATATTGTAATGCCCAAAATTTTATATCGTGTTAAATTACGATTATTGATTTTTTAATCGAGACGATTATGAAAGGGCAAATCGAGACACGGTTTGAATTCGACATGAAAAGATGTATGTGCGAGGAAATGAGTCTCGCGCATATGCGCGACTTGGTGCGGCTCACAAACGATTTCAGCCAAGGAACCGAGAAGAATTCTAGGAAATCCCACGAGACTTTATTTTGATTTAAATTGCGATTTTGCAAGATCCATCTATCAGAATTTGATTCCGGACACAGTACTGTACTCCTCTTGCTACGAGCTAAAACTGGACGTAAGTTCTAATACGTTTTGATATGATTTGAAATTATGATGTTGTTAAAATTGAATGGAATTCATATATGATGTTCTTGATATGTTAGACATCATAGAATCGAAGTCAGATTAAGAAACGGACTGATTATGGAATTGTTATGATTTTCTGAAGCTAATTGAATGAGATATGATATCAGAATATATTAGTATTGATTATTAGTTGAGGGATTATTATCTGGTGATGTTATATTGACCGGGATATCGGAATTGTGCAGTTATACCGTTGATTTTGAATTATTGATCAGATTGATATAGATTTGAATGGTATATTGATATGTTATCATTGACATTGCCATTGCCAGATTGAGGGATTGACAGAGTTTGAATTCCAGATCGACATTACAAAAGAAAGGTATAAGTCAATGTGGTATTGGGAGATCGACTTGCGTCAGTTTGGACTTGAGCTTCCCTAAATCATATACTTTATTTTATTGTATTGATATTTGCATGTATTTGATTGATATACTTGTTCTCTTGATATATAGATAGTAGGTATTAGATTACTTGTTCTCTTGATATATAGACAGCAGGTATTAGTCGAGTAATCTTGTAACAGAAGTGCCTGATAGTGGCAGGATCGCCACGGGCACATTGTACGATGTTACAGGATAGTGTATTGGCGATAGAGCCAAAGTCTGTCACTGTAGGATTAGCTATCGATGTAGATATAATTTGGGTTTCTTCTATCATTGTTGATCAATATCGTATCGGTGTGGATAGAATTGGAGCTTCTTCTATTACTGGTGATCGATATTATATCGGTGTGGATAGAATTAGAGTTCCTTCTATTACTGGTGATCGATACCATATCGGTGTAGATAGAATCAGACCTTTTTCTATTTCTGGTGATCGATACCATATCGATGTGGATAGAATCGGTATTTCTTCTATTACTGTTGATCGATATGGAATGCCAACTTCTGGAAACCGGGATCCCTAGACTAGGATTGAGTCTAGTCTAAATTGTGTAGCTACAAGTATTGTCGACAGTTTGATATTAATTATGTTTCAGATTTTGATACATATTGCTGTTACCTGTTACATGCTTTATATTTGTTTATATGATTGCATGTTTCGTTGATTTATAATGGGATTTATTCTCACCAGAGTTATCCGGCTGTTGTCTTGTCAGTATGTGTACATGACAACAGGTGGGACAGGTTCAGGGTCACGGAAATGAAGAGAGAGATTGTGATTAGAGTGGAGGCTCCGGACTTGGATTAGAGATAGGGTTGGACACTTGACATTAGCTGTTAAACCTTAGTAGAATTAATGTATGTTATACAGGACTTGAACTTTTATACACTGAGATGTATATATGTTTTTATGTCACTACGGTCCGCATTGATTTAAAAAAAAAAATTAGACCCTGTTTATTATAATTGATTAATTAGTCTCAATGATGATTAAGAACATAATTAGCGTCCGGGTCCCGACAGGTACCGTGTTCCTAACAACGACAGCTACTACAGGACGTAAGTTTTTTTACGTTTTGTTATGATTTGAAATTATGCTATGTCCAGAATTAGATACAATTCATATATGGCATTCTTGACGTAGTAGAAATCATAGAATCGAAGTCAGATTAAGAAACAGATTGGTTATGGAATTGTTAAGAATTTCAGAGTTAAATTGACTAAGATGTGATGTCAGATTTACACTGTGGTTGATTATAAGTTATTGGGATTAGTATATACTGGTGTGGTATCATTGGTATCGCAAGATTGTACTGTTGTACCGTCAGAATTTAATAAGACAGAGATGTCTTGATTTGAATAGAATATTGATACAGTATATTGATATTGTCATTGCCAGATTGAACATTGACAGACTTTGAGTCGAGACTTTGATTGTACCAGAGCGACAAAACGAAAGGTATAAATAAATGTTGATTCGGTTTTTCACAACTCAAGTTATGTTTGACTTGAGTTTCCCAAAATCACATACTTTATTTTATTGCATTGATATATCCATATTATCAGATTGATATGTTTAGTTTATTGAATGATAGCAGAGCCAGAGTTTGAGTCTAGGGCAGATCAGCCTAGCTAGGGCAGAACCGCTAAGACTCTAGACTTACGGTGTATCGATGAGCTTAGATGTAGATCGACTTCTATTGTAGACATTCGATACATCATGCCGAAGTCTAAATTAGATCGGGATCCCTAGATTAGAAATAAGTCTTTGATTTAGATAAATATTTGTATTGATTCATGTGGTCAGATTAGATGCATGTTTTAATGATTGTTTATGCTTTTATATATGTTTTTATATGATTGCATTGATACATTGTTTATACTGGGATATTTATATCTCACCGGAGTTATTCGGCTGTTGTCTTGTCTGTATGTGTGCATGACAACAGGTGGGACATGTTCAGGGTCATAGAGGTGAAGAAAGATCGAGATTAGAGTGGTGATTCTGGACTTGGATATAGATATGTTTCATTACTTGATTGTAGTAGTTGAACCTTAGTCCTGAACTAGATGCATGTTATACAAGATTTGTATTATTATACTGGTAATAGCATGATTCCATTACCTTCCGCATTTTTTAAAAAAAATTTAGACCCTGCTTATTCTAATTGATTAAATTAGTCCCGATGACGATTAAAAAGATGATTAGCGTCCGGGTCCCCACAACAGGTGGTATCAGAGCGATAGATCCTTTAGATTGAGATAGAAGAGGCTAGTGAGCGGGGTAGATTGAGGTTTTCTTTCCTGATTTTGAATGCTAGCATGTCTTACTGCTTTAATACATGTTACTTCTTTATCTGATTTGATATAGTAATATGTTTTATTGAGACTGGATCAGCACTGATTCTAGATCAGCAGTAAGATGTTCAGAGGAGGATTGAAACAGAATTGTGGTATTTGTTACTAATCTATTTGATTATCAGATATGCCTCCGAGACGAGTACCAGAACAAGGTAGTACATCAAATCCTCCAATGGATGTAACACCGACTCCAATGGAAACGTTACTGAAAAGATTCCAGTCATTTCACCCGCCAACTTTGAAAGGAATAGAGAATGCTGTGGAGTGCGAGAGTTGGCTTGATGATATTGAAATGCTGTTTGAATCATTAGAGTATACAGATGAGCGACGAATTCGGTTGATTGGACACCAGTTACACGATGTCGCAAAGAACTGGTGGATTACGATAAAGAGGGCCTTGAAGCATAGAGGTACGACTATCACCTGGAATGTATTTAGAACTGAATTTTATCAACGATTCTTTTCAGTGTCATACCGAAAGGACAAGGGGGCGGAGTTTGCCAATCTAAGGCAGGGACAGATGAATATAGAAGAGTACGTGTCCAAGTTCTCCACCTTGTTGAAATTTGCTCCACATGTGGCTGACAGTGAGGAAGCTACTGCTGATCAGTTCATCAATGGCTTGAACCCAGAGATTTTTACCTTGGTAGTCTGATGAGACAGAAAGGGGCTTCATTTGTGCCTCTAGCACCGAGACCACAGCAACCACCTCCCAGATTTGAGAGTGGCAGCAGCAGTGGAGGGAAGAAAGAATTTTTGAAAGTCAAAGGAAAGCAATTTAAGACATCGGGCAGCAATTCTTCTAGCTCCGGTGGTTCCAGAGAGAGCCAGAGTTACACTGGAGTTTATTGTAAGACTTGCGGAGGAAGACATGCAACTGAGCAATGCCAGGGGGGTGACTGGTAGTTGCAACATCTGTAAACAGCCGGGACACTTTGCGAAAGTATGTCCACAGAGAGGTTCTCAAAGATCTCAGGGAGCCAAATCATCGGGATCAGCAACACAGACTGAGAGACGATCAGCTGTTGTTCATACATTTCAGCCAGCGCCCGCTCAATCACAGCAAAGGCCAGGAGGAATCCAGACAGGTAGCCAGCCTCCTAGACAGCAGGCCAGAGTATTCGCTTTGACAGAGGAGCAGGCCCAGGAAGCACCAGATGACATTGTGGCAGATAACTGTTCCTTATGTGGTTACTCTGCCTATGTATTGATTGATACTGGTGCTTCACATACATTTATTTCTGAACGATTTGCATTAAGTCATGCATTGCCTGTAGAGTCTTTAGCTACTGTAGTGTCTGTCTCTTCTCCTTTGGGAACAGGTTTGATATCTGTAAATTCTGTTAAACATTGTGTACTATAGTATGACAGGCATGAGATTGAATTAGACTGCATCGTACTTGGGTTGTCTGACTTTGACTGTATTATCGGTATTGATATGCTGACCAAATACAGAGCTACAGTTGATTGTTTCCACAAGATAGTGAGATTCAGACCAGAGCTACAGTTGATTGTTTCCACAAGATAGTGAGATTCAGACCAGATAAGGGTTCTAGATCGAGAATTCCTTTAGTATCCGTATTATCTATGAATCGATTATTACAGAAAAGAGCAGAGGGATTCCTTGTATATTCAGTAGATTTACTGAAATCGAGTCCATCATTAGCTGAATTGCCAGTGGTACGTGAGTTTGCTGACGTCTTCCCAGATGAGATCCCGGGATTACCTCCAGTTAGAGAGATAGACTTCAGCATTGAATTGATGCCAGGTACAGTGCCGATCTCTAGAGCTCCGTACAGAATGGCACCAGTTGAATTGAACAAATTAAAGGATCAGCTGGAAGACTTACTGGCCAAGGGGTACATCAGACCGAGTGTTTCTCCTTGGGGTGCTCCAGTACTGTTTGTAAGAAAGAAAGACGGTTCGATGAGACTCTGCATCGACTATCGGCAACTGAACAAGACAACGATAAAGAATAAATACCCCTTGCCTCGTATTGATGATTTGTTTGACCAGTTGCAGGGTTCTTGTGTATATTCCAAAATTGATTTAAGATCGGGATATCATCAGCTGAGAGTCAGAGATTCTGACATCTCAAAGACAACATTCAGAACCAGGTATGGACATTATGAATTTATTGTCATTCCATTTGGTTTGACGAATGCTCCAGCTGTGTTTATGGGATTGATGAACCGTATATTCCAGAAATATCTCGATGATTTTGTGATTATTTTCTTCGATGATATTTTGATTTATTCAAAGAATATGAGTGAGCATGCTGAGCATTTAAGAACTGTGTTGCGAATTTTAAGGGCTGAAAAATTATATGCTAAATTGTCGAAATGTGAGTTTTGGTTAAGACATGTAGTATTTCTGGGTCATATTATATCCGGAGACGGGATATCAATGGATCCCAGTAAAGTAGAAGCCGTGATTTCTTGGCCAAGACCGACGTCGGTGCCCGAAATTCGCTGTTTCATGGGATTAGCGGGATATTACCGTCGTTTCATTAAAGATTTTTCGAGTATAGCTAAACCAATTACTCAGCTGACGCAGAAGAATGCTCCATTTGTTTGGTCTGAAGAATGTGAGACCAGTTTTCTGGAGTTGAAGAAGAGGTTGACCAGTGCCCCGGTTTTGACTATCCCATCCGGTACTGGTGATTTTGTGGTTTATTGCGACGCTTCTCACATAGGGTTGGGATGTGTGCTGATGCAACGAGGGCATGTTATTGCTTATGCCTCAAGACAGCTTAAACCACATGAGACCCGTTATCCAATTCATGACCTTGAATTGGCAGCCATTGTCTTTGCATTAAAGATATGGCGACACTATCTTTACGGGGAGAAGTTTGAGATATATTCTGATCATAAGAGTTTAAAATATCTGTTTTCACAATCTGAATTGAATATGAGGCAACGAAGATGGCTTGATTTGCTTAAAGATTTTGATTGTGAAATCAAATACCATCCAGGAAAGTCTAATGCAGCAGCTGATGCACTAAGTCGAAAGGTATGTTCTTTATCCTTGTCGACGATCGGTGTTTCAAATTTGATAGAAGACTGCTGTTTGTCTGGATTAGCATTTGAAACAGATTATAAACCGTTGAGACTCTGTACGGTACAAGTAGAACACGAGTTGATCTTAAGAATTAAGGCAGCTCAGAAAGTTGATCAGAATGTACAGAAATCAGTATCGTTGGTCAGAACAGGGCATCGATCGGAGTATCAGGTACGTAATAACGTCTTGTATGTGAATAATCGTCTGGCTTGTGCCGAATGTTTCAGATTTGAGACGACAGATATTATCAGAAGCGCACAACAGTCGATTCACTATTCATCCTGGTGGCAGAAAGATGTATAATGATTTGAAAAGACAGTTCTGGTGGAAACAAATAAAGACTGACATTGCCGAATTTGTTTCCAAATGTCTGAATTGCCAGCAGGTGAAAGCAGAAAGAAAGAAACCAGGAGGATTATTACAGAGTTTGTCCATTCCTGAATGGAAATGGGATCACATTTCCATGGATTTTGTGACACAATTACCGCGTTCCTCCAAAGGTTGTGATGTGATTTGGGTCATGATTGATAGATTGACCAAATCCGCATGTTTTATTCCGTACAAGATGACGTACAGATTTTACTAGATGGCAGAAATCTATGTCAGAGAAGTGGTCAGATTGCACGGAGTGTCGAAGTCAATTGTATCAGATCGTGATCCTCGATTTACTTCGCACTTCTGGCAGAGTTTGCAGCAGGCTCTTGGTACGAAGTTACATCTGAGTACCGCATATCATCCACAGACCGATGGATAGTCAGAACGGACTATCCAGACACTGGAAGATATGCTGAGAGCAGTAATGCTTGATTTTAGCACTAATTGGCAAGATGCATGGCCACTTTGTGAGTTTTCGTACAACAACAGCTATCAGACAAGTATTGAGATGGCACCATTTGAAGCGTTGTACGGAAAGAAGTGTCGATCCCCTCTCTATTGGGATGATATCTCTGAAGTGCCTGAAATTGGACCTGACATGATCAGAGATATGACAGAAAAAGTGAAGCTAATTCGAAAGAAAATGAAAGCAGCGCAAGACAGACAGGCCAAATATGCCAATGTTCGACGTAGACCGTTGGTATTTGAGGCAGGAGACCGAGTATTTCTAAAGATTTCACCTTTCAGAGGAGTTGTCAGATTTGGCAAGAAAGGAAAATTGTCTCAATGATACATTGGGCCTTATGAGATTCTCGAGAAGATAGGAGATCGTGCCTATCGACTCGCCCTACCGCCTTCATTATCCGAGATACATGATGTCTTTCATGTATCGCTATTAAGGAAATATGTAAGGTCCAGGAATTTAATTCTCGTAACCTAAGTGCATGCAGTCTAGAATTTTTATTTTTAAATATGTGCTTAATTACTTTATGCATTTTATGCATAATTCATGTATGATAGGATTTAATTCATGAAATTTTTAAAGTTCACGCATTAGGGTTTGTAGGTGCATTTCACGTTCAAACGAGGATCGGAGACCGGGGAATTTTCAGGAAAATTATTTTATTATACGATTTATTTTTATAAATTAATTTAAAGCATTTTTAAGTGTATCTTTCGAAAATGCGAATTTTTGGGTATTTTTACCCGCAAGATTTTAATTTTTAACAGTACACAAATTCTACTGAATCGAGGGACTTTTTAATGATTTGGCTAATATTTTCAAAACCTTTTCAACACGAAATATTTTTCAGGAATGCGTTTGGACTTAATGGGCCTATGTTTAAGCTTGTTGGGCTTAAAATCTTTGTTAAACTTTTAATTATCAAAATTAGGCCCATTAGTTGGTTTTTAGCTATTTAAATATTTTCTAACCTATCATTAACCTAAACCTAATCCCACCCCCAACAGCCGACACCCCCCATTCAGAGTTTGTTCCCCTCGGTTTCAGATAAATCTCAGTTGAAGGCCACGTTTTTGGCTTGCTTTTGCATAAAATAAAAGTGATCCGGGTCCCCTCCATCATCCTTGTTCTCCTATCATCATCAGGCACGCCCTACACCATTTATTTCTGCATCACACTTGTCATATATGGTTGTACGTGTGTTTCTTTTTCTTTTATGTCCAGAATTCTCGATCCAATCGGCAACACGAAGGATTTTCTATTTCTTTTGTCCATGTCATGTTTTATTATTTTTGCTGCTCACGGTTACTGCTTTATGGTGCGAGGACTGCGGATTAGGGCTATTCAGAGTCTGGTAGTGGTGTCACGAAGGAGCCTTGGGGTGACAGCAGTTCGGTGTTGCTGTAGGAAGAAGAGATCGAGAGTTGTTGTGGGATTCTTGTTCGGTGGGGGCGGTAGGTCTGGCTAGGGGTGGAACGAGCGGTGCGAGGGCCAAACCAAGGGCTGAACCAGACCCTGGTGGGTCTGAGTCACAACATTGGAAGGGCCAAACATCGCTGAAACCACCGTAGAGCCCGCTGCTCGCGCGGGAGGGGGTAGAGCACGGCGTGTCATTTGGGTTCCTAGCGATCGGGTAGGGGCTGTGACTTGCATGGGGCTGGGTCCTCAGCTCTGTTAGGTGACTTGGGGTCAGGGCTAGGCCCTTGATGGCTGGGTCCATGGCTGGTGCATTGGGGTGAAGCGGATGGCTTGAGATTAGGGAGAGGGGTTCACCCGAGAGGTGAAGAGGGAAGGGGCCGAGAGTTTGTTTGGGTTTGTCACGATCAGCGAAGGTTTAAGGGCTGGAGATTTGTATTTTAGGACCCTGTCAGAGTGTATTTTAAGTATAGGTTAAGTTTGGGAAAAATTGGTTTAGTTTCGAGTCGATTCGGATTAAAACCGAGACCCCGGTCCAAGTTTTAAAACGAATCGGTTAAGTTGTGAATTTGGCTCGAGTTTACGTCTAGGATTACTTTTAAAAATGTTTTGGGACATTTTAAGGAGTTTGGTAAGCTTCGGGTCAATTTTAGAGGTCCAGGGGTGAAACGATAATTTTCGGGTTTTCAGGGGTAAAATGGTCATTTTGCACCCGGGATGAGAGTTTGGTCCTGGCAGCGCCCTGAGCACAAATATATGATATTTTAAATGGTTATGCATCATATTTACGATTTTACGCAATTATGATAATTACGGTGCATGCTTGGTTTAAAAGAAAAATTATGTATATGCATGCTTTTATTTAAGTGATGAATATGTTTAACACGTTTTGAAGAAAATGATTTAGTTGTGACTAACACGATGACACGATAACATGTAAGGCCCGGACTCAGTGGGCGGGTAATGCCGTTGCTGATGACCCTCGCCGCCGGGTACCGCGGTTACATGTAGATGGATCCATCGACTGACATGATGACATGATGATACGAAAGTCACAGCTAATGAACGGAATTTAAATTAAGATTTTAACACGTATATGCTGATACGATATGATAACATGATGAGACATGTTTTGACACGTTACCATTTTACACGACACGCTTATGTTCATGTTTTATTTTCATGTTTTTAAGCTCATGAAATGTATGTTGATTATGCTATTTTTCACTGCTGTGTGCTATGTAAATGTACTCATTATTACTGGTACAGGTGTGTTGAGTCTTTAGACTCACTAGGCGTGTGTGATGCAGGTGAGCATTTTGAGAAGGAGACAGGAGGTGCTGAACTCTGAGTAGGCAGTCCTGGTGCGGTGACATAACCCGAGGACCGCGCGTTTTTCCGCATTTTGAGTGATGGTTTCTGGAGAGGAGTTAAACATTTTATTTACGTTGAGGATTTTCATGATTTTTACTCATTTACGTTTACGTCGATGTTGTGCTATTTTCATTGTTAAATAAATATGATCATTTTAAATGTTAATTTTTAAAATGAGAGCTCAAAAAAAAACTTCCGCATTTTAAAACGAGTAGACGTTTCAGTTGGTATCAGAGCAAGGGTCCTGTAAACGGTTGTGCCACCGCCAGCTTCTGCCTCTCAGTCTTCAAGCCTAAAGTCTGTAAGCTTTAAGATTTAAATGTTTAAAATGATTTATTGTTATCACCTGCATTATTTCATGATTTATGCAATATGATGAGTTACTGCTTATGTTAACTGTTTTACGATTTAAAGTCCATTAATTTCAAAACTAGATTAATTGCATGATGGGTTACGTTTTGATTGGACTGTATTCAGATATGCCTCCCAGACGTGAGCTTAGGATGGTCAGAGTGGACGATATTCCCGAGGGTGGCATGGGTCCTCCACCACCACCGCCAGGGGACTCAGTCACCCGTGTCTTAGAGGGTATGGCCAGACTTTTGGAGCAGGTGCAGCAGGCTCCTAGGCAACAGACTGACATCTTTGAGCAGTTTCGTAGGCTCAACCCGAAGGAGTTCGGGGGTACTACTGATCCATTTGTTCCAGAGGGATGGATTAGGTCGTTGGAGTTGCATTTTGATTACATGGGGATGAGGGATGGCGACTGGGCCAGGTGCGCCATTTATATGCTGAGGGATGACGCGTCCCTGTTGTGGGAGGGAGCCGCACATGCTGTGGATGTGGCTACCCTCACATGGGCCAGATTCAGGGAGATGTTTTTCGGGAAGTATTTCCCAGCTGACGTCAGGGGCCGCCTGACGAGAGAGTTTATGAGCCTCAGGCAGACTGATTTATCAGTGGCGGAGTTCATCCGCAAGTTTGACAGGGGCTGCCACTTTGTGCCCATGATAGCAGGGGATGCCGCCCAGAAGCTGAGGTATTTCCTGGATGGACTGAGACCCACACTCCGCCGTGACGTCATGCTGATGAGACCGGCGAGTTATGATGAGGCCACCGCTTACGCTTTTCAGGCAGAGCAGGCACTGCGAGACATAGATTTCGAGATGCAGCGGAAGCGGCATCAGACCCAGGCTAGTGCACAGCCACATAAGAAGCAGCATTCAGGGCCGTCTAGACAGCAGGGGCAGCAGAGGAGGCCAGGATAGATGAGACCACCCCAGGCACCAGGGGCTCCTAGGCAGGAAGGGGGACCACCATGCCCACAGTGCGATAAATATCATTACGGCAAATGCATGCGAGGTACCTACAGGTGCTTCATATGCAAACCGGAGGGGCACAAGGCTGCAGATTGCCCTCGGAACAAGGGTCCCACTACCGGCAGGGCATATGTGATGCATGCCGAGGAGGCTGAGGTGGAGCCTGACTCTACTTTGATCACTGGTAACTTCTATGCTTAAATCTTCGTATTTATCGCCTTGATTGCATGTTTTTGTTTTTCAGTATGTGATTTGACTGCTGGGACTATTAACATAGAAAGAGTTAGGATGCATGTTCTACCTAGTTGTGGCTATTTTTAGAACTTGGGGATTAATTTACAATTTTTGACGTTCTGAGGTTGAATTTCGAACTTTGGGTTAACTGCCGATAAGGAATCCTTATTGTTCAACAATATTAGACTTGATGTTATGATTTATCGCAGGGAGGATATATATTGTAGGTGTAGCCACACATGCTTTGCTAGACTCAGGGGCTACGCATTCGTTTATATCTGAATCTTTCGTGAAGCGACTAGGGATCATGCCAGTAGCGATGGATTCAGGATTCAGGGTATCGATTCCATCCGGGGATTAGATGTTCACATCCCGAATAGTGTGAGGATTGGAGCTCAGATTACAGCAGAAAGCAGTACGGGCAGATCTGATAGTACTACCGCTGCCAGAGTTTGATATCATACTGGGCATGGACTGGCTCTCTTCTCATGGAGCAGTCATAGTTTCCGCCAGAGGTCAGTGTCTGTTAGACCTCCCAGTGGGAAGCCGTTTTTATTTGAGGCAGCTAGGCATCAACCTTTCCCGCACGTCATTTCCTGCATGTGTGCGAGGAAGCTTATTAAGAGAGGGTGCCATGCATTCTTAGCCAGCATAGTATCAGTGTCGGAGCCAGTCAGTCAGAGGCTGGAGGATGTAGATGTGGTCAGCGAGTTCTCCAGAGTGTTCCCTGACGACGTTTCAGGCATTCCACCAGACCGAGAGGTGCAATTCTCTATTGAGCTCATGCCAAGGACAATGCCGATATCTAAGGCGCCCTACCGATTAGCGCCTGCAGAGATGAAAGAGCTCAAGGATCAGATTCAGGATCTTCTGGATAAGGGTTTCGTTCGACCTAGTTTTTCTCCATGGGGCGCGCCAGTGCTATTTGTTAAGAAGAAGGATGGCAGCATGCGTCTGTGCATTGACTGCCGAGAGCTGAACAGTGTTATAGTGAAGAATAAATATCCATTACCTAGGATCGAAGACTTATTTGATCAGCTTCAGGGAGCCTCAGTGTTCTCCAAGATAGACCTTCGATCCGGATACCACCAGCTGAAGGTGAGAGAGTCAGATGTGCATAAGACAGCTTTCCGGATGCGTTATGGGCACTATGAGTTCTTGGTTATGCCCTTCGGTTTGACGAACGCGCCAGCGATCTTCATGGATCTCATGAATCGCGTATTCCAGCCATTCTTGGATCAGTTCGTCATAGTATTCATTGATGATATCCTGATCTATTCGAAGAGCAGGGAGGAGCACAGTCATCATCTGAGGACAGTATTTCAGACTCTACAGGATAGCTGACTGTATGCCAAGTTCAGCAAGTGTGAGTTCTGGCTCGACAGAGTGGCATTTTTGGGCCACATCGTATTTCAGGATGGCATAGAGGTCGACCCCAGCAAAGTAGAGGCAGTCAGAGACTGGCCAGTTCCGAAGAGCGTAACAGAGATCCGCAGTTTCTTGGGGTTGGCAGGTTATTACAGGAAGTTCATCCAGGGCTTCTCTTCTATTGCGGTGCCTATGACCGCTTTGACGAAGAAGAACGCCAAGTTTGTTTGGGGACCAGAGTGCCAGGAGAGCTTTGACAGACTGAAGCAGGCCTTGACCACAGCGCCAGTGCTAACTATGCCATCAGGGCAGGGAGAGTTTGTAGTATATACAGATGCATCGAAGCTTGGTTTGGGCGCAGTTCTGATGCAGCAAGACAGAGTGATAGCCTATGCATCCAGACAGCTGAAGGTTCATGAGAAGAATGATCTGACTCATGACCTAGAGTTAGCAGCAGTGGTTTTTGCCTTGAAGATCTGGAGACACTATCTGTATGGGGAGAAGTGCAGGATTTTCACAGATCATAAAAGCCTGAAGTACTTCTTCACTCAGAAGGAACTGAATATGCGACAGAGAAGGTGGCTTGAGCTGGTTAAGGATTATGATTGTGACATTAGCTACCATCCGCGTAAGGCTAATGTGGTCGCAGACGCTCTGAGCAGGAAGCACGCAGTGATTGCCCATCTGTCAGTGCAGAGACCGCTACAGGCTGAGATTCAGAGGTTTGAGCTTGCAGTTTATGCCAGGGGCGAGACCCCGAATATTGCTACTCTGACAGTACAGCTGACTCTGAGGGACAGAATCCGAGCAGGGCAGACTTCTGATGAGCAGCTACAGAAGTGGAGACAGAGAGACGAGACTAAAGGCCAGAGACTATACGTAGTTGTGGATGATATAGTCAGATATAGGGACCGCCTATGGGTTCTTGACAGTGATTCTCTTCGAGCAGATATCCTGAGTGAGGCCCACAGCACTCCGTATTCCATCCATCCAGGGAGTACGAAGATGTATAAGGATCTGTAGTCACTGTACTGGTGGCCGGGCATGAAGAGAGATATCCTGCGGTTTGTCTCCGAGTGTTTGAAATGTCAGCAGGTCAAGGCAGAGCATCAGAGACCTGCAGGGAAGCTGAGACCACTCCCTATTCCCGAGTGGAAATGGGAGAATATTACTATGGATTTCGTGACAGGCCTTCCGAGGACTACGGGAGGATACAATGCCATCTGGGTGATTGTTGATCGGCTCACCAAGTCTGCTCATTTCTTACCGATCAGGAAGACACTCACCATGACTCAGTACGCAGAGCTGTACATCAGAGAGATAGTCAGGCTGCATGGGATCCCGGTGTCTATCGTGTCAGACAGAGATCCGAGATTTACGTCTGTATTCTGGAAGAGTCTTCACCAGGCATTGGGTACGAAGCTACTGTTCAGTACCGCTTTTCATCCTCAGACAGACGGTCAGTCAGAGAGGGTAATACAGATTCTTGAGGATCTACTCCGAGCTTGCATGATCGACTTCCAGGGCAGCTGGGAGCCGAAGTTACCTCTTGTGGAGTTCACGTACAACAACAGTTACCAGGCATCGATAGGTATGGCTCCATACGAGGCACTGTACGGGAGGAAGTGTAGGTCGCCAGTATATTTGGATGAAGTAGGCGAGCAAGCAGAGTTGGGCCCAGATACTGTCAGACAGACAGCAGATCTAGTGGCCAAGATTAGAGACAGGATGAGGACTGCGCACAGCCGTCAGAAGAGTTATGCTGATCAGAGACGGCAAGATCTTGAGTTCGCAGTGGGGGATCATGTTTTTGTGAAAGTCGCACCTAGTGAAGGGTGTGATGAGGTTCGGGAAGAAGGGCAAGCTCAGCCTTAGATTCATCGGACTATTTGAGATCCTAGAGAGAGTTGGGACAATCGCATACAGAGTGGCATTACCGCCGAATCTGGCGGGAGTTCATAACGTATTCCACGTCTCCATGCTGCGAAAGTACGTGTCGAACCCTTCCCATGTACTTAACTATGAGCCACTTCAGCTGACACAGCACCTATCTTTTGAGGAGAGACCTGTGCAGATCTTGGACATGCAGGAGAAGAGACTCCGGAATAAAGTGATCCAGATGGTCAAAGTCAAGTGGCTGAATCATTCCGAGGGGGAGGCCACGTGGGAGACAGAGACCGCGATGAGGAGTCGCTATCCGGAGTTACTCGGTACGTTCTAATTTCGAGGATGAAATTTTGTTTAAGGGAGGGAGAGTTGTAAGGTCCAGGAATTTAATTCTCGTAACCTAAGTGCATGCAGTCTAGAATTTTTATTTTTAAATATGTGCTTAATTACTTTATGCATTTTATGCATAATTCATGTATGGTAGGATTTAATTCATGAAATTTTTAAAGTTCACGCATTAGGGTTTGTAGGTGCATTTCACGTTCAACGAGGATCGGAGACCAGGGAATTTTCAGGAAAATTATTTTATTATACGATTTATTTTTATAAATTAATTTAAAGCATTTTAAGTGTATTTTTAAAAAATGGGAATTTTTGGGTATTTTTACCTGCAAGATTTTAATTTTTAACGGTATGCAAATTTTACCGAATCGAGGGACTTTTTAATGATTTGGCTAATATTTTCAAAACCTTTTCAACACGAAATATTTTTTAGGAATGCGTTGGACTTAATGGGCCTATGTTTAAGCTTGTTGGGCTTAAAATCTTTGTTAAACTTTTAATTATCAAAATTAGGCCCATTAGTTGGTTTTTAGCTATTTAAATATTTTCTAACCTATCATTAACCTAAACCTAATCCCACCCCCAACAGCCGACACCCCCCATTCAGAGTTTGTTCCCCTCGGTTTCAGAGAAATCTCAGTTGAAGGCCACGTTTTTGGCTTGCTTTTGCATAAAATAAAAGTGATCCGGGTCCCCTCCATCATCCTTGTTCTCCTATCATCATCAGGCACGCACTACACCATTTATTTCTGCATCACACTTGTCATATATGGTTGTACGTGTGTTTCTTTTTCTTTTATGTCCAGAATTCTCGATCCAATCGACAACACGAAGGATTTTCTATTTCTTTTGTCCATGTCATGTTTTATTATTTTTGCTGCTCAAGATTACTGCTTTATGGTGCGAGGACTGCGGCTTAGGGCTATTCAGAGTCTGGTAGTGGTGTCACGAAGGAGCCTTGGGTGACAGGAGTTCGGTGTTGCTGTAGGAAGAAGAGATCGAGAGTTGTTGTGGGATTCTTGTTCGGTGGGGGCGGTAGGTCTGGCTAGGGGTGGAACGAGCGGTGCGAGGGCCAAACCAAGGGCTGAACCAGACCCTGGTGGGTCTGAGTCACAGCATTGGAAGGGCCAAACATCGCTGCTCGCGCGGGAGGGGGTAGAGCACGGCGTGTCATTTGGGTTCCTAGCGGTCGGGTAGGGGCTGTGACTTGCATGTGGCTGGGTCCTCGGCTCTGATAGGTGCCTTGGGGTTAGGGCTAGGCCCTTGATGGCTGGGTTCATGGCTTGTGCATTGGGGTGAAGCGGATGGCTTGAGATTAGGGAGAGGGGTTCGCCCGAGAGGTGAAAAGGGAAGGGGCCGAGAGTTTGTTTGGGTCTGTCACGATCAGCAAAGGTTTAAGGGCTGGAGATTTGTATTTTAGGACCCTGTCAGAGTGTATTTTAAGTATAGGTTAAGTTTGGGAAAAGTTGGTTTAGTTTCGAGTCGATTCGGATTAAACCGAGACCCCGGTCCAAGTTTTAAAACGAATCGGTTAAGTTGTGAATTTAGCTCGAGTTTACGTCTAGGATTACTTTTAAAAATGTTTTGGGACATTTTAAGGAGTTTGGTAAGTTTCGGGTCAATTTTAGAGGTCCAGGAGTGAAACGATAATTTTCGGGTTTTCAGGGGCAAAATGGTCATTTTGCACCCGGGGTGAGATTTTGGTCCTGGCAGCACCCTGAGCACAAATATATGATATTTTAAATGGTTATGCATCATATTTACGATTTTACGCAATTATGATAATTACGGTGCATGCTTGGTTTAAAGGAAAAATTATGTATCTGCATGCTTTTATTTAAGTGATGAATATGTTAACACGTTTTGAAGGAAGTGATTTAGTTTTGACTAACACGATGACACGATGACACGATGACATGTAAGGCCCGGGCTCAGTGGGCGGGTAATGCCGTCGCTGATGACCCTTGCCGCCGGGTACCACTATTACACGTAGATGGATCCATCGACTGACATGATGACATGATGATACGAAAGTCACAGCTAATGAACGGAATTTAAATTAAGATTTTAACACGTATATGCTGATACGATATGTTAACATGATGAGACATGTTTTGACACGTTACCATTTTACACGACCGCTTATGTTCATGTTTTTAAGCTCATGAAATGTATGTTGATTATGCTATTTTTCATTGCTGTGTGCTACGTATATATACTCGTTATTACTGGTACAGGTGTGTTGAGTTTTTAGACTCACTAAGCGTGTGTGATGCAGGTGAGCATTTTGAGAAGGAGACAGGAGGTGCTGAACTCTGAGTAGGCAGTCTTGGTGCGGTGACATAACCCGAGGACCGCGCGTTTTCCGCATTTTGAGTGATGGTTTCTGGAGAGGAGTTAAACATTTTATTTACGTTGAGGATTTTCATGATTTTTACTCATTTACGTTTACGTCGATGTTGTGCTATTTTCATTGTTAAATAAGTATGATCATTTTAAATGTTAATATTTAAAATGAGAGCTCAAGAAAAAAAATTTCCGCATTTTAAAACGAGTAGACGTTTCAAAATACCTTCCTGATGCTTCACATGCTATTCAACCAGACGAGGCCGAACTGGAAGAAACCTTGAGCTATGTTGAAAAACCGATTCACATTATTGATCGTAAAGAAAAACAGCTCAGAACGAAGATGTAACGTACCGTACTTTTCATACTCAAAATTTGCGGAAAAATTAAAAATTTTCTTAAACATAAAGTAACATTCAAAGTTTGCCATAAAAATATCTCAACCAAGTCTCCCATAAGACATGGTTGTTCAAAATAACTACAATATAATTTGCTCACAGAACGTTTGCTCAAAATGTTTCCCTCAAAGCATGAAATCAGAGTAAATTAACATTTGCATAAAAACATAAACATTGCGGTCCTCGGGTTAGCCTCCCGCTCAGTCCAAGCCTGCCCCTTGGTCACCACCTCCTGTCTCCTCATCAACATACTCACCTGCATCGATCAAGCCTAGTGAGTCTAAAGACTCAACACGTATAAACTGGGAAATAGCGAGTATTACATAATAAAACCGCATGCAACTTTAAAATAGAACATACATACTTGAACTTGAATTTGCGTACTAAAACTTGAACATACGTACATAACATAGACGTGCCATAACGTGAGAACTTGTCATAAACATACTGCATACTAGAACATACGTAACATCATCATTTTTCGTAGAGGCATGTTTCAAAGCAAGTGACCCATAACATAATAAATGCCTGATCAGACAAACCACAATACTGGGATGACAGGACGTATCTACTGCCACATAAATGAGATCCCCGTTCATAATTTAACGGGCTGGTTGGTCCTCGTTCATAATTTAATGCTTTCCAACCTCGATCTAACCCGTTCATAATTTAACGGGCTGATTGGTTCCCGTTCATAATTTACGCTTTCCAATCCTAAACATAATTTTGTCACAAGACATGTAGCATACCTCAAAAACTTAAAATATTTTCTTGCATGTCAAACATACTTACTTGGCGTTGTGGGATTCGTGGGATTTCACTTGGAGCCGCTGCTGCACATGCTAAATGAATTTCAACACTTAACTTGCATAACTTAGACGTAGGTACTCGAGCTCACCACCGAAGTGCATAAATAGCTTGTCATTCTAGTTCACTCGGGACTCGACCTCGTTTAATCATACTAACCGTGACATCAAACCCCGAAACAAACTCTACAGTGGCGTGTTAACATTTCTCAACCATAAAAGACATACACTTACTATTAAAACTTGAAATGAAGCAAGAACAAAATGTTTGGACAGAAGGGGTGGCGCTCGGGCGGTAAAACTTTACCGCTCGGGCGCCTGGGTCCGCGCTCGGGCGGTAACAAATTTCCGCTCGAGCGCCGAGTGTACTGGGAAGAACCCTTGGATAGAAAGAATGGCACTCGGGCGGTGAGAAATTACCGTTCGGGCGCCGAGTGTACTGAACTTCGCGACTCTGAAACTTAAACTCTCCATTTTCGAATACACAGAACGTGACAACACCCTGAGGCTCATCCTAGGACACTAAGGCACTGACTCGACTCCCAAAAAAAACATTCCAACGATGACGTACACCAAGCAAGCAATCAAATTCGTAAACTCAAATTTTGACACCAATTGATTCCTACGATTTCTAATGCGACCAATGACCATTGACGCGAAACGAAGCATCGAACTCACCCCAAACTCATACTCAATATACCTAAACACAGCAGCGATCATCCGTTGATCCCCAACGAAGCCTGCAACAATAAAACTTCAAGAACACAATTTACGTAAAAGTCGCAGTTTGAGCAGTCCCACAAAAAACTCCATAACTCACTCAATTTTCATCCAAAAATCTCGAATTTTATATCAAATCGAAGGCATCAAAAAGTTCTACAATTTTCTAGTTGAACGATTTCCCAAAATCCCGACCAAAAAATCGCAGTTTTCAACAGAACAGTAAGTTACGAGATTTCAGATCTAAAAAGTATTTCAAAACGCATTCAAACCATTTTCCGCTCAAATAACGAATGCCACACATGAATTTTTACACATAAAAATAACACAACACATAATATGACAGGATCGATGTAGAAAGAACAGAATATACATGCCTTATGATATCAAACATTACCGAACCGGCGATATCGAAGCGGAAACGGTGCGAGGCTTGATCCGTGACGACCGTGGCACTAAAATCCTTGAAGAATTCACACGAAAATTGCTAGAAGATGGAGAGGGGAGGGGGCGGCTGCTCTATGAGTGAAGAACCCTAGTTTTCTCTCTTTCAAAATAATAAAATTCTGAAACGTGAAGTGAGTGTGTGTGTGTGTTTAGTCGTGTACAGGTGTGTGTAAAAGTGTGTACATGTGTGTGAGGTAGAAAACGTGTGTGTGGGTTTAAATTTCTGAGTAATTAGTACTAATTAACTAATAAAAAGGCTAACCCACCTAGTTTAATATAAACTCTACAATTAAAATAACACACACCCAAAAATGCTAATTTTAAAGTTTTAAACTCTTAAAATTACTAACTAAATGATTTAGCCTTAAAAAAGTTTTAAACTCTTAAAATTACTAACTAAATGATTTAGGCTTAAAAATGCTAAAACTAAACAAATCATTTAAAGTGCCCCATCCACAACTTAAAAAATAAAATACCGCATTTTTAAATTGCCAGAAATCGTCACGGGGTCTTTTCCTCAATCCCGCCTCGAATGATCGCCTGAAACATGAAACCCGAGAAATATTTTAACGTGCATCACATAAACATGAATAATTTAAAATAATGCATTTTCATAAATCATGCATGGCTAAAACTCATTTAAAATTAATTAAAGGATTTACTAATTAAATAAATGCATGGGTTATACGTGTACTAAATTTGGGCACTACAGAAAACCATTCCACTTGTAAAAGTTCAATGGACTCGTCATGGCACTGAAGAAGCAACCTGGGAAACTGAATCAGATATGAGACAAGAGTTCCCAGAGTTATTTCGATAATGTAAATTTCTTATACAGTTTTGTATATATACTCCTTATTGATACGATTGATTGCCTGTGATTTCGAGGACGAAATCGTATCTTAGGGGGGGGGGGGAGAAATGTAATGCCCAAGATTTTATATCGTGTTAAATTACGATTATTAATTTTTTAATCGAGACGATTATGAAAGGGCTAATCGGGACACGGTTTTAATTCGATATGAAAAGATGTATGTGCGAGGAAATGAGCCTCGCGCATATGCGCGACTTGGTGAGGCGCATATGCACGGAATAGGCAGAACCCCTCGAAGGGTACCCGAGAGTTGTGAAGAATTCCTCGCGCATATGCGCGAGTCATGCACAAGGAAAAATCAACATGTGGTGTATTATGCAACGTTGGTATATATATATATATATATATATATATATATATATATATATATATATATATATAAATATATATATATATATATATATACATGCAAATCTTTCTTCAGAAGAAAGGAAAAACGAAAGTTGAGGGGGAATTGCTCGTTGACTTCAGAATTTGATTTATGATCAATCCATCCGTCCAAATTTAAATCCGAGTACGGTACCGTGTTCCTAACAACGATAGCTACTACAGGACGTAAGTTTTGTTACGTTTTGTTAAGATTTGAAATTATGCTATGTCCAAAATTAGATACGATTCATATATGGCATTATTGACGTAGTAGACATCATAGAATCGAAGTCAGATTAAGAAATAGATTGGTTATGGAATTGTTTCGAAATTCAGAGTTAAATTGTAATGCCCGAGATTTAATCATTATAATCAAACGTTGATTAAGGACATGATTGAGGTTATAAGAACTTAAATGACAAGGCCGGGCGTCGTTGCATGGTTAGCCAAGAATTTGGACAGAACCTTCGGCGCTCGAGCGGTAGAAAAGGACCACCCGAGCGCCAATGCATCGCAATTTGATTTTCGAACAGAACATGTGGCGCCCGAGCGGTAGAAACTTACCGCTCGAGCGCCAGGGAATCGTAAGTTAAGTTATCGGGCAGAGGGTTCGGCGCCCGGGCGGTAATTCTTGACCGCCCGAGCGCCACCTGGAAATCAGGAAGTGCGCCACTTTCTTTTATGCATGTCGCGTATGTATATATATATATACATACACATGCAAATCCTTAAGAATATTCAGAAGGAAATCGAGAAGTGGGGAAAGGTTTTGTTCTTGAGTTTTGGAAATTAAATACGAGAAATCCGTCCGTCAGATTTTGAATCTGACTTCGGTACTGTGTTCCTATCAACGCAGGCTACAACTGGACGTAAGTTTTGTTACGTTTTGTAGTATCCCGATGCCTAATTTGAGTTAATTATTGGATTAATTATATTTCGGTGGGATCGAAAGGACCGAACCGGGTTCGGATCGTCCGAGACAGGTGGCTGGACACGTGGAAGACATGCAAGGTTCGGATCGTCCGATCAGGGTTCGGATCGTCCGAAGACAGGTGGCTGGACACGTGGAAGACATGCAGGATTCGGATCGTCCGATCAGGGTTCGGATCGTCCGAAGTGTGCCGGATCGGATCGTCCGAAGTGGATCGGATCTACCGATCGTTGTCTGTAAATAGAGGCGCGAGGCTTCATTTGTTACTCGCCAATTCCGAGTGTTCCAGAGCGTTTTAGTCGTTTCTGATGGGTTTCTAGTCTTTTCCCGAGGTTTAGGCACTAGCGGGGAGCTACTGGTTTTGTAGCAGAGTTGTGCTCTAATTGGGAGCTAGCGGCATCAGTGGGCTGACTACGGACGCAGGCTTGATTCTAGGGCTGATTGCTAGGATCTACTGGTTTGAGGTACGAAAGTACTATCCGAGATAGCAGGATTGAGTATACTTTGCTATGTGTTGCATGTTTATATGTTGCATTATTATCTGTCATATGATGCATGGTTTATTATGCGGCATTTGCATAATCATATTGAGCTTGATTATCTTTGAGATAGCCTGTTGAGAGGGTGCTCAGCCCTCGTTTGTTGTGGATGGTTGGACCCCGTTGGCCGACGGTGGTCAGGTCCCCGGTATATCCACAGGTTTATTTTGGTATGGGAGCCACCTCCTGGTGCGACGGCGCAGAGTGCTACATACCTTGACGTCATTTACCTGAGCAGTATTTCGTTATACCCAGATCCTGGTATCCAGTACATTTTGCATACATGCATGTCATAGTCTTGTATACTCATGCTTTCGGTGCTGAGCGTTTTATGCTCACGTCCTCGGTTTATCTCTGTTTTGGACACCCTATTCGATGGGGCAGGTCTCAGGTTGGACGGTCCAGGAGGGAGTGGACAGGGAGCTGGCAGAGGTTGACTTGTAGTTATTGGTATTCGTTCTTGGTATTTAGTTCGATCTGGTTGTTTAAGTATTTTGTACTTACAGATTCGTTTGGGTTGTATTACTGTTTTTCCGCTGTTTACCTGATTCAGTTTTAAATGTTAATTTTGCATGCTTAAGTTCTGATTAGTAGGTGATTCTGGAACGGGTCACTACATTTATGGTATCAGAGCATGCATTAAGATTTTGGGATTAGAACTGTTCTTTTGGGTTTAATCTCTGGTAACTTTTGTAGCTAAGAGATGTCTGGTTTTGACGACGATGCTAGTAGTCATGGCAGCATTGGACGCTGGGGAGACCGCGACGATCGGGAGCGTCGTCGAGAGCATCGAGAACGTCGTCAACACCGTCGTGATGAGCCTCGGAGTTTTAGTATGCATCGGTTCTTGCAGATGGGGCCGAAACCTCTTTCGGGCGGTGAGACTCCGGATGTTGCGGAGAACTGGCTTGAGAGGATGGAGAGCTGCTTCAAGACTTTTCAGTGCTCGGCGGAGCAGCAGATTGATACCCTTGATTTCTTGCGATGGAGGATTTTGATTGCATTCTGGGAATAGATGTGCTGACTGTGTTTAGAGCTACTGTGGACTGTTATCAGAAGTTTGTGCAGTTTCGTCCAGTTGAGGGCGACAGTTGGTTTTTCTATGGAGAGGGAGCGCGACCCCCGATGCCTGTGGTTTCTGCTCTGAAAGCCTGTCGTGCTTTAGAGTCGGGCGGGGAAGGCTACCTTATCTATGCTATTGATTCGTCCGCAGATAGTGTCGGTATCAGTGACATTCCAGTGGTTTGCGATTTTCCGGATGTTTTTCCCGAGGAGATTCCTGGTTTTCCTCCCGTTCGGGAAGTGGATTTCGGCATTGATTTAGTGCCAGGCACGGCACCAATCTCTAGAGCTCCTTATCGTTTAGCTCCATCAGAGATGCAAGAATTGAAACAGCAGTTGCAGGATCTTCTTGACAAGGGGTATATTCGACCCAGTGTGTCCCCGTGGGGAGCACCAGTTCTTTTTGTCAAAAAGAAGGATGGTTCTATGCGGCTCTGCATAGATTATCGGCAGTTGAATCGTGCTACGATAAAGAATAAGTATCCGTTGCCACGGATTGATGATTTATTTGATCAACTGCAAGGTACCTCTGTGTATTCCAAAATTGATTTAAGGTCTGGTTATCATCAGCTTCGAGTTCATCAGGGAGATATATCGAAGACTGCATTCAGGACCCGGTATGGGCATTATGAGTTTCTGGTTATGCCTTTTGGGGTGACGAATGCACCAGCAGTTTTTATGGATCTGATGAATCGGGTTTTTCGGGAATTCTTGGATAAGTTTGTTGTGGTGTTTATAGATGATATCTTAATCTATTCGCATGATCAGCAAGAACACGTACAACACTTAAGGATTATTTTACAGACACTTCGCGAGAATCAGCTTTATGCGAAGTTGAGTAAATGTGAGTTTTGGATTGACAGGGTTGTATTCCTTGGTCATGTCATTTCTAGCAAGGGAGTTTCAGTTGACCCGAGCAAGGTGGAAGCGGTATTGAACTGGTCGCGTCCAACGACAGTAGCCGAGATCCGCAGTTTTCTGGGATTGGCTGGGTATTATCGCCGTTTCATTGTCAACTTCTCTCAGGTTGCTAAGCCACTCACTCAGCTCACTCGGAAAGATGTTTCATTTGAGTGGACATCAGAGTGCGAAGAGAGTTTCTTGGAACTTCGCAGACGTTTGACATCTGCGCTTATTTTGGCTTTACCGTCTGGATCTGGTGGTTTCAGTGTTTACACCGATGCCTCTTTACAGGGACTAGGGTGTGTTCTGATGCAGAATGAGCATGTGATTGCTTATGCGTCGAGACAGTTGAAGCCTCATGAGGAAAACTATCCTGTTCATGATCTGGAATTAGCAGCGATCGTTTTTGCTTTGAAAATCTGGCGCCATTATCTGTATGGTGAGCGATTTGAGATTTTCACTGATCATAAGAGTTTGAAGTATCTGTTCACTCAGGCTGAGTTGAACATGCGTCAGCGTCGTTGGATGGATCTACTCAAGGATTATGATTGTGAGATCAAGTATCATCCAGGAGCTACGAATCTCACGGCCGATGCTCTTAGTCGCAAGGTGAGATTGTCTGCTCTTCAGACTTGTGCTGTATCTGGGATTATTCAGGATTTCTGTTCGATGGGATTCAATTGTAAGCATCGGAAGGGAACGGAGAGTATCCGTGTAGCTACTATTTTGTCTGAACCAGTTTTGTATTCTCGGATTAGAGATGCTCAGATGTCTGATTCTAAGATTCAGAAATTAGCTCGGTTGGCTGATGGAGATAATACTTCTGGATTCCACTATCAGTCCAAGGGTCTTTTGTGCTTATCTGGTCGTGTTGTTGTACCGGAAGATGACACTTTGAGGGAGGAGATTTTATCCCAGGCTCATCGTAGCAAGTTGAGTGTTCATCCGGGGAGCAACAAGATGTATAAGGATTTGAGGACTCGATTTTGGTGGAAAGGTATGAAACGTAATGTTTATCAGTATGTCTCCAAGTGCCTAGTCTGTCAGCAGGTGAAGGCTGAGTATCGACGACCTGGAGGTTTGTTGCAGAATCTTCCTATTCCGGAGTGGAAGTGGGAGCATATCACGATGGACTTCGTGACTCACTTGCCTATGTCTGTGGGGAATAGAGATGCTATCTGGGTGGTAGTGGATCGGCTTACTAAGTCTGCCCATTTTCTTCCGTATAACAGAGATTTCACTTTCGATCGGATGGCACGGTTGTACATTCAAGAGATTGTACGGTTTCATGGTGTGCCCGTGAGTATCGTTAGTGACAGAGATCCTCGATTTACATCTAGATTTTGGGGCAGCTTTCAGCAAGCCTTGGGCACTACCTTGAGTTTGAGTACTGCATATCACCCAGAGACTGACGGTCAGTCAGAGAGGACTATTCGTACTCTTGAGGATATGTTGAGATCTTGTGTGATGGATTTCGGGCCAGCTTGGCAGGATCATCTGCCACTGATAGAGTTTGCATACAACAACAGTTTTCATAGGAGTATTGGTATGTCTCCGTTTGAAGCATTGTATGGTCGACGTTGTCGTACTCCTCTGTTCTGGGAGCAAGTCGGAGAACGACAGGTCGAGGGTCCAGAATTGATTCAGCAGGCCATGGACAAAGTTCTTGTGATCAAACAGCGGATTAAGACTGCTCAGGATCGACAAGCGAGTTATGCGAACACCAAGCGCAGACCTCTTCATTTTGATGCAGGCGAGAAAGTGTTTCTCAAGGTATCACCTTTTCGGAGGATTCTGAGATTTGGACTCAAGGGTAAGCTATCTCCGAGATTCATTGGTCCTTTTGAGATCTTAGAATGTGTGGGAGATTTGGCCTACAGATTAGCTTTGCCACCGTATCTGTCTAGTGTTCACAATGTGTTTCATGTGTCTTTGTTGAGACGATACGTAGCTGATGAGTCTCATGTTTTGCATCCGACAGAAGTTCAGCTGAATCCGGATTTGTCTTTTGTGGAAAGACCGGTTTCGATCTTAGACCGGAAGGATAAGATACTGCGGAATAAGACTATTCCTCTTGTCTTAGTGCAGTGGCAGCGCCGAGGTACTGAAGAAGCTACTTGGGAACTAGAGAGTCGCATGCGGTCAGAGCATCCAGAGTTGTTCTAGTTGTAGTATTTTCAGTTATGATTGTAATTTCAGTTGTACTTTCAGTTGTAATTCATTCTTAAGTTGAATGTATTGTTGTTCAGAATTTTCATTTTTCAGACTCGATTTCGCGGACGAAATCCTTTTTAGGGGGGGAGAATGTAGTATCCTGATGCCTAATTTGAGTTAATTATTGGATTAATTATATTTCGGTGGGATCGGAAGGACCGAACCGGGTTCGGATCGTCCGAGACAGGTGGCTGGACACGTGGAAGACATGCAAGGTTCGGATCGTCCGATCAGGGTTCGGATCGTCCCAAGACAGGTGGCTGGACACGTGGAAGACATGCAGGATTCGGATCGTCCGATCAGGGTTCGGATCGTCCGAAGTGTGCCGGATCGGATCGTCCGAAGTGGATCGGATCTACCGATCGTTGTCTATAAATAGAGGCGCGAGGCTTCATTTGTTACTCGCCAATTCCGAGTGTTCCAGAGCGTTTTAGTCGTTTCTGATGGGTTTCTAGTCTTTTCCCGAGGTTTAGGCACTAGCGGGGAGCTACTGGTTTTGTAGCGGAGTTGTGCTCTAGTTGGGAGCTAGCGGCATCAGTGGGCTGACTACGGACGCAGGCTTGATTCTAGGGCTGATTGATAGGATCTACTGGTTTGAGGTACGAAAGTACTATCCGAGATAGCAGGATTGAGTATACTTTGCTATGTGTTGCATGTTTATATGTTGCATTATTATCTGTCATATGATGCATGGTTTATTATGCGGCATTTGCATAATCATGTTGAGCCTGATTATCTTTGAGATAGCCTGTTGAGAGGGTGCTCAGCCCTCGTTTGTTGTGGATGGTTGGACCCCGTTGGCCGACGGTGGTCAGGTCACCGGTATATCCACAGGTTTATTTTGGTATGGGAGCCACCTCCTGGTGCGACGGCGCAGAGTGCTACATACCTTGACGTCATTTACCTGAGCAGTATTTCGTTATACCCAGATCCTGGTATCCAATACATTTTGCATACATGCATGTCATAGTCTTGTATACTCATGCTTTCGGTGCTAAGCGTTTTATGCTCACGTCTTCGGTTTAACTCTGTTTTGGACACCCTATTCGATGGGGCAGGTCTCAGGTTGGACGGTCCAGGAGGGAGTGGACAGGGAGCTGGCAGAGGTTGACTTGTAGTTATTGGTATTCGTTCTTGGTATTTAGTTCGATCTGGTTGTTTAAGTATTTTGTACTTACAGATTCGTTTGGGTTGTATTACTGTTTTTCCGCTGTTTACCTGATTCAGTTTTAAATGTTAATTTTGCATGCTTAAGTTCTGATTAGTAGGTGATTCTGGAACGGGTCACTACACGTTTAGACATGATTTGAAATTATGATATTGTCAAAATTGAATACGAATCAGATATGATGTTTCTGCTACCGTAGACATTATATAATTGAAGTCATATCAAAGAACAGATTGTTTCTGTAATTGTTATGATTTTCGAAAGATATTGACTGAGATTTTTTATCAGAATTGTGTTGGTATTCAGAGTATGAATTATATTGACACAGATTATACGTTCTAGTATTATATTGGTGATGTTCAGATTGACGGGGTTATTCAGATTGTATTGTTATGCCGTCGAAACATCAGTTGATTTAGATCGATCAGATTCAGATATGATCTCGATTATATTGTGATAGCGAGGACATGAATTGAATTGTATCTTGTTCAGATATTGATCAGATTTTGTATTGAGTTGAGTATTGATCAGAACAGATTGTGAATTGAATGATTCACTGATACTATGTATTCGATATTGTCTTTTCAGATTGATATGGACAGAGTTGAATACAGGTCATCGTCTTCGTCAGACAGGGACGACAAAGGTATAATTCATGTGATATCTGGGAAGATACAACTCAAATCAGATCTCATTTGAGTTTCCCAATAAAATCACATACTTGATTATTGTTTGTCTCTTGATATGATTATGATTTGTTTATAGACTTTATATTCAAATCTTTTGGAAATGAGCATGCTTTGTTTACAGATTGTTATACATTGCATTTGAGATAGGAAAGTTTGACAGATAGTCAGACTTCTAGACGTTCGGTGTATCGTACATAGGAGCAGACACCCTCCGATTGTAGCACCACGATACAGCCATGGCCGAAGTCTAGGAATAAGACGTACAGTTACCACGATCGGTTGAGTAGGTAACAGCCATTGACGTCTTATTCATCACGGGATCCCTAGAGTTATAGTTGAGTCGAGTCTAGACATGATTTGACTAGAACTGCATGTGTTTATAGAGGTGGTTTCATAGACTATGAAACCCATGTTTATTGCTTTCAGTTATGATAGCATGTTCATATGATATGATTTGAATTGCATGATTATCTGAACTGAGTCGTATGCTTATTTTGAGTAGATTCCATAGATTATGAAATCTATTGCTTTGAATATATTCATGATAGCATGTTTTATGATTTAGATTGTTTATATACATGTTACCATGTTTTATACTGGGATTTATTCTCACCAGAGTTATCCGGCTGTTGTCTTGTTTTGTATGTGTGCATGACAACAGGTGGGGCTGGATAATGGTCAAGATGAGAAAGAGGCTGGACTAGATAGCGTGGTGATTCCGGACTTACTGTAGACTTGTTTTATTACTTGAACTTAGTAACTAAACCTTAGACTGAAGTTGTACAATATTGTACTTTTCTACTGAATTGTAGTTGTTATAGAGAGATGTATATTATTTAGATTCCATTACCTTCCGCATTTACATTTTTAAAATAAAAATTTTTAGACCCTGTTTATCAGAACTGATAATTAAATCCCAACGATGATTAAGAAGAGGATTAGCGTCCGGGTCCCCACAACAGGTGGTATCAGAGCCGATAGTTCCTTTAGACTTAGATTATCAGAGCGATAGATCCTTTAGATTGAGATAATCAGAGTTGATAGATTCTTCAGACTGAGATAGCAGAGAATGAGCGGGGTAGATTGAATTTTTGTCCTTGCATGTGATTGCTAGCATGAGATTTATTTCAATGTTGACTACATTGTGTGTGCTAGCATGATTTATTGCTTTTCCTATTACATGTTGCTTGTTATCTGAGTTGTTTGCAGCATGTAATTACTAAGCCTGGATCAGAACCGAGTCTGAATCAGAGGTATATGATCAGAGGAGGGCTGGGACAGATTGTATAGATGGTGTACTAATCTGTTTGATATTCAGATATACCGCCTCGAAGAATTTCAGAAAAGGGCAGTAATTCGTCTGAACAGAGAGATGTATCAGAAACTCAGTTAGAAGAAAAGATGAAGGAATTTGAGTTATTACAGCCGCCGGTTCTGAGTGGTACCAAGACATCTGAAGATTGTCAGAACTGGTTTGATGATATAGAAATCTTGTTCGATTTACTTGACTGTACAGATGAACAGAGGGTTCAAATGGTGCCTTATCAGTTACGAGAAGCCGCCAGGAGTTGGTGGATTACCAGTAGAAGAATGTGGGCACAGAGAGGTACAGTGATGTCGTGGGAAATATTCAGAACTGAATTCTATTGAAGATTTTTCTCAGCTTCGTACCGAGAGGACAAGAAATTAGAGTTTGAGAATTTGAGCCAAGGGCCGCTGAATATTGACCAATATATTGCTAAATTCTCTACTCTACTGCATTTTGCTCCTCATTTAGCTTGAAATGATGAAGCTATAGTAATTCAGTTCATCAGAGGGTTGAACTCAGAGGTAGTTGCATTTATGAATTTGCAGCGACCTTACCATTTTGCTGACATCCTGAGTAGAGCGAAGAGAGCTGAGGCGAGTCTGATTAGACAATTGACAAGGTTGTGTGTGAAGCCACTTCAGACACAGCAATCCCCTCTTCGATATGATCACGGCAGTACGAGTGGGAAGCAAGATGTGCTGAAAGCTCGAAAGAAGCCATTCAAGAAGCTAGGAAGCGATTCATCTAGCTCTAGTGTTTCTGGTCCAAGTTATACTGGAGTGTATTGCAGAAGTTGCGGAGGAAGACATTCCACCGAACAATGCCAGGGAGTAACTGGTAGATGCAATATTTGTGGACAGCCGGGACACTTTGCTAAAGTTTGTCCCCAGAAGCGTTCCCGAAGATCGTAGGGAACAGAGTTCACTTGAAACCACAGATTCAGAATTCACAACAGGTACTAGTCTTTATGATTCTATTGCATAGGTATTGAGATATACTAATGCATTTGTTAAGAATATCTTTGACTGAGTTGCATGGAGATATGCTGTATCTGTTGGGTTTGTATGTACTGTAGTATTGATGGCCTTGCTTGTTGAGGAAGTGTTGATATCAGAGATTTCTGTATATATTGTATACTACAGTAAGATGAGAATAAGATAGAGATAGAGTATGGTGTACTTGTGTTTCTGATTTGACTACATTATTGATATTAATATGCTGAACAAGTACAGAAATATTGTAGAATTGTTCCAGAAATGGTAAGATTCAGACCAGAGTGGATTGATCAGTGGAGATACCACAGTAAGAATTCTAGATTTGGAATTCCTTTGATATTTGTATTGTATATGACTCGATTATTACAGAAAGGAGCAGATTGCATCCTTATGTATTCAGTAGATCCACTGAAATCGAGTTTAATATTGACAGATTGGTCAGTATTATACAAGTTGGCTGATATTTGCCTAGATAAGATTTCAGAATTGTGTTATATCAGAAAGATAAATTTCAGAATTGAATTGAGATCAGGTATTGTTTGTATAGTAGATTTAGTACAGGATGGTATTGACTATACAGAATGATACAAAATGAATTGAAAGAATATTTGAAAGATCATACTAAATATTCTGAGAATTATTATTCTTGTATACAGAAATTGTTCAGATATGGATTTTGTTTGAAACAGATTGTATTCAGAATAGATGATATCTGATGTTAGTATACTGATTGATTTTGAGACAGTTGATATTGTGATTAGTGACTGATCAGATACCGATATCAGAAAGATCAAAAAGTCAGAAATCTCAGAGTTGTCAGAGATTGATATTATATGAGTTGACAGATTATCTGATATGATTGTGTTTTGAACTGCTTGAGAATTATTGCTTCTAGATCAGTATTTTATACAGATTGTATTGGTTGGGGAGCATATTATATTTGCAGACGATATATAGCAGTTGATCAGAATGGCATGAAGATCTAATTGATTTGTCAGAATCGATAGTATGGTTAGAACTTACAATCCTATATATTTGCTAGATTAGTATAGATTATTGTTATTCTGAATCAGTATTGATACAGATGTTATGAACCGTTGAGAGTATATACAGTTCAGCGTGTATCAGAAATGAATTTGAGAATTTCAGCAGTTCAGAAACGTTATCAGAGTGGTCAGAACAATATTTCGATAATCAGAGCAGAGTATCGGTCAGAAAAACAGATATATGATTTTGTATTTTGTATTAGACTGATTGTGTTATGATATCAGAATGTTTCAGAGTTGTATAACAGAATTGATATTTATAATCAGAGCCGAATACCAGGTAGGTATTTTTCTTTAAATTGTATTATTAACTGATTTGTTTATACCAAATAGCTTGAATTTGAAATCACAAATAATGTCAGAAATGCGCTGTAGTAACTTCAGTTGTCATGTTGTGACTGAGAATGTATGATATTCGAACAGACAGTTTTGCTCTAGACAGATTAAGTCAGTTGTGACAGATTTGTACTGAAATTTTGGGCAGATATTGTACTGAATTGTACGAATTGTCAACAAATGAAGACAAAAATCAGAAGATCATTACAGATGTGTATGTTTCTGAATAGAAATGGGAATGCATTTCTATGGCTTTCGTAATGAAATTACTGTCATTTTCTTACAGATTGTAATATGATATGATAAGATTGACAGATTGTTCAATCTATATTTATTAGTTTGTACCAGATCACGTACAAACATGACCAAATGACACAGATTGATGTCAGAAAAGTGGTCAGAAAGATCATAATGCCACAGTAGATTATGTCAGATTGTGATTTTGCTTGATTTTGTACTCGTGACAGAGTATATCATGAGTTTCTTCTCAGACTATGTTACAAATTGGCAGACAGTCAGAATATATTTTATCCAGATATTGGAGGATTTTGGTAGAATTATAGAGTGCTAGATGTTAGCACTAATTGATATGACTTATTATCACTGCGTGACAATACCTATCAGCCTACCAGATGGGTAATGAGATAGTTAGAGTCGGGACAGTATACAGTGGATACTACAGATTTCTAATTCTTTTGAAGAAATTCGAAGGAAGATGAAGATAGTTCAGAAAGAACAGATGTCATAAACCAACATCGGATGATGATGATTGGTATTTGAGGTCGAGGATTGAATATGTCCTAGATCGAGAGCAGCAGATTTAATGATAGTTGGCTGTATTGAATCATTATAGACTATGGAGTGGTTTATATGGATATTGTATAACCCACATGGCAAGATTGATTTTGTCAGAATTAAGTTGAGAAGTATTATGACAATATACTTCATGAAGTCTTATTCCAGATTGAAACCAGAGATTGAGAAAAGAAAGATATTTCAGAATGGATTTAGTAAGATGAGAGTTGATTTAAACTCAGTTATACATTTCTTCTGATATCTTTGAACTGATTGTTTGTGAGTTCGAGGACGAACTCAGATCTAAGAGGGGGAGAAATGTAATGCCCGAGATTTAATCATTATAATCAGACGTTGATTATGGACATGATTGAGGTTATAAGAACTTAAATGACAAGGCCGGGCGTCGTTGCATGGTTAGCCAAGAATTTGGACAGAACCTTCGGCGCTCGAGCGGTAGAAAAGGACCGCCCGAGCGCCAATGCATCGCAATTTGATTTTCGAACAGAACATGTGGCGCCCGAGTGGTAGAAACTTACCGCTCGAGCGCCAGGGAATCGTAAGTTAAGTTATCGGGCAGAGGGTTCGGCGCCCGGGCGGTAATTCTTGACCGCCCGAGCGCCACCTGGAAATCAGGAAGTGCGCCACTTGCTTTTATGCATGTCGCGTATGTATATATATATATATACACATGCAAATCCTTAAGAATATTCAGAAGGAAATCGAGAAGTGGGGAAAGGTTTTGTTCTTGAGTTTTGGAAATTAAATACGAGAAATCCGTCCGTCAGATTTTGAATCTGACTTCGGTACTGTGTTCCTATCAACGCAGGCTACAACTGGACGTAAGTTTTGTTACGTTTAGACATGATTTGAAATTATGATATTGTCAGAATTGAATACGAATCAGATATGATGTTTCTGCTACCGTAGACATTATATAATTGAAGTCAAATTAAAGAACAGATTGTTTCTGTAATTGTTATGATTTTCGAAAGATATTGACTGAGATTTTATATCAGAATTGTGTTGGTATTCAGAGTATGAATTATATTGACACAGATTATACGTTCTAGTATTATATTGGTGATGTTCAGATTGACGGGGTTATTAAGATTGTATTGTTATGCCGTCGAAACATCAGTTGATTTAGATCGATCAGATTCAGATATGATCTCGATTATATTGTGATAGCGAGGACATGAATTGAATTGTATCTTGTTCAGATATTGATCAGATTATGTACTGAGTTGAGTATTGATCAGAACAGATTGTGAATTGAATGATTCACTGATACTATGTATTCGATATTGTCTTTTCAGATTGATATGGACAGAGTTGAATACAGGTCATCGTCTTCGTCAGACAGGGACGACAAAGGTATAATTCATGTGATATCTGGGAAGATACAACTCAAATCAGATCTCATTTGAGTTTCCCAATAAAATCACATACTTGATTATTGTTTGTCTCTTGATATGATTATGATTTGTTTATAGACTTTATATTCAAATCTTTTGGAAATGAGCATGCTTTGTTTACAGATTGTTATACATTGCATTTGAGATTGGAAAGTTTGACAGATAGTCAGACTTCTAGACGTTCGGTGTATCGTACATAGGAGCAGACACCCTCCGATTGTAGCACCACGATACAGCCATTGCCGAAGTCTAGGAATAAGACGTACAGTTACCACGATCGGTTGAGTAGGTAACAGCCATTGACGTCTTATTCATCACGGGATCCCTAGAGTTATAGTTGAGTCGAGTCTAGACATGATTTGACTAGAACTGCATGTGTTTATAGAGGTGGTTTCATAGACTATGAAACCCATGTTTATTGCTTTCAGTTATGATAGCATGTTCATATGATATGATTTGAATTGCATGATTATCTGAACTGAGTCGTATGCTTATTTTGAGTAGATTCCATAGATTATGAAATCTATTGCTTTGAATATATTCATGATAGCATGTTTTATGATTTAGATTGTTTATATACATGTTACCATGTTTTATACTGGGATTTATTCTCACCGGAGTTATTCGGCTGTTGTCTTGTTTTGTATGTGTGCATGACAACAGGTGGGGCTGGATCAGGGTCAAGATGAGAAAGAGGCTGGACTAGATAGCGTGGTGATTCCGGACTTACTGTAGACTTGTTTTATTACTTGAACTTAGTAACTAAACCTTAGACTGAAGTTGTACAGTATTGTACTTTTCTACTGAATTGTAGTTGTTATACAGAGATGTATATTATTTAGATTCCATTACCTTCCGCATTTACATTTTTAAAATAAAAATTTTTAGACCCTGTTTATCAGAACTGATAATTAAATCCCAACGATGATTAAGAAGAGGATTAGCGTCCGGGTCCCCACAACTGACTGAGATGTGATGTCAGATTTACACTGTGTTTGATTATAAGTCGTTATTGGGATTAGTATATACTGGTGTGGTATCATTGGTATCGCAAGATTGTACTGTTGTACCGTCAGAATTTAATAAGACAGAGATGTATTGATTTGAATAGAATATTGATACAGTATATTGATATTGTCATTTCCAGATTGAACATTGACAAACTTTGAGTCGAGACTTCAATAGTAACAGAGCGACAAAACGAAAGGTATAAATAAATGTTGATTCAGGATTGCACAACTCAAGTTAGGTTTGACTTGAGTTTCCCAAAATCACATACTTTATTTTATTGCATTGATATTTGCAGATTATCAGATTGATATGTTTAGTTTATTGAATGATAGCAGAGCCAGAGTTTGAGTCTAGGGCAGATAAGCCTAGCTAGGGCAGAACCGCCGAGTCTTTGACAGAACCGCTAAGACTCTAGACTTACGCTGTATCGATGAGCTTAGATGTAGATCGACTTCTATTGTAGACATTCGATACAGCATACCGAAGTCTAAATTAGATCGGGATCCCTAGATTAGAAATAAGTCTTTGATTTAGATAAAGATTTGTATTGATTGATGTGATCAGATTAGATGCATGTTTTAATGATTGTTTATGTTTTTATATATGTTTTTATATGATTGCATTGATACATTGTTTATACTGGGATATTTATATCTCACCGGAGTTATTCGGCTGTTGTCTTGTCTGTATGTGTGCATGACAATAGGTGGGACAGGTTCAGGGTCACAGAGGTGAAGAAAGATCGAGATTAGAGTGGTGATTCCGGACTTGGATATAGATAGGTTTCATTACTTGATTGTAGTAGTTGAACCTTAGTCCTGAACTAGATGCATGTTATACAAGATTTGTATTATTATACTGGTTTGTATAATAGCATGATTCCATTACCTTCCGCATTTTTTAAAAAAAATTTAGACCATGTTTATTCTAATGGATTAAATTAGTCCCAATGACGATTAAGAATATGATTAGCGTCCGGGTCCCCACATATATATATTAATATTATATGTGTGTATTTATCTTTTCGGGGTTCGAAATTTGACCCACTCTATTTTATTTAAACTCTTGTGTGCTATAAAATTTAAATATGCATAAACTCACAATTTAATTATTTTAAATTCCTCCATTTAAAATAATTAATCTTAATTATCGCCAAATCACATATATTTAAATCGGGTCATTACAGCTTTTTATGTTAATAAACATTCTGAACAGGAAAGAGATGTTCCTAGATTAGTTATAAACTACAAACCTCTTAATAAGGTTTTGAAATGGATTAGACATCCTATTCCTAATAAAAAAGATTTATTAGATAGATTAATACATGCAATCATATTTTCAAAATTTGATTTAAAATCAAGATTTTGGCAGATTCAAATAAAAGAATCTGATAGAATAAAACTGCTTTTAATGTTCCAATAGGACATTATGAATGGACAATAATGTCATTTGGCCTTAAAAATTCCCCTTCAGAATTTCAACAAATAATGAATGATATTTTTTTATTCATATAGCAATTTTATAATTGTTTGTATAGATGATATTCTAATTCTAATGCCCAAGAATTATAGAATTAATAAGACAAGATTATAAAGTGTTGCAATGATGAAAAAAATGAGAAATTCTGGAAAATGCAAGACCGCACCCGCGGTGCCAGACAAGACTGCACCCGCGGTGCATGGACAGAAAATGGAACAAATTTCCGTAGCCACACCACACCCGCGGTGCAAGATAGACCGCACCCGCGGTGTTGTTCCAGTAGGGTCACCGTACCCGCGGTTTTGGAAGGATCGCACCCGCGGTCTGAGCTTTCGGGAAATGCAAGGATAGGCATTGCACGACCGCACCCGCGGTCTAACATGTAACGTAAAGAATGAAGCCACGTTTTAAATTGCATGCAAGATATATATATAGATGGAACTCGTGTCTTCTTGAGATTCTTCAGAGGAAATGGAGAGCTTGGAGAGAAACTTTACTTCTTAAACTTAGAATTTGATTTACGAAGAATCCGTGTCTCAGAATTCGAATCCGAACGCAGTATTGTGTTCCTCTCGACTCGAGCTACACAAGGACGTAAGTTTTATTACGTTTTGAGATGTTTTGATAATATGATGTTATCAGAACTGAATATGATTCAGATATGGTGTTTCTGCTACCGTAGACATTGTAGAATTGAAGTCGGATTAAAGAACAGACTGTTTCTGTAATTGTTATGATTTTTGAAAGATATTGACTACGATTTTAATATCAGAATTGTGTATCACTGATTTTGAATATACCGATATTGAGATTATGAGTTCTGGTATTATATACGCGATGTTCAGATTGACGGGGTTATTCAGATTGTATTGTTATGCCGTCAAAACATCAGTTGATTTAGATTGATCAGATTCAGATTTGATTTCGATTGTATTACAATATCGTTGATATAAATCAAATTGTATTTTGTTCAGATATTGATCAGATTATGTACTGAGTTGAGTATTGATCATAACAGATTGTGAATTGAGTTATTCACTGATACTATGTATTCGATATTGTCTTTTCAGATTGGATATGGATAGATTTGAATACAGGTCATCGTCTTCGTCAGACCGGGACGACAGAGGTATAATTCATGTGATATCTGGGAAGATATAACTCAAATAAGATCTCATTTGAGTTTTCCAATAAAATCACATACTTGATTATTGTTTATCTTCTGATATAATTATGATTTGTTTATAGACTTTATATTCAAATCTTTTGAAATGAACATGCTTTGTGTACAGATTGTTATACATTGCATTTGAGATAGGAAAGTTTGACAGATAGTCAGACTTCTAGACGTTTGGTGTATCCTTACATAGGAGCAGACACCCTCCTAATGTAGATTATTCGATACAGATGTGACCGAAGTCTAGGAATAAGACGTACGTCACCCCGATTGGGAGGGTAGGTGACAGACAGTGACGTCTTATTCATCCCGGGATCCCTAGAGTTATAGTTGAGTCGAGTCTAGACATGATTTGACTAGAACTGCATGCGCCTATGGATGTGGTTTCATAGACTATGAAACCCATTGTTATTGCTTTCAGTCATGATAGCATATTTTTATGATTTGATTTGAGTAGCATGTTTAATTGATTTGTGTTGCAAGCTTATTTTGAGTTGATTTCATAGATTATGAAATCTATTGTTTTTAAGTTTATTCATGATAGAATATTTCATGATTTACTTTATGTATATACATGTTTACCATGTTTTACACTGGGATTTATTCTCACCGGAGTTATCCGGCTGTTGTCTTGTTTTGTATGTGTGCGTGACAACAGGTGGTGCATGATCGGGGTCGAGAAGATGACAAGAGAAGACGAGTTTAGCGTGGTGATTCCGGACTTATTGTAGAGTAGGTGTTATTACTTGATTATAGTAGTTGAACCTTAGTTGAACTAGATAAATGTTGTACAAGATTTGTATTATTATACTGATTTGTATAATAGCATGATTCCATTACCTTCCGCATTGACATTTTAAAAAGAAAAATTTTTAGACCCTGTTTAGCTTAATTGATAATTAAGTCCCAAAGATGATTAAGAAAAAGATCAGCGTCCGGGTCCCCACACTAATATTCTCAAATAATATTGAAACCCATTTTAAATATTTAGATATGTTTAAAAATATTGTTATTTAAAATGGTCTTGTTATATCAAAAACTAAAATTATTTTATTTCAAATTAATATTAGATTTCTTTGTAATATGATTGAAAAAGAGAAAATAATTCTTATTCAAATAAATATTGAATTTGGATCAACATTTCCTGATATAATAACTGATAAAACTCAATTACAAAGATTTTTAGGAAGTTTAAATTATATTTCTCCTTATACTAAAAATTTAACAAATGATTCTGCTATCTTATATGATAGACTAAAGAAAAATCATTTATCTTGGTCTGATAAACATATTAAGGCAGTTAAAAATATAAAAGAAAATGTTGGGGATCGAGGAAGAGTTTAGAGGGGGGAGGGGGTGCATGAACTCTTCTCAATTTTCTTCTTTTCTTTCTCGGATAAAAAAGGTGCTATAATCCTGTTAAAGATAGTAGCTGATCTTGTCGTGAGTACTTCCAACAGATTACAATATTAAGTGCGGAAACAATCCGATGGAGTGAATGAAAATAGTAATATCAGTAGACAGCAGTTGTTTATGGAAGTTCGAAGATAAAGTCTTCTACGTCTCCCCTTCTTTTGTTTCCAGAAAGTATCACTAAAAGAATTTGGATTTTACAGTACAACTCTTGTACACACCCACTTCAGCAGGACTTACCCTTTGCCTACTGAAACTTTTATTCACTTCAACACAGTTTAAAATACGATACAACAAAGTTCTGAAAAGACTCTTTTCAGATTACAAACTCTTCTTGATAAAATATGAGTAATGTGAATAATGAAGAAGAGTGTAAGAAACAGTAGCACAAAATGATCTCAATAGATCAGATATCTGCTATGAAGCATGTACTGCTTTTCTTTATGTTGAACTCGAAGATATCAAAGATTCGTGGTTTTCTTGTTTTGCGAAATACAATTGATTCTTGAGAAAGATTCAGCGTGTTCTTCTATATGGGTTTGTTCCATATATATAGTTGACTGAGTTCAACGTCTACAATCAGAAAATGTCTTCTGACTTCTGATAGAATCAGCTTTATTACTGAAATAGGTTCCTGAAGAAAAGCTATAAAACAATCAGTCCTGTTTTATACTAAAATCGTCAAAGCAAATTAAATGACTTCGTACAGTAATTAATGCTACAATTAATACTAGTACTAGGTGACCCTTAACGGTAACATTTAAGATTAGTTCCGTTAGAAAACATCTTCTTCTGTTTTTGATATTCTATCCGTTCTACTGCTTCTGTTTTTGACACAATGCTTTTCTTATTGTCTATTGTTCTTAACAAATGCTGCTGGTTTTTATTTTCATCGCCACAATTAATTTAGGTCTATCAGAAAAGGTTAAAAATCTCCCTTGTCTCATGCTTGCTAATCCCCAATGTGATAAAATTGTTGAAACTGATGCTTCGGATATAGGGTTTGGAGGAATATTAAAACAGATAGATTCTCAATCAAAACAGGAATATCTCATTAGATTTTATTTTGAGAAATGGAATAATGCTTAGAAAAATTGTTCCACAGTGGCAAAAAATTTTTTAGCAATTGTGAGATGTATTTTAAAATTTCAAGATGATTTATATAATCAAAAGTTTATTATTAAAATTGATTGCAAATATGCAAAATTTATGTTTAATAAAGATTTTAAATATGATGTTTCTAAATAAATGTTTGCAAGATGGCAAGCTTATGTAGCTCCTTTTGAGTTTGAAATCATTTATAAAAAAAGTGAAGATATTCACTTACCTGATTTTTTAACTCGAGAATATTTATCTTAATGTTTTTATTTACATATATGAACTCTCGAGGTAGAGGAGAGTACTCTTATAGAGGGCGAGGTGGTAGGGGAAAACCCCCTAATATAATAGCACAACATGGTAAACAGAGGCTAATAGTCCAGAACTTATCTAGTTCATCAGCCAATAATACTGAGCATAATGAGTTATATAATGAATTTCAAGAATTCTTGAAACAAAAGCAGAGAAATAATACAGATTCTCAAGCTTCAGCATCATATGCTAATATCATGAAAGAAGGTGATAATGTTTCTGCTCTATATACAGAGACAAAACATCGAGAATTAATTCTTCTTATAGAAGAAAAAGATACCCAATGGGAGAAAACTCCATGTAGTATCATGGAAAGATACTTAACCAATAAATCATATGTATATGGTTCATACAAACAAAGAGTATTTTATGAAAATCTTCTTCTATCTACAAAAAGTGTTGATATAACTCACTTTTTCAGTAATACTCAGCAAAAAGGAAACATACATGGTGTAAGGTCCAAAAATTAAGACGACGTAATCCAACTGCATGCGAATCTAGGAAATAATGAAAAATGAGTAAATAATTGATTTTAATTGCTAATTAATTATGTGACATACTTGTTTATTTGCATTTGAAATTTTTATTGTCATCATGCATAAAATAATATTTTTAAGGAATATTCAAGCGACGATCGAGGAACGGGGACCGATGGCTGAAGAAAATGTAAAATGTTTTTGATAAATAATTACTTTTAATTATTTAAAAGTATGGTCGATGCTTTTTAGTATTTTTGAAAATAAAGGGGTTTTGAGGTGATTTTATACGCCGAGACGTAAATTTTATCGGTGTTGGTTTTTCAACTAAAGTAAGAGCTTTTCGGCAACCCGGCTAATAAATTCACATGATTAATTAAACAAAAACATTGTTAATATTTTATTAAATCCTAATTAAAACTAATGGGCCTAATTTAAATGGCTTGTTAGGCCTAAGGCCTACTTAGTAAACAAATTAGTATTTAATGTATTAATTAAATTGAAAACCCTATTCTAGAAACAAAATCAATCGGCCACCTAGTTTTAAAAGTCTGAAAAACTCTCCCCATATCCACCCACACACGGCAGCACACACAAAGCAACCTAGGGAGATTTTCGAAGGGCAAGCAAGAACATGCCAAAGTCGTTCCTCCGTTCTTCGTCGTCAATGGATATTCGAGCGTATTTAACGCAAATGCACGCCTTAATCTTCTTTTTCGCATCCATCATATCATATTATATTTTGAATTAGTGTATGCATGAAGATCATGAAATATTATTCAGAATTTTCGGAATTCATCATGTGCATGCTTTGAACTTTTGATTTTATGCCCAAAATTCATGTCTTGTACGTATTTAGGGGCTGCCATGATACTAGGTTGGGACCAGGTAAGGATTATGCACGTTTTAGAATCATTAACACGCACCCTAACAACACAAAGAAATTAGGGAACGGCAGAATCAGAACATACAACCATGATGTTGCTGTCAAGTGTGAGGGATCGGGTTTCATGCACCAGGGGGAGGGCTGGTCTTGGCATGGGTTCAGGGCTAGCTAGGGACAGGGGTGAGTCGAGACTAGAGTCCTAGACAAGCTATGATTCGAGTTGGAGGGTTGGGAGGAGTCCTGATATACAAGGACTCCTACCCGCGCGCACGCATAGAATCTGTGCAGGAGTTGCGCTGTTCGCTGGGAGGGAAGGGCTCGGTCCGTGCTTGCTGGGCAGGGTTGGGGCAAGTCCTCAGGGTCCTAGGTAAGTGCTTGGTGCACTGGGTTGTGGCTAGAGGGTCGGCTAGGGTCTTGGTTGCATCAAGCATAGAGTCCATGTAGGATACTACTCTCAGCCAGAATAGGTACCTCTTGGGTTGATTCGTTTTTGTGGTTTGGGCTAGGTTCTTGGTGGTCCAAGGGTCCAGTAGGTTATTTTATTATGTGGGGCAAGTTTTTGTTCGACATGGTTCGGGGGTAACTCGTGAAAATCGAAAGTTGGCTCGAGGTCGAAGTTTAGGTGTCAATTTGAGTTTTTAAATAAAGAAAAAATTGGAAAACGGCTCACGAGGGTTGAGTCATGCTCCATAAGGGCTAAAATAATATAAAAAGACTAAATTTATAATTTAGGAATTTTATATTAAAGTTTGGTATTTTTCGGGATTAAAACACCGTTAAAACAATTAAGTAAAGAAAATTGAAAAAGTCTAAGTTTTAAGCTAAATAAAATTACGAATTATTTGGGACATGTTAAAGTCATAAAATCAAGAAAAAAAGTCGAAAACGTAAAATGTCGAGTCCAGGGGTAAAACGATCTTTTTACACCGGGAAATTAGTAAAGGTCATGGCAGTGCCCTAAATATTGTTTTTATGTTAGTATGATTATTTTTGAACGTTTATGAAATATTCATGATTTACTTATGATTTTTAAATGTCTAAGGAATTTTTATGATTTAAAGAAGGCATTTAAAATACATGTTGCATGCTTGGTTTCAAAATTGAAAAATGTTATGCTAATCATGATTTTTATAAAGTGATGTGAATGAAAAATGTTGAAGGAAGTGAAGTGATTGTGACTAATTCGTTAATGATGGCGATGTCGTGAGGGTGATGGTCCCAGTGGGAGCCCGACGATCGTGATTTCATTATTACGAATATGAGGTTATGAGGATTTGAGGTTTGAGGTAAGAATGAGAATATCGTGAGGGGAGAAGGCCCCAAAGGGAGCCCATTTATGGGAGAAAGCCCCAGAGGGAGCCCCGACGATCGTATTTCTATTCGATAATGCTAGGCCAGGGCCCAGTTGACTGGTGAGAGTGTTGCTGGTGTCCCCCGCCGCCCAGTACTGTGGTTACATGTAGATGGATCCATCGACTTTTGAGGTTTGAGGAAAGTCACAATTAACGATCTGAATTCAACAAAGGATAAAGGAAAATGTTTATGATCATGTTAAATGTTTATGTCATGTTGAGGAAAAAGGTTAAGGTTTATGTAATGCATGTCATGAAAATGTTTATGCTTAAGTTTTTGCATCATGAAAATATTTATGAAAATGGTCATGTTTGAAGTTTATCCATATGCACAAAAATGATATTTGAAGTACAAATATTTTTCATTGTTATATGTTGACTGTATTACGTATTATTTGTTATAAAAATTATGGTGTGTTGAGTCTTTAGACTCATTAGGTGTGATGGATGCAGGTGAGGGGGTGGAAGGTCTTGACGGATGATTTGACTGGACTGAAGGCGCACACAACCCGAGAACATCGCTTCTATTTTTCCGTATTTACGTTTATGATTCATGATTTAAGCTAAAGATTTTTAAACTATTTATTTATGTTTTTGAGATATTTTTGAGAGGTTTAGTATGAGCTATACTTTTCAAACTTATTGCTTTTTATGTTGGTAAAACAGTTGACGATTTCATTTTTAACTAGTGCACTTGATTTTTAGAATGCTAGATGGATGATGTTTTATTTTAAAGAGGGAAAATATTTTATAAAAATATTTTCATGAGGTAAAGGTACATGGCCAAAAAATTGAGTGTTTAAATAAAAAACAAATTATAGTACTTTTAAAGCGATAAAATGGGCAGACGTTTCAGTTGGTATCAGAGGAAAGGTCCTGTAAAGGGTTGTGCCACCATCAGCATCAGGAAGATCAGTCGTCAAGCCTCAAGTTGTAAGTTTTACTTGCTTTATGTGATTCTATATGATTTAACCTGCATGACGTTATGGATATTATGTTTATGATACATGTTTATTAGCTTTTTGAGTATTATTGCCTTGCATCCTTAAAATGCTAATTAAGTTAGGATATGTCACATGATTAGAGAACTTAGATTTAAATGCATGTTGGTTACGTTAGAATTTGGAAAACGTTCAGATAAAATGCCTCCTAGACGTGCACCCGTTATTGAAAATCAGGAAGAGAACAGTGTTAATCGCTGAGGGGATACTCAAGGAAATGCACCACCACCACCTCCTCCTCCAAGGGATCCTGCTACTGGTGCATTAGAGAGTATGGCTCGTCTCTTCGAGCAACAGTTACAGCAGCAGCAGTTACAACAGCAGCAGTTACAGATGCAGTTACAACAGATGCAGCAGCAGCAGCTACAGCAGCCACCTAGGCCACATCAGGATATCTATGAGCAGTTCCGGAGGCTAGGGCCGAAGGAATTTTCTGGCACCACCGATCCATTTGCTGCTGAGAGTTGGATCCGTTCACTTGAGGTACATTTTCGCTATCTGGACATGGGAGATGCCGACAGGGTGAGGTGTACTACTTATCTTCTTAGGGACGACGCTTCTTTATGGTGGGAAGGAGCCGAGCATGATGTTGACCTTGCTACACTCACTTGGGCACTGTTCAAGATAAAATTCTATGAGAAATACTTTACGGCTGATGTCAGAAGCCGGATAAAGAGGGAATTTATGACTCTCCGTCAGGGAGACATACCTGTTGCTGATTTTGTGAAGAAGTTTGATAGGGGTTGCCACTTTGTACCCCTTATTGCCGGGGATGCGGAATAAAAGCTTAGGCATTTCATGGATGGCCTACAACCTCCCATTCGGGATAAATTTATGATGATGCGTCCGGAGAATTATGCTATGGCAGTTACTTATGCATATCAGGCTGAGCAGTCCTTGAAGGACATTGAGTTTGAGATTCAGCGCAAGAGGCAGCACTATCAGACTAACAATCAGCCGAGTAAGAAGCCAAATACGGGTCCTCCTAGACCTCAAGGGCCTCAAAAGCCCCAAGGTCAAGTCAAGAAGCCAGCGCCACCAAAGCCACAAAATCCTGGAGCACTAAAGCCTGCTGAGAGGCAACTATGCAAACAGTGCAACCGCCCACATCTTGGCAAGTGCGAATGGGGATCATATAAATGTTTCTATTGCAAGGAGGATGGGCACAAAGCCAATGACTGTCCAAAGATGAAAGCAGCTATTACGGCCCGAGCTTATGTTATGAATGCCGAAGAAGTTGAGGAAGAGGCAGACACTACACTCATCACAGGAAACCTAGTCATTTAACATTTTTATATTGCTTATTATTGCATGAAATGTTAAATTGGTTATTGATTTGGGAGCAAGTTTCAACCTAGAATAAATTAGGTTGCATGTTCTACTTAGTTAGACTTAAGTGATGATTTTAGAAACCATAGAAAATTATTTGAATTTTGTGCGTTATTTTATGTGAAGGATGAAATGATTCCAAATAAAAAGGTTTTAGGGCCAAAATTAAAGAAAATCATAATCAAGGGGGATTTCGAATTTTGGGGGTCTAACTTACAATTTTCGAAAATTATAGGGACCAAAATGTAACAATTCGAAAATAAGGGACCTAAGTGAAATTTCTGAAATATTAAGGATCAAAATGCAATTTTCAAAACATGAAGGGCTAAATCATAATTTCGAATAATATAAGGACTTAATTGCAATAGTTCGAAAATTTTGGGGTCAATTTTGCAAATTTCAAAAGTTGAGGGACTAAAGTATAATTTTTCCTAGAAACATTTAAGTTCAACATGAAACCTTCATATAACTTTGGGAATTAATGATAGTAAGTCCTTAAGATTCAACACGAAAAGATTTAAAAGACATTTTCACCGCAGGGAGGATTATTCAAGGTGTGGCCACCTATGCTTTGCTAGATTCAGGAGCTACACATTCTTTCATATCAGAAACCTTCATCAAAAGACTGAATATTATTCCTCAAGATATGGGTTTGGGTTTTAAAGTTACTATTTCTTCCGGTGATCAAATGCTCACGACTAAGATTGTAAAGAATCTGGAGCTTCGTTTATTCAAAGATGTAGTCCGAGCAGATCTTATTGTGCTTCCTATGCCCGAATTTGATATTATACTTGGGATGGACTGGTTATCAGCGAATGGAGCTTCGATTGATTTTCGTCAGCGATCAGTATCTATTAAACCACCTGGTGGTAAATCTTTTGTCTTTGAGGCGGCGAGAAACAAGCAAATGCCGCATATTATCTCTTGTCTATGTGCGAGGAAGCTTATTAAGCGTGGATGCCAAGCTTATCTAGCATGTGTCACTACTACACATGAATCCATCAGTCAGAAGTTAGAAGACGTTGATATTGTGAGAGATTTTCTAGCGTCTTTCCCGACGACGTTTCTGGCATTCCGCCCGATCGTGAAGTGGAATTCTCTATTGATCTTATGCCGGGCACTGTTCCTATATCTAAAGCACCTTATCGTCTAGCACCCGCTGAAATGAAAGAACTAAAAAATCAAATCCAAGAATTGCTAGACAAGGGTTTCATTCCCCTAGTTACTCTCCATGGGGCGCTCCGGTATTATTTGTGAAAAAGAAAGATGGTAGTATGCGTCTTTGCATCGATTATCGTGAGCTTAATCGGGTTAATATAAAAAATAAGTATCCACTGCCAAGAATTGAAGATTTATTTGATCAGTTGCAAGGAGCATCAGTATTTTCTAAGATTGACCTGCGATCTGGATACCATCAATTGAAAGTAAAAGAGTCAGATGTTCACAAGACAGCATTTTGCACGAGATATGGGCACTATGAGTTCATGTTCATGCCATTTGGGTTGACCAATGCGCCATCGATCTTCATGGATCTCATGAATCGCGTATTTCAGCCGTATCTGGATCAGTTTATTATTGTCTTCATTGATGACATATTGATCTATTCCAAGAGCAGAGAGGAGCATAGCCGCCATTTGAGGACCGCACTGCAAGTATTGCAAGACATAAAGCTTTATGCCAAATTCAGTAAGTGCGAGTTTTGGCTTGATAGAGTGCCATTCTTAGGCCACATCATTTTTAGCGATGGAGTGGAAGTTGATCCAAGCAAAGTGAAAGCAGTGAAAGAGTGGCCAGTACCGAAAAGTGTCACCGAGATTCGCAGTTTCTTGGGACTAGCCGGCTATGATCGCATGTTTATTAAGGGGTTCTCATCTATAGCTGTACCTATGACTGCCTTGACTAAGAAAAATGCAAAATTTATTTGGGGACCCGAATGTCAAGACAGTTTAGACAAGTTGAAGCAAGCCTTGATATCAGCACCGGTGCTATCTATGACATCAGGGCAAGGGGTGTATGTTCTTTATACCGACGCTTCTAAGCATGGTTTGGGTGCAGTTCTGATGCAAAACGACCGAGTTATCGCCTATGCGTCAAGACAGTTGAAAATTCATTAAAGAACTACCCTACTCATGATCTTGAGCTTGCAGCAGTAGTATTTGCACTAATGATTTGGAGACATTATCTTTATGGGGAGAAGTACAAAATATTCACCGATCATAAAAGTTTGAAATACTTCTTCACCCAAAAGGAGTTGAATATGAGACATCACAGATGGCTTGAATTGGTAAAGGGACTATGATTGTGACATTAGCTACCATCCGGGGAAAGCTAATGTAGTTGCAGACGCATTGAGTAGAAAAGCAGCAGTTATCACTCAATTATCACTCCAAAGACCGTTGTAGTCCTAGATACAGCGCTTTGAGCTTACAGTGTATGCTAGGGGCGAGGCCCCTAATCTTGCCACATTATCAGTGCAGTCGACTTTGAGAGACAGAATCCGTGACAGACAGTCTACTGATGAGCAGTTGCAAAAGAGGAGAGCAAGAGATGAAGCCAAGGGCCGGAATTTATATTCAGTGGTGGATGGTTTAGTCCGTTATCGAGACCGTCTATGGGTTCCTAGTGACGATTCTTTGAGAGATCTTATTATGAAGGAAGCCCACGACACATCATATTCCATTCATCCAGGCAGTACAAAGATGTATAGAGATTTGCATTTGTTATATTGGTGGTCAGGCATGAAGAGGGACATTCTGAGATATGTATCCGAGTGTTTGACTTGTTAGCAAGTCAAAGCAGAGCATCAGCGACCAGTGGGAAAATTGAAGCCACTCCCTATCCCCGAGTGGAAATGGGAGAATATCACTATGGACTTTGTGGTGGGATTGCCTAAGACATCCAAAGGATCAAATGCCATTTGGGTGATAGTTGATCGTCTTACGAAATCAGCGCATTTTCTACTTATTAAGACGACATTCACCATGATTCAGTATGTAGAGTTATATATTTGGGAGATAGTTCGTCTGCATGGGATTCCTGTATCCATTGTTTCTGACAGAGATCCGAGATTCACGTCATCTTTTTGGAAAAGTCTGCATGGAGCGATGGGAACCAAACTACTATTTAGTACATCATTCCATCCTCAAACCGATGGTCAGTCAGAAAGGGTTATTTAGATTTTGGAGGATCTACTGCGAGCATGTGTTATTGATTTCCAAGGCAGTTGGGAACCAAAGTTACCTCTAGTGGAGTTCACCTACAACAATAGTTTCCAATCATCAATTGGGATGGATCTTTTTGAGGCACTCTATGGAAGAAAATGTAGATCTCCTATTCATTGGGATGAGGTTGGGGAAAGAAGAGTTATTGGTCCAGATGTGATTGAATAGATTGCCGCGCTTGTGGTCAAAATTCGTGAGAGAATGAAGACCGCCAAAAGCTGACAAAAGAGTTATGCGAACAAAAGACGAAGGGACTTGGAGTTGGCAGTAGGCGACCATGTGTTTGTGAAAATAGCACCTATGAAGGATGTTATGCGCTTTGGCAAGAAAGGCAAGCTTAGTCCAAGATTTATTGGTCCGTTCGAGATTTTGGAGAGGATTGGACACTAGCTTATAGAGTGGCATTGCCACCCGCACTTTCTGGAGATCACAACGTGTTCCACATTTCGATGCTGCGGAAGTACATGTCTAACCCGTCACATGTGCTTAATTATGAACCTCTTCAACTAACTCCAAATATGACATACAAAGAAAGACCTGTCCAAATTTTGGCAAGGCAAGAAAGACGATTGCGTAACAAAGTCATCCCAATGGTCAATGTCAAGTGGCTGAATCACTCGAAAGAGGAAGCTACTTGGGAAACCGAGAGACTTGAAAAGTCGCTATCCAGAGCTATTCGGTAAGTTCTAATTTCGAGGACGAAATTTTATTTAAGGGGGGGAGGAATTGTAAGGTCCAAAAATTAAGACGACGTAATCCAACTGAATGCGAATCTAGGAAATAATGAAAAATGAGTAATTAATTGATTTTAATTGCTAATTAATTATGTGACATACTTGTTTATTTGTATTTGAGATTTTTATTGTCATCATGCATAAAATGATATTTTTAAGGAATATTCAAGCGACGATCGAGGCACGGGGACCGATGGCTGAAGAAAATGTAAAATGTTTTTGATAAATAATTACTTTTAATTATTTAAAAGTATGGTTGATGCATTTTAGTATTTTTGAAAATAAAGGGGTTTTGAGGTGATTTGATACGCCGGGACGTAAATTTTATCGGTGTTGGTTTTTCAACTAAAATACGAGCTTTTTTGGCAACCCTACTAATAAATTCACATGATTAATTAAACAAAAACTTTGTTAATATTTTATTAAATCCTAATTAAAACTAATGGGCCTAATTTAAATGGCTTGTTTGGCCTAATGCCTACTTAGTAAACAAATTAGTATTTAATGTATTAATTAAATTGAAAACCCTTTTCTAGAAAAAAAATCAATCGGCCACCTAGTTTTAAAACTCTGAAAAACTCTCCCCATATCCATCCACACACGGCAGCACACACAAAGCAACCTAGGGAGATTTTCGAAGGGCAAGCAAGAACAAGCCAAAGTCGTTCCTCCGTTCTTCGTCGTCAACGGATATTCGAGCGTATTTAACGCAAAGGCACGCCTTAATCTTCCTTTTCTCATCTATCATATCAAATTATATTTTGAATTAGTGTATGCATGAAGATCATGAAATATTATTCAGAATTTTCGGAATTCATCATGTGCATGCTTTGAACTTTTGATTTTTTGCCCAAAATTCATGTCTTGTACGTATTTAGGGGCTGCCATGATACTAGGTTGGGACCAGGTAAGGATTATGCACGTTTTAGAATCATAAACACTCACCCTAACAACACAAAGAAATTAGGGAACGGCAGAATCAGAACAAACAACTATGATGTTGCTGTCAAGTGTGAGGGATCGGGTTTCATGCACCAGGGGGAGGGCTGGTCTTGGCGTGGGTTCAGGGCTGGCTAGGGACTGGGGTGAGTCGAGACTAGAGTCCTAGACAAGCTAGGATTCGAGTTGGAGGGTTGGGAGGAGTCCTGATATACAAGGACTCCTACCCGCGCGCACGCATAGAATCTGTGCAGGAGTTGCGCTGTTCGCTGGGAGGGAAGGGTCGGTCCATGCTTGCTGGGCAAGGTTGGGGCAACTCCTCAGGGTCCTAGGTAAGTGCTTGGTGCACTGGGTTGTGGCTAGAGGGTCGGCTAGGGTCCTGGTTGCATCAAGCATAGAGTCCATGTAGGATACTACTCTCAGCCAGAATAGGTACCTCTTGGGTTGATTCGTTTTTGTGGTTTGGGCTGGGTTCTTGGTGGTCCAATGGTCCAGTAGGTTATTTTATGATGTGGGGCAAGTTTTGGTTCGACATGGTTAGGGGGTAACTCGTGAAATCGAAAGTTGGCTCGAGGTCGAAGTTTAGGTGTCAATTTGAGTTTTTAAATAAAGAAAAAATTGGAAAACGGCTCACGAGGGTTGAGTCATGCTCCATAAGGGCTAAAATAATATAAAAAGACTAAATTTATAATTTAGGAATTTTATATTAAAGTTTGGTATTTTTCGGGATCAAAACACCGTTAAAACAATTAGGTAAAGAAAATTGAAAAAGTCTAAGTTTTAAGCTAAATAAAATTACGAAAAAAATTCGTGTAAGCTTAAATATTTATTTGGGACATGTTAGAGTCATAAAATCAAGAAAAAAAAGTCGAAAACGTAAAATGTCGAGTCCAGGGGTAAAACGATCTTTTTACACCGGGAAATTAGTAAAGGTCATGACAGTGCCCTAAATATTGTTTTTATGTTAATATGATTATTTCTGAACATTTATGAAATATTCATGATTTACTTATGATTTTTAAATGTCTAAGGAATTTTTATGATTTAAAGAAGGCATTTAAAATACATGTTGCATGCTTGGTTTCAAAATTGAAAAATGTTATGCTAATCATGATTTTTATAAAGTGATGTGAATGAAAAATGTTGAAGGAAGTGAAGTGATTGTGACTAATTCGTTAATGATGGCGATGTCGTAAGGGTGATGGTCCCAGTGGGAGCCCGACGATCGTGATTTCATTATTACGAATATGAGGTTATGAGGATTTGAGGTTTGAGGTAAGAATGAGAATATCGTGAGGGGAGAAGGCCCCAAAGAGAGCCCATTTATGGGAGAAAGCCCCAGAGGGAGCCCCGACGATCGTATTTATATTCGATAATGCTAGGCCAGGGCCCAGTTGACTGGTGAGAGTGTTGCTGGTGTCCCCCGCCGCCCAGTACTGTGGTTACACGTAGATGGATCCATCGACTTTTGAGGTTTGAGGAAAGTCACAATTAACGATCTGAATTCAACAAAGGATAAAGGAAAATGTTTATGATCATGTTAAATGTTTATGTCATGTTGAGGAAAAAGGTTAAGGTTTATGTAATGCATGTCATGAAAATGTTTATGCTTAAGTTTTTGCATCATGAAAATATTTATGAAAATGGTCATGTTTGAAGTTTATCCATATGCACGAAAACGATATTTTAAGTACAAATATTTTTCACTGTTATATGTTGACTGTATTACGTATTATTTGTTATAAAAATTATGGTGTGTTGAGTCTTTAGACTCACTAGGTGTGATGGATGCAGGTGAGGGGGTGGAAGTTCTTGACAGATGATTTGACTGGACTGAAGGCGTACACAACCCGAGAACCAGCACTTCTATTTTTCCGTATTTACGTTTATGATTCATGATTTAAGCTAAAGATTTTTAGACTATTTATTTATGTTTTTGAGATATTTTTGAGAGGTTTAGTATGAGCTATACTTTTCAAACTTATTGCTTTTTATGTTGGTAAAACAGTTGACGATTTCATTTTTGACTAGTGCACTTGATTTTTAGAATGCTAGATGGATGATGTTTTATTTTAAAGAGGGAAAATATTTTCATGAGGTAAAGGTACATGGCCGAAAAATTGAGTGTTTAAATAAATAAAAAAAATTCTAGTACTTTTAAAGCGATAAAATGGGCAGACGTTTCAAATGGTTTCTAAAAATTTGTGAAAATATTTTCCATTATCCTATTCCAAATTGGTTTTTTATATGGTGGAAGATTTTTGATCCATCAGCAAAAATTTTACCCGAGGTTTTTATAAAAACCTATGAATATTTGGCTAAATGTTTCCCTGATTATTAAAAAATCTTTTTCTGAACATTGGATTGATGGCAAGATTCTTTGCCTATTTTTCTTGGAATTTGGAATACCATGGATCTTGAAATGGCAACCAGAATTTGGTTACACTGATGAAGGTATCCCTTGCCTATGGAGAGTTAGCTCTACAAAATTTTGCGATAAATTTTTAAGAGAAGATCCAGCAACTGGAAATCCTTATGATACTGAAACTCTTCATCAAATGGAGGAAAAAATTTCATTATACCAGACAAAATTCAATAATGAACAAGAAAAGGAAAAAGCCTCCATGAGTCCTTTTAACATTCTGACTCAGAAATATTCTGAGATATATTCGACAGATAAAATGGTTGAAATTTATATCGAAGAAATGAAGAACGATCTTTATAAGAATATTGGATGTTCCGATTCAAAATCTGATCAATCTATGGCATCTGAATCCAATGCAAATCAATTTATTCGTCTAATGTAGATGCAAGATTTACAAGATCCAGAAGATGATATCCCCCAGCTTTCTCAGATAAATGATATTTTTGAGACACTAAAAAAATCAATAAAAGACCATATTAAAGATGATTAAATTATTCATCTTTAATCGATGATGGTGGAATCTCACTATTCAGAGTTGGTGACATATCACATCAAAAAGTGGTGGCATATTACAACCACTGTATACTTTTTGAATTTTGTAAAAATGTTACTATTTGCTTTAATAAAGCATTTTACTGTTTTTATTTTGAGATGGAATCCGGGGTTTCATGTCCGGCTCTTCTATCTGTTTATAGGATCATTCTGTGTCTTTAGGAGGACACGGTCGAGTTTGCTCCTCTCTATTCTCTCTTGTAAAAAACCCTTATGAATTATCAATAAAAGCTTCAAGTGTTATGATAACAACTTTGTAAGTTTACTGCTTTTATTTCTGTTTTTCAATTACTGTTTTTTATTTTATATTTCATAAGATTAGCCTGAATGACAGGCTAAAGCATCGTGCTAAATTATTACCTTACTATGACATGATCTATATTTATTTGTAACTTGGAAACAAATTCAGATAATAAAAGATTTATTTAAATCTTTGGAATTTAACGTAATATAAAAGTCTTTTGTTAGAACATAAGGTAAAAAGATGAACCAGGAAATGATAAACACAAGGTTCGAGTTCATCCAGGAAAAATAAATTCATGTTGTAGCCCTTCAGCCTGCTCAGCCGAGAAATGGCATTAAGGCGTTTATGGGTGATTTTTATGAATTTATGATTCTTTGGCCCTCGGTAAAATCCTCTGTTGTTTAATTTTTTTGATATATCTTTCTTAAATCCTTTGAGTTTTTTAAAATTTCCAAATAAGAACCTTATATTCAGTATTATTTTGGAGTTTAAATTTATCCTTTTTTTTAGCTCAGTTTGAGTTGAAGATGGTATATAGGCTGGAAACCAATAACCTCCATGTGTGCGCAAGCCACTAAAGAAAATTTTGGTAAAACAACGCCAAGTATCATATTCCTTTTGATTCCAAGCCTCAAATGGTATAACATTTCCTGGTTCATATTTTTACCTTATGTTCTAACCAAAGACTCTTATATTACATTAAATTCCAAAAATTTAAATAAATCTTTTATTATCTCAATCTGATTCCAAGTTACAAATAAATATAGATCATGGTATAGTAAAGTAATAATTTAGCACGAATACTTTAGCCTGTCATTCAGGCTAATCTAATGAAATATAAAAAATTAAAACAGTAAATAAAAACAGAAAATAAAAACAATAAAGTTACAGAGTTGTTATCAGATGACTTGAAACTTTTATTGATAATTCAGAGGGTTTTTACAAGAGAGAATAGAGGGGAGCAAACTCGACCGTGTCCTCCTAAAGACACAGAATGATCCTATAAATAGATAGAAGAGCAGGACATTCAACCTCGGATTCCATCTCAAAATAAAAACAATAAAATGATTTATTAAAGCAAATAGTGACATTGTTACAAAATTCAAAAAATATACAGTGATTGTTATATGCCACCACTTTTTTATGTGATATGTCACCAACTCTGAATAGTGAGATTCCACCATCATCGATTAAAGATGAATAATTTAATCATCTTTAATATTGTCTTTTTATGATTTTTTGAGTGTCTCAAAAATATCATTTATCAGAGAAAGCTGAGAGATATCATCTTCTGGATCTTGTGAATCTTGCATCTGCATTAGATGAATAAATTGATTTGAACTGGATTCAGATGCCATAAATTGATCAGATTTTGAATCGGAACATCTAATATTCTTATAAAGATCCTTCTTCATTTCTTCGATATAAATTTCAACCATTTTATCTTTCGAATATATCTCAGAATATTTCTGAGTCAGAATCTTAAAAAGACTCATGAAGGCTTTTTCCTTTTCTTGTTCATTATTTAATTCTGTCTGGTGTAATGAAATTTTTTCCTCCATTTGATGAATAGTTTTCTTTGGTATATCTTTCGTAAATCCTTTATGTTTTGTAAAAGTTCCAAATAAGAACATTATATTTATTTTTATTCTGGAGTTTAAATTTCTCCTTTTCTTAGCTCACTTTGAGTTGAAGATGGTATATAGGCTGGAAACCAATAACCTCCATGTGTGCAAAAGCCACTAAAGAAAAGTTTTCACAATATTTATAAAATTCTGAAACAATTTATTCAAATTATTCTTCAAAGAAGCTTTTAAAATACCAATATCTGAAAGATTCCCATTTGGGTAAATAAAATTCTGCATTTATTTTGGCCCTAGCTATAGAACCTTTAGTAAAATCAATTTTGGTTTTACTATCCATTAAATACTAAAATTCATTTCTAAAACTGTATCAGTTTCTCTAACTTTTTGAAAGTTACTTTTATGAACTGTATTATTCTGATTTATAATTAAATCATCTACTGTATTAGTAGATTCTAAATCTTCTCTTACTTGAGAAGTAGATGCTCTAGAAGTTTGTGGTATATCCACTATGTAGTCTAGAGGTGAAATAAAAGAATAACTAGATCTTGATCTAACATAAAAAGAAGGGGGTAATAATCTTCTTTGTTCATTATTAAACTGTATTTGAACAGATCCTTCATTATTTTGTATAACTTGTTGTAAATCCTTATTTATTATAGAATTTCTAGGAACAACTTGTTCAATTATCCAGTTTTCTGGAAATTCAATTTCTTTCTAATTCATAGATCTACGAGTTGTAATATCAGATCTATTATAATTAGTTTCTATAAGAATAGTTTCATTTAATTTTTTATCTATTCTTTTACACATAGGATTCAATGTAAATAATGGTTTGTAATAAATACGATAACAGATACATATAACTTATGTTCCAGGAGTATAATTATAACAATGAGTTTTAACAGTTAATGTTAAAAAATCTACTATATTTATATCAGACAGGGATAAAGATAAATTAGGATAAACATCAAAATATATTGGACCATGAGTCAAACTAAATTGAATTATTCCCATAAGGGATTGTTTCCAATTAAAATTTCTACCATATCTTAAAGCTGCTATGAAGCTTTCTGGTAAACCTTCTAAAGTTAAAGGTCTAAAGGCTATTTATATTAAACCTATATGAATAAATCTGAAGATTTTCCTATAAGGTAAAATATTCTTATTATTAATTAGTCTAATAACCATTTCTTCATTATGAAGAGGTACCGAAGATTATGTAGTTTTAACTACCTGTTTGAAATCAATTTTTTCAAAAGTTCCTAACTTATAGATCATTTTAGATTCTATCTTAGGAATAGTCCATTTATTCAATAAGTCTAAATTTTCAGGTAAATCATATTCTTCATCTAAACTGCTTTGAACAGTTTCTTTCATACTGAAAATATTCATTTGAATAAATATGCTAAATTATTAACCAGACTATTTCCATGGCTCTGATACCATTTGAAGGCTTGAATTAAGAATTTATGAGATTGATTCAAATAATTATCCCACCAACCTTTAAGTTGGCCAGTAAATCCTGCTATAATCATCTTAGCAATATTTTTATCATTATTGCCTGAAGTTTTACATGCAGTACTATACATAAGCATTTTGTGTGCAGTGTTATAAATCTGCTTATCACTAAAACCATCAATATTCCACTTATTATTATTATTATTATTATTATTATTATTATTATTATTATTATTATTATTATTATTATTATTATATATATATATATATACACACACATACATACATACATATATATATATATGTATTTTTGTGATTTTTTTTGGTAAGAGTGTGATAATTTGGTAAACGTGATTAACAAAAATAAAACCTTTTTTCAAAGTACTAAAACACAAATAATAGCCTAAAATTTAAGTGGGGTATTTTTTTAAAAAAATAATACGAAGTAAAGCTCTTAAAAGGTGTATTAATTGCATTCCATATATATCAAAAAATAGAAATATCATACAGATCAACCATATATTTCAAAAGAGAATGTGATACATCTTCATCAACACCACTGACACATTGTCATACATGAATAAAGATAACAAGTCTCCACCAAAAAGATGTCATCCATAGTCCATAAAAGCTAGGCTAATCTGTCATACTAATATGTAGACATATACATCATCATCAAAAGATAATCCAATGCAAGTTCTCTGAAATAAACAGACCATTCATCAAGTATTAAGAATCATCCTAACCATTTCAAGCTTATCTTCTTCAGGAAGAGAAAAGAACAATGTCAATTGTTTTGGTTTCTCCACGATCAATGCTGCAGCAGCTAATCTTTCCTTCGAAGTCAATTCCGGAATCCTTCTTAATGCATCAAATACATACTCTGTTGCATTTACCAATTCGTACACGCTTCACTAGATCGGACATAGTACGCCATGACATTTTGTTGAATTTGTCAATGGCTGCAACAACTAATTCCTCACCATGCACTTGTTTCTTTCTCTTCTTGGAATTTGTCTATTTACTAACTGAATTATTGCAAGTCGGTGTGTTTGATACCGACATTGACTCACCAGCTTCCTCGACATTATTGAACATATCTTCTAATCCAACTTGCATGCCTGGATTCATGTCAGTATTGTTGTTGAGAACATCTTGAACTGCTTCTGCAAATAACAATGAATTTGCACCAGTAGCACGATCATGACCAAATATTTCACACCAATCAGAGTAATATGGCCAGGACTTGTAACACATAGAACGAGCGCTGCTATCTCCCTACATATCATAACATTTATTATATTGAAAAAAGGATTACAGAAGATAAACGTCAACAAAATTAGTGAATTTTTAAATCTCATAGTAAAAAATAGAAAGAACGAGTAGAAATACACCACATATACCTTCACAAAGCATTCCCATGCTTCATCTGAAGCTTCTATCTTTTTCTCAGAATCGTTCCATCCCATTCCACTTCGACTCAGAATTGTGACCAACGATCCATGAATTCTTTTCCAAACATGAATCTTCGAGTTTATATGTGGGTTGGCTCGTAAATCAGTTCTCAGAAAAACTTTTTTCATTGTCTCTTCAAGGAGTGCCAAATAACCACAACGAAACCCATTCTCACTTTTCCAGCCCTTCGTGGCAAGGTCTTTCAATGCTTCAAGAAGCACTTCTTCCTCTGTCCTACTCCACACGCGTCTACTTTTATCTGTCTTTTTTCCTTTTCCAATGGCATTGCAACTAGAAGACCCAATATCCATATATGCTTAGCTTCCACACATAAAACCCCTATATATGCAAAATCAATTATCCAACGGATCAATAAAACATTATATATTTGATAAACATGGTGAAACACATTGTGCAGACAAAACATGCTCACTACATGCCATCAAATGTTAATAACTTGTACGCATTGCTAAAGGTTATGACATGTATAAAAGTCTACAGTAACACAAACACTAGGGTACAACTAATGAGTAATATTCAATTGCTAGAATACATAGACATTGTAAATTATCTCTCCATGCATCCCAAGCAGATGAGGAATGAAGATCGTGAATAAAGTCATCTTGAACATTTGTTAGCCCTATGCCTGGATCATCATCTTCTAGAGGGTCGTCTTCGACTTCTATCCTGAGGAAGTTATGCAAGAACATGCAAGCCATAATTATACAATTTTGTACTTTCAATGGGTAGAAGGAAGGACTACGAAGGATAGCCCAACTTCTTTGAAGCAGATCAAATGCTCTTTCAATTACATTTTGGGCACGACAGTGTTTTAAGTTGAAAAATTCTCTGTAATTTTTTGGTCCCACAGAACTGCTAGCCCACTCACTCAGGTGGTAATGAGTTTTCCTATAAGGCATTAAAAACCCATCTACATTTGCGTAGCCATTATCACACAAGTAATAGTAACCTGTGAAAAAACAAAGTTCAGAAGTTAGTTTAAATAATTAAAATATTGCAAGAATTTTCATTTAATCAAAAATTGTGTGAACAAAAAAATATACATGATAAGTTTAATGTTTGTTATAGAACGAGTTATATATCATAATTACCTCTCGGAACTTTTAACCCATTTGGTCGATTAACTGCATCTCGAAAAATCCTAGCATCTGCTGCAGACCCTTCCCAACCCGTCAAAGCAAAAACAAACTTCATATCATGATCGCATACATCCAATACATTCACATCAAGTGTTCATTTTCTTGTTCTATATTTTGCTTTGTCCTTGTTGGGGACGTGAACATTAATATACGTACCATCCAACGCTCCTAGACAACCTTGTGAAACGACTAAATAATATTAATTAAGTTACATTGAAACTGAATGAAGTAACTGAATTTATGTGATAACTAATAAATTGAGACACATAAGTGTTTTGATACTATACTACATAATGGTTATGCTTAAAAGTAAGTGAAACAACTGACCTTAAACCATTTCCACGTGTCGTTGGAGCAACTATCATCCACTGGAATTTGTTTAACAAGTAGAATGGGGTGCAACATCAGAACAACATTGAGTACTTCATGGAAATGTGTGCTGATAGTGTGACCACTACGTCTGTAGTCATGCCCAACAATCCTATTTTTCTTATGATGTGCTAATACAGACAGAAACATTGCCACCTTCTCTTCAACTCTAACATATCTAGATTCCCCAAGCCCACTTACATGTGTTAACAAGTAACATAGACGTGCTAAACCATTTTTATGAATCCTCAAATTTACAAGACATTGCATATCTCCCACTTCAACAATTCTACGTAGATGGTCCATTTGTTTATGAATTCTTCCTGTAATTGTGTAAGCTAGTTTTCTCCTACGATTTCGTGGTGCTACATATTTCAGATAGTAATGTGTCAAAACCACTAGGAAGAAGAATGACATTATAATAAATTGTTGAACAATTAGGACTATTTGTCGCATTCCATGTGCTCCCACCATGACAATAATATTTTTGGCAAAAGTTCAAACAATAATAGGCCACCAACAATAAATCAAAACACATAGATAGTACGTGGTTAAAAAAATCAAGGAAAATGTCAAACAAAAATTTATATACACATGAAAATGTGATAAAACATGTATTTTTGTCATGTAATTAATTTCACCATTCTCATGTAGTAACGTTAAGAGGTAAGACAATTTCATAAAAATTTAAAAAAAATCAAAACAATATAACATAAAGTAAATAAAAAAAATACACAATCCAAGATTAACAAAAAAACCGATATTCAAACTCGTCATCACATATATCCCTTAACCTGGACTCATACTTTCAGATAAAAAATCTATTTCAGAGAAGGTCGTGCATTAGAAATGTGTACCTGCAGATCTGTTGAAAGCCCGTTGAAATACCACGTACTAAAATGCCAAAAAATGATCCAGAAATAGCTCTAATAAAATGTGTTCCGTGTAAACAAAAAAACGTGAAATTTAAAAACATTGACAAAATTTGAAAATCGAAGAAAATTACCACTTCACTGTTGTTATCTTTGCTCACTTATCGTCCATGATTTCTTGGTTCTCTGCCAAGAAATCCATTCTTCACAATTCTCTCTCTCTCTTTTCCTATGATGAGATATAAAATGACGGTATAAAATGATAGTAAGTTAGAATTTTTACAATTAGAGGAGGGTATAATTGGAAATTGTCAACTCTTTTCTTGGGTTTGAAAATATTAATTATCAAGCTTAAAGGATGATTGATGTGAGAGTTACTGTAAAGCCCGAGAAATTTATCCTGTTAATCCGAAATGATTTCTTGATTAATCGATGTAATTATGGACGAAAGGAATTAGACCGGGAAAGACGAGAACAGACGCGAAATATGTGCGAAGGAGATGCCATACGCGCACATGCGCAAGTTGGTACGCACACATGCGCGGTTTTGGCAGAAGACTCCGCGTATATGCGCAGCGTGAGGGCGCGCATATGCGCGAGGTGTCCAGTAGCCTAGGGGAGTGCTCGGCGCATATGCGCGACGTGAACGGACGCATATGCGCGAGAAGGGCAGAGAAATTGGCGCACATGCACGACGTGGAGGCACGCATATGCGCGAGCTGCCATGACGAAGACGCGCCGAGGCTTTGTGTCTCGTGCATATGCGCCGCTATGGGTCGCGCATATGCGCGAGACGTGCAGTACGCACAACGAGCCACTTGCTTCACATGCATGTATAGGTATATAAATATATGTACAAATTGCAAACGTTAATCAGCAAGAAAACGAAAGGAAGGACATGAGCTTTCAAATTTTCTTTCAAAGACTAGATTGTAGAATCTACACGATCCGACCGTCCGAATTTGAATCCGAGTATAGTACCAAGTCCTTAGAAATGACAGCTACAACGGGACGCAAGTTTTATTGAATTCTGATATAGTTTAGAATTATGATATTGCCATAATCGAATAGAAATCATATATGGTGTTTCTGATATAAAAGACATCGTATAATCGAAACCGAATCGAAGAACAGATACCGTATGAGATTGTTATGATTTTCAGAGTGATTGGACTGAGAATTGATATCTGTTGATTTATATTGTTGGGTATATTTATATTGATACAATACATTTGATAGTATTCAGAACCGTGTTATTATATCTGTGATGTGAAATTGACGGGGTTACTGAGATGTATGGTTATGTCGTCAAAACATCAGTAGACTGATATTGATCAGATTCAGTATTGATTGAGATTGTAGCGTTGTATTGTGACATTGATCAGATTATATTTTGAATTGAGTATTGATCAAAGAGAGTATTGAATTGAATTGTATTTTGACACGACATATTCGATATTGTAATTCCAGATTTGATATGGACAGATTTGACTTCGAGACTTCGACTTCGTCAGATCGAGAAGACAAAGGTATAAGTCAATGTGATGTCGGGAGATCGACTCAAGTAGGATATACTCGAGTTTCCCTAAATCACATACTTATTGTTGTTGTATGAATTGATTTGATTTTATATGTTGTTCTATTGATTTATAGGAAGCATGTATTAGCGAGTATTAGACGAGTGATCTTGTGACAAAAGTGCCTGATAGTGGTGGGATCGCCACGGGCACATTGCACGATGTCACAAGATAGTGTATTGACGATAGTGCCACAGTCTGTGACGGATAGGTTAAGACACTGTATGTTTGGTTATATCGACGTGGATAGAATCAGAGTTTCTTCTATTACTGTTGGTCGATATAGGAATACCAACGTCTGGAAACCGGGATCCCTAGATTAGGATTGAGTCTAGTCTAAGTCGTGTAGTCACGAATATGATTGATAGTTTGATATTAATTATGTTCAGACTTTGATATATATCTGATATATGCTTCATGCTTTTATATTGTTATATGAAATGCATGTTTCGTTGATTTATACTGGGAATATAATTCTCACAGGAGTTATCCGGCTGTTGTCTTGTTTGTATGTGTGCATGACAACAGGTGAGACAGGTTCAGGGTCAAGAAGAGGACGAGACAGGACTAGATAGAGTGGAGATCCAGCTCAGAAGTAAATTAGGATTCAGTACTTGATATATAGTAATTGAACCCTAGTTGGATCAGAATGCAATTAATACCGGACTTATACTATTATTTTTAATATGTATTTCGGATGGAATTACATTACGTTTCCGCATTGTATTTTCTAAAAAAAAAAAAATTAGACCCGGTTGATTATAATTGATTTATTAGTCCCAAAGATGATTTAGAATTGAATTAGCATCCGGGTCCCCACAACAGGTGGTATCAGAGCTTTAGGTTCCAGAACAGTAGGTTCTAGAACTGTAGGTTCTTGAGACTGAGATAGAGGCTAGTGAGCGGGGTAGATTGAGGTTTTCTTTCCTGCTTTTGATTGCTAGCATGTGATTTATTATAATGTTGAATTGCATTGTGTGTGCTAGCATGATATTATGTTTTACTGTTTTGTTTGAAAATACATGTTACCTGAATATCTGAGTTGATGTGGTAATATGTCTTATTTGAGGACGAATCAGAACCCATTCTTGATCAGAGGTAAGCTGATCAGGAAGGGACTGAGACGGATTTGTCTCAATTAATTAATAATTCTGGTGATTATCAGATATACCCCCTAGAAGAATTCCGGAACGAGGTAGTACTTAGACTGATCAGATGGATGTGGCAGAAACTCCGATGGAAACAATGATGAAGAAGTTTCAGTTATTTCAACCGCCGATTCTGAAAGGTACTGAGACGCCAGTCTATTGTGAGAATTGGTTAGAAGACACAGAAATGCTGTTTGAATTTCTTGGGTTCACAGATGATTGTAGATTTAAACTAATTAATCGGGAACCAGTTACGGGATGTCGCAAGGAGTTGGTGGCTGGTAACCAAAGAAGCCTTAGAACAGCATGGTCCAGTGATTACGAGGAAAATTTTTAAAGTTGAATTCTATCAAAGATTTTTCCCGGTATCATACAGACAGGATAAAAGTGCAGAGTTTGCAAATTTAAGACTGGGTCAGTTAAATATTGATGAGTATTTGACCCAGTTCTTCACCTTGCTACGTTTTGCCCCTCACGTGGCTAGAAATGATGCAGCTATGTTTGATCAGTTCATCCAAGGATTGAATCCGGAGATACGTACATTGGTAAATGTGGAACCACCGAATAATTTTACTGATATTCTGAACCGAGCTAGAAGAGCAAAAACAGTTCTGATGAGACAAAAGGTAGCTTCGTATGTTCTTCCAACACCGAGACCACAACCACTACCTCCAAGAATCGAGATTGATAGTAGCAGTAGTGGAAAGAAAGAACCGTTGAAAGCTCGAAAGAAACAGTTCAAGAAGTTAGGAAGCGGTTCATCCAGCTCCAGTGGGTCTAGCCCGAGTTATACTGGAGTGTATTGCAGAGCCTGTGGAGGAAGACATCCCACGGAGCAATGCCAGGGAGTGACTGGTAGATGCAATGTCTGTAAACAGCAGGGACATTTTGCTAGAGTTTGTCCACAGAAAAGTTCCCGAAGCTTCCAGGGAGCAGAGGCATCGGGTTATGGTGACCGAGGAACCGACCCAGGATGCATTTGATAATATACTGACAGGTAACTGTTCTTTCGCGATTATTTTGCATATGTATTGATAGATATTAATGCATGCCCTACGATTATTTTTGAATGAATTGTATTGATAGATGCTTGATATGTTGGATCTGTATATACTGTAGTATTGATTTCTTTACCTTTTGGGGAAGAGGATATCAGTGACATTCTGTGAAATATTGTATACTGCAGTAAGATGAGGATGAGATTGAGTTAGATTATGTTGTACTTGTATTGTCTGATTCTGACAGCATTATTGATATGAATATATTGAACAAGTACAGAGCTATTGTAGAATCTTGCCAGGAGATGGTAAGATTCGGACCTGAAAAGGCCGAAGAATGAATAATGTACGGTAAGGATTCTCGATTTTGGATTCCTTTGATATCCGTATTATTTATGATTCAATGATTATCGAAAGGAATGGAGTAATTCCTTATGTATTCAATTGATTACTGAAAATGAATATACCATGAGCTGATTTGTCAGTAACAGGAGAATTGCTAAAGTCTTTCTAGATGAAATTTCGGATTTTCTTTATATCAGGGAGAGTGACTTCCGCCTTGATTTGCTACCAGGTACTGGTTTTATTTTAGAAGTCCGTACAGGATGATACTGTTTGATTTGAAAGAATTGAAATATCAGTTAGAAGATTTAATGACCGAAAGTTACATCTGATTATATGTTTCTCTGTAAAATACTTCAATTCTGATTATGGGTTGATGAATCATGTATTCAGAGATATTATGATGATTTTATGCCGTTTATCTATGATATTTTGGGATATACTCGTGGCATATGATTGACTGAATCGAATATCTTGTATTGAAGAATCTGAGAACTGAAACTGTTGTATACAGAAATTGTTCAGATATGAATCTTGATTGAAACATATTGTATTCCGAGTATGTGATATCCGAATATAGTATACCAATTGATATTAGCACAGCTGAGGCAGTGATCAATGACTGAGAATGACACCGAGTCAGAAATGTCAGAAATTTCGTTCTATGAGTTTATTAGATCAGTATAGATGATTGATATTTAGAATCTGAGCCGATATTGCTGTTATTCTGAATCCGTATTTGATACAGATTGTTTTATATTATTGAGAATATATACAGTTTAAGTCGAATCAGAGCTGATTTTGAAAGTTACAGCAGTTCAGAAATTTAATCAGACTGTTCAGAATTTGATTTCGATAATCAGAACAAAGTATCGATTAGAATACCAGGTAGGTAATACTTTATTTATATAATTAGCTAATTTGTTTGTGCTTAATAATTCGAATCTGACATGATAGATAGGGTCAGAAGCGCACAGTAGTGGATTCAGTATTATTCTGGTGACATGAAATGTATAATAATTCGAATAGACAGTTTTGACATAAACAGATGAAATCAGTGAGGGCAGAATTTGTATTGAAATGTTTGAATCGTTGACAGATGAAGACAGAAAGATAGAAACCAAGAGATTGGTTATATAGATCATTGATTCCTGAATAGAGATGAGAGTACATTTCGATGGATCAGGTGATAGAATTACCTGAATCGTGCCAAGACTGTACTATGATATGATTATTATTGACAGATTGCTCGAATTGGCATATGTTATGTTGTACAGGATGATGTACAGATGTGACACCTCTGACCGGTTTGTAATAAAATAGCAGCGGAATTTAAAATTTTCTTAAAAATGGAAGAAGGATTTAAAATACATTTCAATGTATAATCAAAAGTATACACATGATCAATCAAATGATACAACCAAAATACAAAATATCATTTTTGTGATCATGTCCAAAATGCTATCAAAATATCTTTTTCCTCCTTCTCTATATGCATATGACTCCGGCCCACAATAAACATCCCGGCCCGTCGCTCTTATCTGCATCACATGAAATAACTGAAATGAGTATAAAACTCAGCAAGTGGAACTCTTACATAGCAATGGATACATAACATACTCTGAAAATCATGACTTTGAAAACATTAAATACCATCAACTCCAAACTTGAAAAACATAGCATAAAATAACAATAAGATGATATTTCTCTTTTCTCTGTTGGATTGATATCTATATAGTAGCTCTGTCTCTGTACCTATATCCCATCGATATTAATCGACAACTCTGAGGGATATAAGCCTATGGTCGTTGATCAACTAATTGCATGCAATCTCTGACTATGTATCTATCAATCCATAAATCATTTGAAACTCTCTCTTTGGCATTTCATTAAACACTTTGAAGACTCTATTATCTTGTATTCCTTTTTTACAATTGAGACATAAAAATGCTTCCATAATATACAAAAAATTGTAACAATACATAACATGAATCAAATGAAGGGAATATCACATTAAAACCATTGAAATACCATACATATATTATCATGTGAGCACAAGGAATGAAATTCCACTTACAACCAATAGAACCTTGAATAAATCTCTTGGTTGAATTCCTACAACAATAAACCATGTATTGCACCATCATTAACCCAAAAATAACATAAGATGATCATTTAACCCAAAACATCTAACACAACTATCATCCCCTAACTCCACCATCTCCAATAACTCATGAATAAGGAGGAAACCCACTTACTTTAGCTCCTTAAACTCCAAAAGAACCTTGCTCACACTTCAAAACTCCAAGAAGATGCTTGAATCAAAGTAAGGAAATAAGGAAATGAGAACCCTAGGTCTCCTTGGAGCTGAAGAATCGAGAAAGAGGAGTAGAAATGAGGAAATAAGAGTCTACACTTGCATTTAAACACTTAAAATCCGAAAACACGTTTTTGCACTGTGCTCGGCGCTCGGGCGGTCGAAAATTACCGCCCTAGCGCGGACGTTTCTGCCCAAAACCCAACGTTCCAGAAGTAGTGGCGCTCGGGCGGTCATAAATTACCGCTCGGGCGCCGCTCTGCGCACTGTCACGTTAAAGATCGCTTCCGAAACGCCTCTTCCCTTCCGAATTAGAAAAAAAGTGGTAAACTAGAAAGATGTATCCCTATGTCTTTTCTTTAATCTCTCAAAAGTTCAGATCATTTGGAGGTCCGAGTAAAACGTTATGCTAAATCTCCCAACATGTGTCACTGGAGGAACGACGAAACACACGACACACTTCGGGGCTCTTTTGGCTTATCTTCCACATTGATTTGAACAAAATCCAAAACAAGAAAGTTATAGCCTTATGTCTTATCTTTCTAATGGAAGAGGCCTCACCTTATTTGGATCAATCAATTTATCATGAATTTAATCGTAACGTCACTACAATAGCACTACACATCATCTATACCCAACCATACTAAAATCATAAATCGAAACTCTTAACATCCAAACTATACTTAAACTTGACCAAATAGTCAATAAACATACGAAATCTTAAACCGTACCGTACACTAGCCTCGGCTATTACTATCTCCCCTCCTTAGAGGAATTTCGTCCTCGAAATTGACGTTACTGCGCAAACAACTCGGGATACTTCTCTTTCATCTCATCCTCTGGTTCCCACGTGGCTTTTTCAATCAAATGATTCCTCCAAAGGACTTTAACAATGCCGATCTCTTTGTTTCTCAACACTTTAACTTTGCGATCCAGAATCTGAACTGAAATCTCTTGATACGATAAATTCGACGTCAAATCCAATGGCTCGTGACGAAGAATATGGGAAGGATTCGCAATATACTTCCGGAGCATGAAGACATGAAAAATATTATGAACTCTATCAAGATCTGGAGGTAGGGCTAACCTATAAGCTCGATCACCGACTCTATTCAAGATCTCAAATGGGCCAATAAATCTCGGACTTAACTTTCCCTTCTTGCCAAATCGCATCACACCTTTGAGAGGTGCTATCTTCAAGAACACATGATCACCAACCTCAAACAGCAATGGCCTACGACACACATCAGCATAGCTCTTCTATCTCGACTGTGTTGTCTTCATTCTGTCTCGAATAACAGTAACAACATCAGCTGTCTGTTGGACCAACTCTGGGCCCAACATCTTCCTCTCACCAATCTCGTCCCAATACAAGGGAGATCTACACTTCCTGCCATAAAGTGCTTCATACGGTGACATGCCAATCGTCGCTTGGTAGCTATTATTGTACGTGAACTCGACAAGAGGTAATTTGGAATCCCAGCTACCAGGATAATTGATAGGACAAGCTCTGAGCTTATCCTCTAGAATCTGAATAACTCTCTCTGATTGCCCGTCGCTCTGGGCGTGATATGCTGTACTGAATGCTAACCGTGAACCCATAGCTCTGTGAAAACTCTTCCAAAACTCTGAAGTAAATCTAGGGTCACGATCAGACACGATCGACACAGGAACACCATTGTGGGGACCCAGGCTCTAACTCTGTTCTGTTTGGGATTAAATGGATCTGTGAGAAAATGTGGGTCAAATTTTCGCTTTTTAACATTAAATCAAATGTCATTACTAAGCATAATCTTTCTTTATTAATTTACATCATATATAATGTACAAAAATGATAAACGTGTCTCGTCCTAATACATCAATCCAACTAGTGTATAGTTTAATACAAACCATAAATACAAATACTACACAAGTCTAGTAAGAGCCACTAATCATCTTCTGCGCCCGTAGTCACCACGCTATCTCGTACTCATCTCTGTCGTGACCCAGATCCTGCCCCACCTGTTGTTATGCACACATACAGACATAACAACAACCGGAAACTCCGGTGAGAACACATCCCAGTATAAAACATGTATACATGCATATGCATAATAAAATCATAAAACACAATATCATGCATGTGATCTAAATCATAGGTTCCATAGTCTATGAAACCAACATATATAAGCATGCAATGCAAATCAACTCATGTCTTGACTCTACTCTAGGGATCCCGGGGTGAATAAGACGTCACTGTCTGTTACCTACCCTCCCAATCGGGGTAACTGAACGTCTTATTCCTAGACTTCGGTCGTGTCTGTATCGAATGTCTACAATCGGAGGAAATCTGCTCCTATGCGTCGATACACCAAATGTCTAGTTTTGACAAATCTGTCAATGACTCTCCTATCTCAATGTTTGAATATAAATCTATAAACACATCATTATCATATCAGGAGATTTGAACATAATCTATAAACAAATCGAAACATATCAAAAGATATAAACATTAATAAATCTAGTATGTGATTTTGTTGGGAAACTCAAATCAAATCTGATTCGAGTCATATCTTCCCTATAATCACATGAATTATACCTTTCTTGGAGTTCGTAGAAGTCTGAGTCTCGTATTCTTGATATCGAATCTGAAATGACAATGTTGATATACATTTTTCAATCTCTAACTCAATCAAGACATATATACAATCTATAATCAGTCTTGACACAATTGGATAGCATAACGACGTGTTCTCGCGGTACCAACCAATCCAAATCTCAACATTTATCAATACATCATAATCTTTGATTCATAATCCATATATTCTACTCATTAGCATCACAAAATCTCTAGAAATTCCTATACACATATGCTGGAAATTCACAGCAATAGCGTATGATACCCGATAATCATTCCGTTTACGGTTCTATGACATGTATAATCTCAAGAACATATAACCATAAACATATCTGAATTCATCCACATGCCATCTTCAAAACATACTGAAAAGAGATAAAAAGTATACCCTTCTGAAGCTCTTGATGCAAAGAACAAGAATCTCAACTCGGAATACAAATCAGATGGCTAAATCTTGCCCAAGGTTAAATTCAAGGATTGAAGAAACTTGCACTTTCCTGGACTTCTTTCTCGGTGATCCTCAGCTGAATGGAAGGGAAAGAAGACACATACCCTTATATTGCATGGCTGAAGCGTCTTATTTTTCAATAAACACGTTGCACCGCGGGTGTGGCAGCTCTAAGACCGCGGGTGCACTATGCTCTCGGCAACCCTATCATTTTTCTAAAATCAACGACCGCGGGTGCGGTACATATAAGACCGCGGGTGCGGTCACACCACCGCGGGTGCGGTCCTTCTCGCACCGTGGGTGCGGTCTTGCTTCGAATAAAATTTCCTACCCTACTGGACATCGACTGTGGGTGCGGTCTCTCCTAACACCGCGGGTGCGGTGTGGCTTCGGCCTGCCCTTCAAAAATCAAAAGTTTATGACCGCGGGTGCACTCCTGTTCTAAGCGCGGGTGCGGTCTATCAACACTCTAATTTCTCATGTCTTTCTCCCCTCATTGTACATCATGCATTCTCAAATATTCCGAGTCTCACGTCAATGAAGATTAATAAATCTCGAGCCTTACATTTCTCCCCCTCTAAGAAATGATTTCGTCCTCGAAATCGCATGCAATCTATTATATCATACATGAGAAGTAATATAATCAAAACTGAAGAATCACTTACATCATGTAAATAATTCAGGATGTCTCTGTCTCATATCTTCTTCTGTCTCCCAAGTCGCTTCTTCGATGCCATGTCGACCCCATTGGACTTTCACTAGTGGAATAGTCTTCGTTCTGAGCTTCTTTTCTTTCCGATCAAGAATCTGTATCGGTTGTTCAACATAGCTCAACGTCTGATCAAGCTCAACTTCGTCAGGATGAATGACATACGAAATATCAGGCATGTATCTGCGCAGCATCGATACATGAAAAACGTCATGTATCCCGGATAAAGAAGGAGGAAGAGCGAGTCGATATGCTCGATCGCCAATCTTTTCGAGAATTTCATAAGGACCGATGTATCGAGGAGACAATTTTCCACGCTTGCCAAATCTGACAACACCTCTGAAAGGAGAAATCTTTAGAAACACTCTGTCTCCTGCTTCAAATACCAACGGTCTACGTCTGATATTGGCGTATTTCGCTTGCCTATCTTGTGCCGTCTTCATTCTTTTCTGAATGATCTTTACCTTCTCAATCATCACACGTATCATATCAGGCCCAAGTTCTGGTACCTCAGATACATTATCCCAGTACAACGGAGATCTGCACTTCTTGCCATACAAAGCTTCAAACAGTATCATTTCGATGCTCGTCTGATAGCTGTTATTGTATGAGAATTCGCAAAGAGGTAGAGAATCTTGCCAACTTGTGCCAAAATCTAGCACTACGGCTCTCAACATATCCTCTAATGTCTGGATAGTCCGCTCTGACTGTCCGTCTGTCTGAGGATGATAAGCAGTACTCAAGTGTAAAGTCGTACCTAGAGCCTGCTGCAAACTGTGCCAAAAGTGCGAAGTGAATCGTGAATCACGATCTGATACGATAGACTTCGGCAAACCACGCAATCTGACTAACTCTCGGACATATATCTCCGCCATCTGATCATGTCGATAATTCATTCTGTACGGGATGAAACAAGCTGATTTGGCCAGTCTGTCAATAATGACCCAAATCGCATCACAGCCTCTAGATGATCGAGGTAACTTTGTCACGAAATCCATGGAAATGTGATCCCATTTCCATTCTGGAATTGACAAACTCTGAAGTAATCCTCCGGGCTTCTTTCTTTCAGCTTTCACCTGTTGGCAATTCAAACACTTTGACACAAATTCAGCGATATCTGACTTCATCTGTTTCCACCAGAACTGTGTCTTCAGGTCGTTATACATCTTTTTGCCTCCAGGATGAATACTGAACCGAATACAGTGCGCTTCTGACAATATCTGTTGTTTCAAATCTGAAACATCTGGCACTACAAGACGGTTATTCACTTATAGCACATGATCACGTACCTCATATTCTGATATATGCCCTGATCTGACCATATCAATCGATTTCTGCACGTTTGGATCAATTCTTTGTGCTTCTTTGATTCTCATAATCAAATCTGGCTCAACTTGAATCGAAGAAAGTAGCAATGGTCTACTACCTGTATCAAATGCTAATCCAGACAAACAGCAATTTTCAACTAAATTCGAAACCCCTATCGTCGACAAGGATAAAGCACAAACCTTTCGACTCAAGGCGTCTGCTGCTGTATTTGACTTCCCTGGATAGTATTTGATTTCGCAATCAAAGTCTTTCAACAAATCGAGCCATCTACGCTGTCTCATATTCAACTCTGATTGAGAGAACAGGTATTTCAAGCTCTTGTGATCAGAGTAGATTTCAAATTTCTCGCCATACAGATAATGACGCCAAATCTTTAGTGCAAATACGATAGCCGCCAATTCAAGATCATGAATTGGGTATCGAGTCTCGTGTGGCTTCAGCTGTCTAGAGGCATATGCTATCACGTGTCCTCGCTGCATAAGAATACATCCCAGCCCTTTGTGAGATGCATCACAATATACAACGAACTCACCCGTACCTGAAGGAATCATCAAGACAGGTGCACTGGTCAGCCTCTTCTTCAACTCTAGAAAGTTAGACTCACAATCTTCAGACCACACAAATGGCGTATTCTTCTGTGTCAACTGGGTAATCGGCTTCGCAATAATGGAGAAATCTTTGATAAATCTTCTATAGTACCCTGCTAGACCCATGAAACTGCGTATCTCTGGCACAGAAGTCGGTCTCGGCCAACTGATCACAGCTTCAACTTTACTCGGATCCACAGAAATACCATCTCCAGATATGATATGACCCAAGAAGACAACCTGTCTTAGCCAAAACTCACACTTGGACAGTTTAGCATATAATCTTTCATTTCTCAGTGTTTGCAACACAATTCTCAAATGATTGGCATGCTCATTCAAATTCTTAGAGTACACCAAAATATCATCAATAAAAACAATCACAAACTATCCAAGTATCTCTGAAAGATGCGGTTCATCAAACTCATAAACACCGCTGGAGCATTCGTTAAACCAAAAGGCATGACAACAAACTCATAATGTCCATACCTGGTTCGGAATGCCGTCTTTGGTATATCAACATCTCGAACTCTGAGTTGATGATATCCCGATCGCAAGTCAATCTTGGAATATATAGATGATCCCTGCAACTGATCAAATAAATCGTCGATACGAGGCAAATGATATTTGTTCTTTATCGTTGCCTTGTTCAGTTGCCTATAGTCTATACACAATCTCATAGAGCCGTCTTTCTTCCGTACAAATAGCACCGGAGCACCCCAAGGAGACACACTCGGTCTAATGTATCCCTTGGCCAGAAGATCTTCTAACTGTGCTTTCAATTCTTTCAGTTCTATCGGTGCCATTATATATGGAGCTCTCGAAATAGGGACGGTACCTGGAATCAAATCAATGCTAAATTCTACCTCTCGAGCTGGAGGTAACCCTGGAATCTCGTTAGGAAATACATCAGCAAATTCCCGTACTACTGGCAAATTTGCCAATGTCGGGCTCGATTTCTGAAGGTCTACAGAATAAATAAGGAACCCTTCTGCTCCTTTCTGTAACAATCTACTCATAGTCAGAGCAGATACTCATAGTCACAGTCCAAATCAATTTCATGCCCCTCAAACTGTAGTATACAATGTCTAACTGAAGTCACAGATATTAAACCACTTCCCAACGGAGAAGAAATAGATACTACAGTAGACATTGACTCGACAGGTAAGGAATGAAACAATGCAAAACGTTCTGATATGAATGTATGTGATGCACCTGTATCTATCAATACATATGCAGGATAACCGCAAAGAAAACAGTTACCTGCAATCACGTCATCTGGAGCATCTTGTGCCTGCTCCTCTGTCAATGCAAACACCTGAGCCTATTGTCGGGGAGGTTGGCTCACCGTCTGGCCACCTCTGGCTCTAGGCTGGGACTGTGTAGGCGTGGGATGGAAGGAATTGACAGACAAAGCTTGCCTCTCGGGCTGAGCTACTGAAGCTGATGACCCTGGACTCTGAAATCTCTGGGCAACTTTTTGGGGACAAACTCTGGCGAAGTGTCCCGGCTGCCTGCAATAGTTACATCTGCCCATAACTCCCTGGCACTGCTCCGTGGCATGCCTACCTCCACACGCACTGCAATAAACACCACTGTACTCTGAACTTTGACCCTGACCTCTCTGTCGGGATCCGCTGGAACTCGACGAACTGCTCCCAGCTCTCTTAAACTGCTTCCCCTTAGCCTTCAAAAACTCTTTCTTGCCACTACCGCTTCCACTATCATATCAAGGAGGAGGTAGTGGAAACTGTACGGTGGGCGGTGGCGTCGGTCTCTGACCCGAAACACTATAGGAAGCTCCCCGCTGTCTGATCAAACCAGCCTCTGCTCCCTTTGCTCGGTTCAGCGCCTCAGAAAAGGTATTTGGTCGCCCCGTGTTCACCAAGGTGAAGATATCTGGATTCAAACCATTTATGAACTGATCGGCAACTGTCTCGCCATTCCCTGCTACATGTGGTGCAAATCGAAGCAAGGAAGAGAATTTGGCGACATACTCCTCTATGTTCCACTGGCCCTGTCTAAAATTGGCGAACTCCGCCCCTTTGTCTTTTCGGTATGATACTGGAAAGAAACGTTGATAAAATTCATCTTTAAAAACTTTCCAAGTAATATCAATACCTCGATGTTCTAGGGCTCGTTTCGCCGTTAGCCACCAACTCTTGGCCACTTCTTGCAATTGATGACCAATCAGCTTTACTCTCCGTTCGTCTGAATAGGCAAGTGATTCGAACAGCATCTCTATGTCATCCAGCCAACTTTCGCAATTAGCTGCATTCTCAGTGCCTTTCAACGTTGGGGGTCGGAACGACTGAAACCGCTTCAACAGAGTCTCCATTGGTGTAGCGGTCACGTCCATCTGAGTGCCTGACGTACTCCCCTGTTCTGGCACTTGTCCTGCAGCCGGTTGCGGTACTCTTCTAGGCGACATATCTGATAATCAAACAGTTTAGTATACAGTCTATACCATCTGTCTCAGCCCTCCTCTGATCATATACCTCTGATCGAGAATCAGTTCTGATCCAGGCTTGACAATTATATGCTGTAAATCAAATCAGATAATACAACAACACATAATATAGGAAGCAATAAATCATGCTAGCACATCAAGAGCAAGGAATATGACTCGATCTACCCCGCTCATTCTAGTCTATCTCAGTCTACAGAACCTACTGCTCTGATACCACCTGTTGTGGGGACCCGGGTTCTAACTCAGTTCTGTCTGGGATTAAATGGATCTGTGAGAAAATGTGGGTCAAATTTTCGCTTTTTAACATTAAATCAAATGTCATTACTAAGCATAATCTTTCTTTATTAATTTACATCATATATAATGTACAAACATGATAAACGTGTCTCGTCCTAATACATCAATCCAACTAGTGTATAGTTTAATACAAACCATAAATACAAATACTACACAAGTCTAGTAAGAGCCACTAGTCATCTTCTGCGCCCGTAGTCACCACGCTATCTCGTACTCATCTCTGTCGTGATCCAGATCCTGCCCCACCTGTTGTTATGCACACATACAGACATAACAACAGCCGGAAACTCCGGTGAGAACACATCCCAGTATAAAACATGTATACATGCATATGCATAATAAAATCATAAAACACAATATCATGCATGTGATCTAAATCATAGGTTCCATAGTCTATGAAACCAACATATATAAGCATGCAATGCAAATCAACTCATGTCTTGACTCTACTCTAGGGATCCCGGGGTGAATAAGACGTCACTGTCTGTTACCTACCCTCCCAATCGGGGTAACTGTATGTCTTATTCCTAGACTTCGGTCGTGTCTGTATCGAATGTCTACAATCGGAGGAAATCTGCTCTTATGCGTCGATACACCGAACGTCTAGTTTTGACAAATCTGTCAATGACTCTCCTATCTCAATGCTTGAATATAAATCTATAAACACAACATTATCATATCAGGAGATGTGAACATAATCTATAAACAAATCGAAACATATCAAAATATATAAACATTAATAAATCTAGTATGTGATTTTGTTGGGAAACTCAAATCAAATCTGATTCGAGTCGTATCTTTCCTATAATCACATGAATTATACCTTTCTTGGAGTTCGTAGAAGTCTGAGTCTCGTATTCTTGATATCGAATCTGAAATGGCAATGTTGATATACATTTTTCAATCTCTAACTCAATCAAGACATATATACAATCTATAATCAGTCTTGACACAATTGGATAGCATAACGACGTGTTCTCGCGGTACCAACCAATCCAAATCTCAAAATTTATCAATACATCATAATCTTTGATTCATAATCCATATATTCTACTCATTAGCATCACAAAATCTGTAGAAATTCCTATACACATATGCTGGAAATTCATAGCAATAGCGTATGATACCCGATAATCATTCCTTTTACGGTTCTATGACATGTATAATCTCAAGAACATATAACCATAAACATATCTGAATTCCTCCACATGCCATCTTCAAAACATACTGAAAAGAGATAAAAAGTATACCCTTCTGAAGCTCTTGATGCAAAGAACAAGAATCTCAACTCGGAATACAAATCGGATGGCTAAATCTTGCCCAAGGTTAAATTCAAGGATTGAAGAAACTTGCACTTTCCTGGACTTCTTTCTCGGTGATCCTCAACTGAATGGAAGGGAAAGAAGACACATACCCTTATATTGCATGGCTGAAGCAAGTGTCTTATTTTTCAATAAACACGTTGCACCGCGGGTACGGTAGCTCTAAGACCGCGGGTGCGCTATGCTCCCGGCAACCCTATCATTTTTCTTAAATCGACGACCGCGGGTGCGGTACATATAAGACCACGGGTGCGGTCACACCACCGCGGGTGCGGTCCTTTTTGCACCGCGGGTGCGGTCTTGCTTCGAATAAAATTTCCTACCCTAATGGACATCGACCGCGGGTGCGGTGTGGCTTCGGCCTGCCTTCAAAAATCAAAAGTTTATGACCTCGGGTGCACTCCTGTTATAAGCACGGGTGCGGTATATCAAAACTCTAATTTCTCATGTCTTTCTCCCCTCATTGCACATTATGCATTCTCAAATATTCCGAGTCTCACATCAATGAAGATTAATAAATCTCGAGCCTTACAACCATGAAGTCTAACAATCTCGGCTATGTACTCTTCGGCATACTGGTTCATGTAATACGTCGTCTTGACTGGAAGAAAATGCGCTGACTTGATCAACCGATGAACAATAACCCAAATAGAGTTAAAACCTTTCTGCGTCCTAGGAAGACCAGTCACGAAGTCCATCGTAATATGCTCCCATTTCCATTGAGGAATCGGCAATGACAATAATGTCCCAGCAGGTCCCTGGTGCTCGATCTTCACCTGCTGACAAGTTAGGCACTGGGAAATAAACATGGCAATATCTTTCTTCATACCTGGCCACCAATAGAGTCTACGAAGATCCTGATACATCTTGGTACCACCTGGATGTATCGAATATGGCGCGGTATGTGCCTTTGTCAAGACATCTCGCCGAATATCATCACCAACAGGAAAACAAATACGGCCTTTAAAAGTCACCAAACCATCTCCATTCATCCCAAACTCTGAATTACCTCTCTCCTCTGCTCTAGCTCTCATCTCTATCAACTATAAATCATTGGCCTGCTCTCTACGGATCATGTCCGTCAATGTAGCCCGAATGACCAACGCTGACAAATGAGCAATTGTTCCAGGAATCACCAAAGCTATCCCCTCTCGCTGTAATTCTAACAACAATGGCTTCTGAATCATAGAACTCAAAGAAGAAATCGACTTACGGCTCAAAGCATCCGCTACAACATTCGCCTTCCCTGGATGGCAAATAATAGTCACATCATAGTCTTTGACAATGTGGGGACCGGGACGCTAATCAAGTTCTTAATCATAATTGGGACTAATTAATCAATTAAAAACAGGGTCTAAATTTTTTTTTTAAAAATGCGGAACGTAGTGAAATCAAACTCATATACATATCAGTATAAAATACAATACAAGTCCTGTACTGCATGCATTCAAAATAAACTAAGGTTTAACAACTAATGTCAAGTGTCCAACCCTATCTCTAATCCAAGTCCGGAGCCTCCACTCTAATCACGATCTTTCCTCATCTCCTGGACCCTGATCATGTCCCACCTGTTGTCATGTACACATACAGACAAGACAACATCCGGATAACTCCGGTGAGAATAAATCCCAGTATAAATCAACGAAACATGCCATCATATAAACAAATATAAAGCATGTAATCAGGTAACAGATATATGTATCAAAATCTGAAACATAATCAATCATAAAACTATCAAACATATACGTGACTCTACGTCTTAGACTAGACTCAATCCTAGTCTAGGGATCCCGGTTTCCAAATGTGGTATTCCTATATCGAATTCCGTAATAGAAGGAACTCTGTTCCTATTACTCGATATAACCAAATATGGTGTTCCTATATCGAATTTCGTAATAGAAGAATTCCAATTCCTATTACTCGATATAACCAACATCCGGTGTCCTGACCTATCCGTCATGGACTGTAGCTCCATCGCTAATATCATTATCTTGAGACATCGTGCAATGTTCCCGTGGCGATTCCACCACTATCAAGAACTTCTGTCACAAGATTACTCATCTGATACCTGCTATCTATAATTCAAGAAAACAAGTACATCAGTCAAATCAATGCAATAAAGTAAAGTATGTGATTTAGGGAAACTCAAGTCTAATCCGACTCAAGTCGATCTCCCAATACCACATTGACTTATACCTTTCGTTTATAGTCTCGGTCTAAAGCAATCGAAGTTCTGAACTCAAGACTGTCTCTGTAAATCTGAAACGATATATCAAGAATCATAATATCAATATTTTATTCTCAAGTCAACTCTGAATCTGATTAATCTAAATTAACTCAAATCAGCGGCATAACGGTACAATCTCAGTATTCCCGTCAATACCATATCACCAGATATTAATTACAAATCGTAACCCATATTCGATACAATTTGTAATCAGTCTATAATCCAAATCTATTCAATTTCATTTAATATAATCTGAAAAATCATAACAATTTCATAATCAATCTGTTCTTCGATCTGACTTCGATTATGCAATGTCTAGTATTCCCAGAATACATAATAATGATCAAATCACAATTCTCCCAATACATAAATTTCAAACCATATCAGAAAGTAATGAAACTTACGTCCTTGTGTAGTAGGTGACGAGAGGAGCACAGAACTGTGTTCAGATTTAAATTCTGATAGACGGATTGTACAAAATCAATTTTCTAGAATTTAAGGAATCTTGAGGAATTTCTATGAAGCTTTTCACGTTTCCTCACTGTAATTGTCGAAGGAATGAAGCAAATATATGTAAAGTTGCATGAAGAGACAAGTGTCCCACTCAATCCATTAATTGCATTTTAGTCCCTCAACTTTTCACTATTTGCAAATCGGCCCCTATTCAATCTTTTCGATTCAATTTCAATCCTAAATAAGTTCAAACATCTTGGAATATAATTCAACACTCCATAATTCTCTAATTCAATAATCTCGGTTTAAAATAATATCATTTCTATAATCTCGGACCTTACAGACAAGCTCTAACCACCGTCTCTGTCGCATATTGAGTTCTTTCTGAGAAAACAAATACTTTAAACTCTTGTGGTCCGTGAAAATTTCACACTTTTCGCCATACAAATAATGTCTCCAGATTTTCAGGGCGAAAACCACAGCTGCCAGCTCCAGATCGTGCGTAGGATAATTCTTCTCGTAGTCCTTCAACTGGCGAGAACCATAGGCTATGACATTTCCACGTTGCATCAGCACTGCACCAAGACCCTTCTTCGACGTATCGGTATAAACAACAAAGTCTTCTGTAGCACTGGGTAGTGCAAGTACCTGAGCTGACGTCAATCTGTCTTTCAACTCCTGGAATCCACTTTGGCATTCATTGGACCACTCAAACTTCATAGTCTTGCTCGTCAAATTGGTTAACGGCAGGGCAATCTTGGAGAAGTCTGAAATAAAATGACGATACTAAACCGTCAATCAAAGAAAACTGCGTACCTCTGATACAGTGGTAGGAATAGGCCACTTCTGAATCGCCTCGATTTTCACTGGATCAACAGCTATACCATCCTTCGAGACAACATGGCCTAAGAAAGAAATCTGCTCCAACCAAAACTCTCATTTCTTCAACTTAGCATACAACCTCTTCTTTCTCAACAACTGAAGCACAACTCTGAGATGCTCTGCATGAAGCTCTCTGGTCTTGGAATAAATCAAAATGTCATCGATTAAAACAATGACAAAGCTGTCCAAATACGGCTTGAACACTCGGTTAATCAGAAGACTGAAGGAGCATTGGTTAAACCAAAAGACATCACAAGAAATTCATAATGACCGTACCTGGTACGGAACGCCGTCTTAGGGATATCAGACTCCCTAACTTTCAACTGATAATAGCCAGATCGCAGAATAATCTTCGAAAATACTGTAGCCCCATGCAGCTGATCAAACAAATCATCTATCAGTGGCAACAAATATTTATTCTTGACAGTCACTTTGTTGATCTCTCTGTAATCAATGCAAAGCCGCAAAGACCCATCTTTCTTCTTGACAAAAAGAACCGGAGCTCCCCAAGGCGAAGAACTCGGTCGAATAAAACCTTTATCCAAAAGATCTTGCAACCGCGTCTTCAACTCCTTCATCTCTGTAGGGGCCATTCTATACGGAGCCTTAGAAATAGGAACCGTACCTGGAACTAAATCAATCACAAATTCTACATCTCTGTCCGACGGTAAACCCGGCACATCATCCTCAAAAACATCAGGAAACTCTCTCACCACATCAATATCATCAATATTCAATTGCAAAATCTTATCCACATCAACAGTCGAAGCCAGAAACCCAACACAACCTCTAAACAACAACTTCTTAGCCTCAAGACACGAAATAAAAGGAAGGACCAGCAAAGTACCTGCACTGGCGAGCATACCTTCCCTATTGCCATCATCTTCCTTCGTCATGGTGAAGATGCGTCCCTGCACCTTCTCTTTACCCGATCCTCTTGGACAATCCTTGGCAATATGGCCTGCAGTGCCACATCGATAACAAGTGTGAGTACCAAATCTGCACTCTCCCCGATGATGCCTACCGCACTTGGGACACAATGGCTTCGCGGGATCAAATGGAACTACCGGTGGTTTCGGACTCGGCTCTAACTTGCCTTTCCCCTTGAAATTTCCTTTACCTCTTTGGCTCGAACCCTGGCCCCTCTTAGCAATGGCCTGCTGCTTCGCCTGTCTCTCTCTGGCAATGTCTTTCTCATCTTGCTCGGCCAACAAAGCCTTAGCAACAATCTCTTTGAATGTCACCGCCTTCGACATATTGATGTCCCTTCTGATTTCTGCTCGAAGGCCTCGAATGAAATGGGCACCCTTATCTTTGTCGTTGGAGGCAATGTACGGGGCAAATAGACAGCCCTCCTCGAACTTCAGAATATACACGTCAACATTGATCCCTCCTTGACGAAGTTCCAAAAACTCAGTCACCTTCTGAGCTAGAAGTGCATCTGGGAAGAACTTGTCATAGAAAAGATCAATGAACTCTTGTCACTTCAATGCCGACACATCCACACTAGCCTTGGTAGCATTCCACCAAATGCGTGCAGCTTTGACTAACATGAACACTGCACAACTGATTATGTCCTTGTCTTCATAGTTGAGATGATCGAAAATCGCCTCAAGAGCTTTGATCCACTCTACAACCATAAATGGATCAGTACTTCCTACAAATTCCGACGGATCCATTCTCTTGAAAGCAGTAAAGATCCCATCGGTTCCAACCACTTGAGCCACTTGACCTCTCCCTTGACCTCTACCTTGGCCTGTACCTTGCATACGGAGTAACTGTTGGATCTGCTCACTATGGACCTTAGCTTGCTCTTTCAGTAGCTTTCCGAACTCATCGACAACTCTGGAGGAAGAACTATCCTCACCCTCTGCAGCCTTTCTCTTAGGAGGCATAACTCCTACAATGTGCTCACATAATACATATCAATAGATAACAATGAATAGATGTAGAAGAAGACATACCCGGACTGTTGAAAGTAGACGAAGTCATATGCATTGGTCCGAAGAACGTTGCTCTGATACCACTAAATGTGACACCTTTGACCGGTTTTAATAAAATAGCAGCGAAATTTAAAATTTTTCTTAAAAATGGAAGAAGGATTTAAAATACATTTCAATGTATAATCAAAAGTATACACATGATCAATCAAATGATACAACCAAAATACAAAATATCATTTTTGTGATCATGTCCAAAATGCTATCAAAATATCTTCTTCCTCCTTCTTTATATGCATATGACTCCGGCCCACAATCAACATCCCGGCCCGTCGCTCTTATCTGCATCACATGAAATAACTGAAATGAGTATAAAACTCAGCAAGTGGAACTCTTACATAGCAATGGATACATAGCATACTCTGAAAATCATGACTTTGAAAACATTGAATACCATCAACTCCAAAACATGAATAACATGATGATATTTCTCTTTTCTCTGTTGGATTGATATCTATATAGTAGCTCTGTCTCTGTACCTATATCCCATCTATATTAATCGACAACTTTGAGTGATATAAGCCTATGGTCGTTGATCAACTAATTGCATGCAATCTCTGACTATGTATCTATCAATCCATAAATAATTTGAAACTCTCTCTTTGGCATTTAATCAAACAATTTGAAGACTCTATTATCTTGTATTCACTTTTTACAATTGAGACATAAAAATGCCTCCATAATATACAACAAATTGTAACAATACATAACATGAATCAAATGAAGGGAATAGCACATTAGAACCATTGAAATACCATACATATATTATCATGTGAGCACAAGGAATGAAATTCCACTTACAACCAATAGAACCCTTGAATAAATCTCTTGGTTGAATTCCAACAACAATAAACCATGTATTGCACCATCATTAACCCAAAAATAACATAAGATGATCATTTAACCCAAAACATCTAAAACAAATATCATCCCATAACTCCACCATCTCCAATAACTCGTGAATAAGGAGGAAACCCACTTACCTTAGCTCCTTAAACTCCAAAAGAACCTTGATCACACTTAAAAACTCCAACAAGATGCTTGAATCAAAGTAAGGAAATAAGGAAATGAGAACCCTAGGTCTCCTTGGAGCTGAAGAATCGAGAAAGAGGAGTAGAAATGAGGAAATAAGAGTCTACACTTGCATTTAAACACTTAAAATCCGAAAAGACGTTTTTGCACTATGCTCGGCGCTCGGGCGGTCAAAAATTACCGCCCTAGCGCGGACGTTTCTGCCCAAAACCCAACGTTCCAGAAGTAGTGGCGCTCGGGCGGTCACAAATTACCGCTCGGGCGCCGCTATGCTCACTGCCACGTTAAAGATCGCTTCCGAAACGCCTCTTCCCTTCTGAATTAGAAAATGTGGTAAACTAGAAAGTTGTAGCCCTATGTATTTTCTTTAATCTTTCCAAATTTCAGATCATTTAAAGGTCTGAGTAAAAAGTTATGCTAAATCTCCCAACATGTGTCACTGGAGGAACGACGAAACGCACGACACACTTCGGGGCTCTTTTGGCTTATCTTTCACAATGATTTGAACAAAATCCAAAACAAGAAAGTTATAGCCTTATGTCTTATCTTTTTAATGGAAGAGGCCTCACCTTATTTGGATCAATATACAATTTATCATGAATTTAATCGTAACACGGCTACAATAGCACTACACATCATCTATACCCAACCATACTAAAATCATAAATCAAAACTCTTAACATCCAAACTATACTTAAACTTGACCAAGTAGTCAATAAACATACGAAATCTTAAACCGTACCATACACTAGGCTCGGCTATTAAAACAGATATAACCAGACGACTGAGATATATGTCAGAAAAAGGGTCGGATTGTATTGAATGCCAGAGTTGATTATATTATACTATGATTTTTAGTTGACATGAGACTGAGATTTCAGAATGATTTTATAGAATGAGTTTCTGTTTAATTTCTATTATACATTTCGTTTTATATCTGATTTGATTGCCTGTGATTTTGAGGACGAAATCGAATCTTAGGGAGGGAGAAATGTAAGGCCCGATAAATTTATCCTGTTAATCCGAAATGATTTCTTGATTAATTGATGTAATTATGGACGAAAGGAATTAGACCGGGAAAGACGAGAACATACGCAAAATATGTGCAAAGGAGATGCCATACGCGCACATGCGCAAGTTGGTACGAACACATGCGCGGTTTTGGCAGAAGACTCCGCGCATATGCGCGGCGTGAGGGCGCGCATATGCGCGAGGTGTCCAGTAGCCTAGGGGAGTGCTAGGCGCATATGCGCGACGTGAACGGGCGCATATGCGCGAGCAGGGCAGAGAAGTTGGCGCACATGCACGACGTGGAGGCGCGCATATGCGCGAGCTGCTGTGATGAAGACGGGCCGAGGCTTTGTGTCTCGCGCATATGCGCCGCTATGGGTCGCGCATATGCGCGAGACGTGCAGTACGCACAACGAGCCACTTGCTTCACATGCATGTATAGGTATATAAATATATATACATATTGCAAACGTTAATCAGCAAGAAAACGAAAGGAAGGACATGAGCTTTCAAATTTTCTTTCAAAGACTAGATTGTAGAATCTACACGATCCGACCGTCCGAATTTGAATCCGAGTATAGTACCAAGTTCTTAGCAACGACAGCTACAACAGGACGTAAGTTTTATTGAATTCTGATATTGTTTAGAATTATGATATTGCCAGAATCGAATAGAAATCATATATGGTGTTTCTGATATAAAAGACATCGTATAATCGAAACCGAATCGAAGAACAGATACCGTATGAGATTGTTATGATTTTCAGAGTGATTGGACTGAGAATTGATATCTGTTGATTTATATTGTTGGGTATATTTATATTGATACAGTACATTTTATAGTATTCAGAACTATGTTATTATATCTGTGTTGTGAAATTTACGGGGTTACTGAGACTGTATTGTTATGCCGTCAAAAGATCAGTATATTGATATTGATCAGATTCAATATTGATTGAGATTGTATCGTTGTATTGTGACATTGATCAGATTATATTTTGAATTGAGTATTGATCAGAGAGAGTATTGAATTGAATTGTATTTTGACACAGTATGTTCGATATTGTCATTCCAGATTTGATATGGACATATTTGACTTCGAGACTTCGACTTCGTCAGATCGAGAAGACAAAGTGTCACGCCCCGAGTCCGAAGCGTCAGAGACATCCGGCATTGTTTAACAATTAAATTGAAAACAATAAAGCCTCGTATCAAATCAAACCAGTCTTTTTCATAAATGAGATATTGTCTTACAATGACATAGGAATAAAATACATCAGAGTTTCAATAGCGGAAACGAAAGAAAAGTAACATGTTGAATTCTGATCTTGATCTCCGGTTCACCAACCCCAGAAAGCGTTTTGCTCTTCCTCATCCAATTGTTCCTCATTTTTATCTGAAATTGTAAGGGGTGAGTGTTTTGGGAAACACTCAGCAAGTGGGGGTTGATCGATTCCAAAGATACATATAGAACTTAGTCCTTAAAACATTTCTTTAACAAACTTTCAAAATCAATATCTTTAACTTAATTAGACAGAAACGATTCAAAGGACAGAACTTATCAAATGATTCAGAACAGAACAGAAGAAATTCAGATTATTCAGAACAGACAAAACACAACACTGTTACTCATCTCATATTCATGGTCAAATTGTCCCCAATATGTTAGTCCTCTAAGGGGTGAGGCCAGAACATGGTTTTATACCCACCAATGGGGGCCAGAACAGAACATGGTTTTATACCCACCAATGGGGGCCATACAGAACTACAATTCTCGTCCCATTTCAATTTGAGTCGTAACAGTGCAAACAGAATTCAGACAGAACTTTTCAGATATTCAGACTTCAGAGTTATTCGTACTGACACAGCGGAACCAAGAATTTCGAAGCACAAAGAGAACACATAATCGATCGAGACTTTAAAATAAAACACAGTTATTTTCGAAAATGACATACTAGCATGCATGTCACGTTATTTCATATCAAAGTAAAAATAGAAATGAATTATATAACAAAAGCCCACTTACACTTGTAGATTTTTGAATGAAGCTTTCAAAATTTCGGCAGCACTTCGGCGTGTCTTTGGCGAATGCAGTCTTCGATCGGGCAGCACTTTGACGTGATTCTTTTAGCACTTGAACCACACGAGCAGCACCTCGACACAGGATGGCAACACTGGACTGCACGACACCTCCTCCTTCTTCTTCCTTGAGTTCGGCCAAGTTTAGTGAAGGGCGAGGGAAACCGAAAATTTGGGGAATTCTTTGAGGGTTTTTGAGGTGCATTTTGCATGTGGTTTGAGGGTATTTATAGAAAAATTATTCGCCCTTCACCTAGCCTTGTGGTCGACATCTTGGAGCCCAAGAAATGGCTTAATTGCTTTGATAATCCCCATGAGTCACCTTGATCATCTCAATGGTTATTTCTTACACCATGAATTTGTCCTTCCCTTAGCTCAAGCCCTTAGCTCTCTTTTTGGTTTACTCAAAAGGCAACTCTTGCATGTTTAATTTGTCCAAAGCTTTAGTTTATCTTTTAGCTCCATTTGTGGTCTTGTTAGGACAAGCTTGGTTGAGCTTCTTCGAGCTGGAAGTTTGCGTCCTTGAGCTGGGGTTTTACTCCTCTCGTGAAAACTCTTCGATGAATATGGTTACTTGTAGCTTGGCCTCATGTCGAGCTAATCCCCGAGCTTAGAATCTACTTTCTTGAGTTAAATTTGATGAGATTTAAGTTATTGTTCAAGTAGTTTAATTAAAACAAAAATTACTGAATCATTTTAAATAATTTTTTATATTACTTACTTGATTTGCTTTGGTCGAAATTTTCGGGTTCTCACATCCCTCCCTCCTTATTGAAAGTTTCGTCCTCGAAACTTGCATTAACTTGATCATTCAAATAGGTGAGGGTATTGCGACCGCATCTTTTCTTCGAGTTCCCAAGTTGCCTCTCTTTCAGTATGGTTTGACCACTGTACTTTGACATATGGGATGGTCCGGTGTCTCAACACTTGGTCTTTAGTGTCCACTATTCGGATAGGGACTTCTTCATATTTGAGTTCCTCGTTCAGATTACCTTCGATCATTAGAGGTGTAACTTTAAGTACATGGTTCGGGTCCGGGACATATTTTCGTAGTTGTGAGATGTGGAAAACATTATGTATTCTGGACATCTCAGGTGGTAAAGCCAGTCGATAAGCTAAAGTTCCCACCTTGCCCAGTATTTCGAACGGTCCTACATATCTTGGGTTCAACTTGCCGGATTTGCTGAACCGAACTACTCCTTTCATGGGAGAGACTTTGACGTAAGCTTTTTCTCCGATCTCTAGTTCCAAAGGCCTTCTTTTCAAATCAGCCCAACTCTTTTGTCTGTCCTGAGCTGCCTTGAGTCTTTCTTTGATTATGGCTACTTTATCGACAGTTATTTGAATGAGCTCTGGCCCGGTGATAGATTTTTCTCCGACTTCATCCCAGTATAAGGGCGACCTACACTTCCGACCATATAGGGCCTCATATGTGGCCATCTCAATGCTACTGTGATAACTGTTGTTATAGGAAAATTCAATCAGAGGTAATTGTTCGCTCCAATTTCCAGAAAAATCCAATGCACATGCTCTCAACATGTCTTCAAGGGTCTGAATTGTCCTCTCAGTTTGGCCATCAGTCTGAGGATGATAGGCCGTGCTGAGCGTAACTTTGGTTCCCATGGCCTTTTGAAAACTTTTCCAAAATCTTGAAACGAATCTTGGATCTCTATCAGACAATATACTTGCCGGTACTCCATGCAGTTTCACTATATTATCCATATACAGGGTAGCTAACTTATCCAAGTTATAATTCATCCGTACTGGCAAGAAATGGGCAGACTTGGTTAATCTGTCAATGATTACCCAGATTCCGTCAGACCCTGCATCGATTTTGGTAACCCGACTACAAAGTCCATGGAGATATTATCCCACTTCCACTCGGGTATTTCTAATGGCTGCAGAAGCCCTCCAGGTCGCTGATGTTCCGCCTTGACTTGTTGACAGACTAAACACTTTGCAACAAAGACCGCTACGTCTTTCTTCATTCCATTCCACCAGTAGTTATTTTTCAAATCCCTGTACATCTTGGTGCTTCCTGGATGTACTGAAAATTTTGATTTATGTGCCTCGGCCATCACCTCTTCTCGAATTCCATCGATGTTTGGCACATATAATCGCCCTTTCATCCAAAGGATACCATCTTTATCAATTTGAAATTCTGGAATCTTTCCTTCCTGAATTTGTTCCTTTATCTTGAAGATATTGGTGTCTTGACTTTGTTTTAGTTTGATGGTCTCTTGAAGACTTGGTTGTACTGATAATGACGATAAGCTCACTTTTCCGGGGTTCCTCCGACTCAATGCATCTGCCACTTTATTTGCTTTTCCTGGATGATAGCTGATTACCAAATCGTAATATTTGAGAAGTTCCATCCACCTTCTTTGCCTCATGTTTAATTCCTTCTGAGTGAAAATGTACTTAAGGCTCTGGTGATCAGTAAAAACTTCGCATTTTACTCCATAGAGATAGTGCCTCCAGATTTTAAGCGCGAATACTACTGCTGCTAGCTCCAAATCATGAGTGGGGTAATTCTGCTCATACGGCTTCAATTGCCGTGAGGCATAAGCGATTACCTGACCCTCTTGCATAAGCACACACCCTAATCCTCCCTTTGAAGCATCGCTGTAAATGGTAAAATTCTTACCATCCTCGGGAAGAATCAGTACTGGTGTGGATGAGAGTTTTGTCTTCAGGGTTTCAAAACTCTTTTCACAAGCTTCATTCCAAATGAATTTCGAATTTTTCTGAGTAAGTTTAGTGAGTGGGATAGCTATTGACGAAAATCATTCTACAAATTTTCTATAATAGCCTGCTAATCCCAGAAAACTTCTTATCTCTGTCACTGTTTTAGGTTGAGGCCAATCTTTAATTGCCTCCACCTTCTTAGGGTCTACTGACACCCCTTGTTCTGAGATTATATGACCTAGGAACGCCACACTTTTCAGCCAGAACTCACACTTCTTGAATTTGGCATAGAGTTCTTTTTCTCGTAATGTTTGCAAAGTAAGACGCAGATGCTCACTATGTTCTTCCTCACTTGGTGAGTACACCAAGATGTCATCTATGAACACTACCACGAACTTATCGAGATACGGTTTGAATACTCGGTTCATAAGATCCATGAATGCTGCAGGAGCATTGGTTAGACCAAACGGCATTACCGTGAATTCGTAGTGCCCATACCTTGTCCTAAAAGCAGTCTTAGGGATATCTTCTGCTTTGACTTTTAACTGATGGTAACCTGATCTGAGATCAAGTTTTGAGAAAACTTTAGCTCCTTTTAGCTGATCGAAAAGATCATCTATTCTCGGAAGTGGGTACTTATTCTTTATGGTGATCTTGTTTAGCTCCCGGTAGTCGATACATAGCCTCATGCTTCCGTCCTTTTTCTTTACAAAAAGCACTGGGGCTCCCCACGGAGATGCACTAGGACGAATCTGCTTCTTGTCCAGCAATTCTTGCAGTTGTTCCTTCAGCTCTTTTAATTCAGCTGGAGCCATTCGGTATGGTGCTTTAGAGATTGGTACAGCACCAGGGACTAAGTTGATTTCAAATTCTACTTCTCTATCGGGTATCTCTCCTGGTAATTCTTCGGGAAAAACGTCTGGAAATTCTTGTACAATTGGAATATCTTCCAATTTTGGGACTTCTTCCTCTTTGGCCTCATTAATTACTGCCAGATAAATCTTTTCTCCTCCCTTTATGGCCTTCCAGGCTTGTGAGGCTGACAGTAGGGATTTTCTTTCTTTGGATTTCCCGTGAAATAAGACTTCCCTCTTTGCTGGAGTTTGAAGTCTAATTTCTTTCTTCTGACAGTCTACTATGGCATGGTTCTTAGCTAACCAGTCCATTCCAAGAATGATGTCAAACTCCACCATATTGAGTTGAATCAACTCTACTTCAAAAATTTGTTTACCGATACAAATTTTACAGTTTCGATATACTTTGTTAGTTTCGATTATTTTACTAGCCGGTGTTGCTACTCTTAACGGTTCACTAAGAATATCATGCTCAAGTGTAAGCTTCTTAGCATATCTTCTAGACACAAACGAATGTGTGGCACCACAATCAAACAAAGCATATGCAGGCATTTTATTGAGTAAGATGGTACCTGCCACAACTTCGTTGCTATTATCGGCTTCCTCTTGGGTTATGGCATAAACCCGAGCATTTGTATTGTTTTCATGTTGTTTGTTGGGCCCCGACCCTTTGTCCTTGTTGTCTGGACAGTCTTTAATTCTATGGCCCACCTTCCCGCACTTGAAACAAGCGCCTGTCTTCCGATAACATTCTCCAATATGTTTTTGACGACATGTATCACACCATTTTCCTTCGGTGTTACCAGTCCTGCCAGAACTTCCCTTGAAGGACCCTCCTGAATAATTTTGTAACGTACCGTACTTTTACTACTTAAAATTTGCGGAAAAATTTAAAATTTTAATCAAATGCAACATCCGTACGGTCGTCACCCAATATACATAGAATATCTTTAAAATAATCCATCACCAAATAAAAGTTTGCTAAAAGCACGCTGTCTCAAAACGTCTCACATTCAAATCAAAACATCAGAGTATTTTAAAAGTTTGCATAAACATAAACTTGCGGTCCTCGGGTTTGGCCTGCCGCTCAGCCCAAGCCTGCCCCTTGGTCGCCACCTCCTGTCTCCTGCTCATCATACTCACCTGCATCGATCAAGTCTAGTGAGTCTAAAGACTCAACACGTATAAACTGGGATAACTAGTACTAAGTAATAAAATCGCATACAACTTTAAAATAAGGCATACATAACTTGAAACTTGAACATACGTACATGCGTAACTAGACGTGCCATCAACATAAACTTTCATAACATACTGCATACGTAAACATTCATAACATGATCATTTTTCGTAGAGGCATGTTTCAAAGCAAGTGACCCATAACGTAAAAGAGCCTGATCAGACTATACCACAGTACTGGGCTGACAGGGACGTATCCACTGCCGCATACATAAGATCCCTGTTCATAATTTAACAGGCCAGTTGATCCACGTTCATAATTTAACGCTTCACAACCACGATCTAACCCGTTCATAATTTAACGGGCGGATTGGTCCCCGTTCATAATTAACGCTTTCCAATCCTAACATAATTTGGTCACAAGACATTTAGCATACCTCAAAACTTAAAATATTTTCTTGCACGTCAACATACTTACTTGGCGTTGAGGGATTCGTTGGACTTCGATCGGGCTGTTGCTGCACATACTAACATAAATTGCGTACTTACCTGGCATAACTTAAACGTAGAAATCAAACTTACTCTCAAGTTCATTCATTACTTAGGACATTCTAAAATTTCCCATGACACGACCTTGATAATCCTTGCACTAAACCATGACATTAAACCTCCAACATTTTATAATAATTTTCCCCAATTTATGAAGGACACGGACCCCGTGCCTACATCCGTGTAGGGGTCCGTGTAGACTCGGGTAAAAGGGTTCGGAAAGAAGGGTGGACACGGACCCCGTGCCAGGGTCCGGGTGGAGGTCCGTGTAGACTCTGGAAAAAGGCTCTGAAAAGAATCAAAGGCACGGACCCCGTGCTTGGATCCGTGTAGGGGTCTGTGTACACTCGGGTCCTAGACCTTGCTGAAAGAACAAAGGCACGGACCCCGTGTGGGGGTCCGGGTGAGGGTCCGTGTACCTACTTGGTACCTGGTGGAAGATCCACTAGTTCCCAAGTGTGGTTTTCCAAAATGGAATCCATTTCAGAATTGATGGCTTCTTTCTAATAAGGAGCTTCAGGGCTAGCCAGAGCATCTTGTATGGCCTTTGGTCCATTCTCCAACATAAAAGTATGGAAGTCTTGACCAAAAGACTTTGAGATTTTAGCCATTTTTGCTTCTTCTTGGCTCTTGCTCATTTGAAGAGACTTCCAATGGTATAACATTTTCATTTAGAGTTGGCTCATGTGCAGGTACTTGACCTGCATGCTCTGTATCAAGTTTTCTCTTGCTAGAACCATTTTTTTTCTTTCTTTATAAGGAAATATATTTCAAAAAATATTGCATTTCTTGACTCAATTGACATGCCCGTATTCATTTCTGAATTTTCAGATTTGTGTACTATAAACCTATAGCCATTATTTTTATGTGCATATTCGATGAATATGAAGTCGACCATCTTTGGTCCAATTCGCTCTTGTTTAGGCTTTGGTATTTCCACCTTAGCTAGACACCCTCAAACTTTAAGGTACTTGTAGGAAGGCTTATGACCTTTCCACAATTCGTAAGGTGACTTGTCATTTTTCTTGTGGGGTATCTTGTTCAGGATGTGATTAGCCGATAGTATTGCTTTCTCCCACAAGTTTTGGGGTAGTCCTGAACTTATTAATATAGAATTCATCATATCTTTCAGAGTTTGATTCTTTCTTTCGGCAATGTCATTCGATTGTGGTGAATAAGTAGCAGTCGTTTCATAAATTATGCCCACAGATATGCAGAATTCATCAAACGGTGCTCCGTATTCGCCCCCTCTATCGCTTCAAACCCTCTTTATTTATTTGCGTAGTTGATTCTCAACTTCGGTCTTATAACCTTTGAATGCTTCAAGAGCTTCATCTTTCGACCTCAAAAGATATACGTAATGGTACCTTGTATGATCATCAATGAATGTCACGTAGTATCTTCTCCCTCCTCTAGTTTGTAAAAATTTTAAGTCACCAAGATCAGTGTGTATTAGTTCTAGAGGAGTTGTACATCTTTCAATCGAGTGGAAAGGCGCTTTGGTCATTTTTTCTTCAACACATATCTCGCATTTTTGTGTTGGATCGACGTTGTGTTTAGGCAATAATTCCAATTTCATTTAACTTTGTAAGATATTAAAATTTGTGTGTCCTAAACGAACATGCCATAAATGAGAACACTCAAGCAAGTAAATATAACTTTTGTATTTATTACTTTCAACAACATTTTGGCTTATAGCCATTACATTCAACTTGAAAAGGTTCTCATCGAGATATCTTTTTCCAATAAAATGATCATTCTTGGTCCATACAACCTTGTTAGACTCAAATACTAGTCTAAACCCGTGTTTGACCAACAAAGACCCCGACACGAGGTTCTTTTTTATGTCTGGTACATGAAGTGCATCAACAAGTGTTACTTCCAAACCCGATGTCATCTTCATTACTACATTTCCGGTGGCCACCACCTCAGATGTAGCGGGGTTCCCCATGTATAGTTTTCTCCCGATCGATAGAGTGTACATGGAGAACATCCCCTTGTTGGGGCATATGTGTCGAGTTTCTCCAATATCAACTCACCACTTGTTGGGTTTTTCCACCAAATTTGCTTTTAAAATAACTTCAGACAATCAAGTTTAGAAAAATCAAATGGTACCGACCTTTCTTGGACTACGTTGGCTTGAGGATTTCCCTTCTTTGGCTTCCTACAATCCTTATCCATGTGATTCGGTTTGTAAAAATGCTTTTGAACTTCTTCTTATTTGGTGGTTGTTGGACTTGTTGTGGTTGCTTCTCAAACTTCCTTTTTTTCCCTTTGAAACTCAATTCAAAAATGTTCACCCTTGCTGCCATTTTTCTTGCCTTGGCCTCGGTGCTCTTGTTGTCCTCTTCTATCCTCAATCTCACAATGAGATCCTCGAATCCCATCTCATTCCTTTTGTGCTTCAAATAATTCTTGAAATCCTTCCACAACGGAGGGAGTTTCTCGATCAAAGAAACAACTTGGAAGGACTCGCTTAGACTCATTCCTTCCGCATGAATCTCATGCAAAAGAAGTTTTAATTCTTGCACTTGACTCATCACGGATTTTGAGTCCACCATCTTGTAGTCCGAAAATCTCCCAACAATAAACTTCTTCAAACCCGCATAGATTACTCTCAAAAAAAAAAAAAACGAAGCTGGAACTAATCAAGATCAATAGTCCTCCGCCCTGTATTTCTTATCAAGCATATCCCAAAGTTCCTTGGCGGTCTTGACTTTACAATGCACATGGTACAATGCATTGTCAATTCCATTGAGGATGTAGTTCTTGCACAGGAAATCACTTTGGTTCCATGCATCCAAAGCGGCCCTCTTGTTGGTGTCTATATCGTCTTCAGCAACGGTTGGAGGATCCTCCTTCAAGAACCTTGACAAACTCAAGATTGTGATATAAAAAAGCATCTTTTGTTGTCATCTTTTGAAATTTGCACCTGAAAACTTTTCTGGTTTCTCTCCTGGTGCAACGGTTGCATGTTGTGTTGTAGATGATGATTCCATTGAGTTTCTTCGCAAGTGATTAAAAATACAAAATTATTCTTAAGATTGTTTTTAGGGGATTGAAATTTGATAGGAAAAACAAGAATATAATAAAGAAAACGGCTTGCAGAGGCAAATGTTGAACAATTTCTCCGTTAGAAATTTTCCCCTCACAATGTGCTAAAGGTTTGTGGCAATCTTCTCCCAAGATACTGTTAGAGTAGGTTCCTGTCGAGCCAAGTGTTGGCCAATGGTTCATGTTGAAACTCTATGTATAAACAATCTTTATTTTAATAATATTTGAAATTATTTTTTTGACACATATTTATCTGTATACGCATGCTAGTTGCATAGATAAAGTCCTTGAATATACAAATAGTAGAAAGAATATGAGTTGCTCATATGATGAGTATCATGAAACTCATATTTGGAATACTGTATATTCTAAAACAATTCGTAGTCGATTCAGCTGCCGCTAAGAAGGATATAGGCCGCTCGAGTTCGAGACTAGTATCTGCGATGTGAGTACCATATTTCATTGGTAGGGGACATTGTGATGTCAGAACATGCGGATAGGTGCTCCTTGTAGAGTGCACCGCACAACCCTCCATAAAGGACTTTCCAAGTGATTCTCACTTATCGAGTGGAAACGTCCTAGTTTATGGTTGTACACCATTAGTCCTTATGACTTGGGACAACATTGAGACTCTATATGCTAGCATTGCACTTTGACTTGTTTACCGACTCTAATGGGGTCATAAGGTGGCAAGGTTGGGTGTTTGTCGAAATATATAGGAGTCGATCCATTGTAGTTGGGGATTCACCGCTTACCTTTGGGTATGGATATCCTATGTGATCTCATGTAAATGTAGTATGAAATATCTGATCAGCGTATGGTGGTAATTATGAAATGGGTTTCATAGATTACACCATCGATGCAACTACGACATGACATATATTATCGATTCATTGAAAACTCTCGATATACCAATGGTTGTCGAATCGGTCGGGATATATGAGTTGAAGGGATATTACTGTACACTAACCATAATTGAATGGTTGTTGCAGGCACTATAATTTGATACCTAGGGAATCATGTAAGCGATGCTGCTAGGCGTTTAACATGATTGGTTGTGTACTCTCAGACTTGATTTATGACGTTCTTAATATCAAAGAGTTGATAAGTAAGAATGGAGCAATTGTGGTATGCTCATATAAGGACATGTTTAGTCCCGAATCACATGGAGATGTGAACCAACTGCTAGTTGTATCAATGACCCATCGAGGACCATACAAGTGCTAACTTTCTAGATCCCGTTGAGAAGTTGAGATAGTTCAATATGTTGAACGACTTATAAAGGAGTTTATAAACGTAAATAAAAATAGAAGTATGACTTCTATAAGGAGAATGTAACTTTTAATTTGAGGAAGTGTTCCTAAATTAAAAGTTGGCCAAATGAGTAATATTTTTGAAAATTGTGATTTTAATAAACATTATTATGGACTAAATTAAATTAATTCAATTTTTGAATTAATTAGAAAACAATGGGCGTTGTAGAGCCCAATAAGAAATAATTATAAACTAGTGAACTTGAGTAAAATCAAGTAAAAGTTAAATGGTCTCAAATGTGT